>NW_020455766.1:447962-557837 GCF_003342845.1 Nothoprocta perdicaria
GGGCGCCTCCCGTGGGCGCCTGTGCCGGGGAGCCGGGGGTCCCGCCGCAGCCTGGGGGTTGGGTTGGGTCCTTCTAGCTTATTTTGTTCCGTTTTATAATCTTATTATATTTTATTATCTTATTTATTTTTATTTTATTGTACTTTATCATATTTTTTTCTTTCTTAGTGTACTTTATTTTTCCTTTACTTTACTCTCCCTCATTTTATTTGAATAAAACAAACCAGCAATACTCGATGGCAATGCAGCCTGGCACTGCCCAGGTTGGGTGCTGGTAGTTTCCCATCCCGTTTAGTCCCGTCCATGGCAGTGGAGCCGTCGGCAGCCCCGGAGAGGGGCAAGCGGCACCGCTGTGCCAGGGATTGGCACGGAGACGCCGGCCCTTCGGCCTCCTAACCCTGTCCCCGGAGGTGCCACCATGGTCCATCCRTCTGTCCATCCTCCCTCCCTCCTGTGCGGCCAGGTGGGAACCTGAGCCACAAACCAGCTCCCTGCTTGGAAGTCACAGCCTGGGTGAAGYCTCTGTGCATTTAACACAGATACCTTGGATGTTTTCATTTGGCTTCAGAGCCTGGAATTTTCATCTTGGCTGTTTCCAAAGTTTTCACCAAAACCCAAAGGGAAATAATGAAGCTATTTTTTATTTTTTTTTTTCCCTAATGAAAGCTGTGATTACCACCTGATGGCCTGCCTTTGGGAGCAGAGGTTTTGGGAACAGCGAGTGTTACAGGCTGGTGACAACCGAGGGAGCTTGGACAACACAGCTGTCCCCGGAGAGCGGCTTCGAAGACTCCCAGATGTGGGAAGACACCAGCCAAAGAGCAGCTGGAAAGTCCATAAAGAGACAAAATGTCCCTTGAGGGGTGCAACCAGGGGGCAGATGAGAGCGGGGACCGGAGCAGTGGCAGTGGGAGCTGCACCTCGGCCCTGCCGAGGGGCCTCCAAGGCTGCTTGGCCTGGAAGAGCCTAGCGCTGCCCGGAGATTGGTGACCGGGCTTTCCATTTAGTGCTTTGTAGGGTCACCAGCTGCTTTTAGAGAGTGTCTTGCTCATGTTTCAGCCACTGCAGTGTGCCTCCTTATCACAGTTTGGTTATTCTTCCTCAGCCCTCCCTGCTCCCAGAGCGATTTGGATAGATGTCGCAGGAAGGGTGTGCAGAGCAGCACGGAGTCTGTAGGATCCCTTACAAAAGCAACCTCCGAAGAGTGAGGATTCATGACGGGGGTTTCCTAAGGGAGAAGGTTGCCCATCGTTGGGCTGCCACATTGGGTGGCTTGTCCCGGCACTGCCCTGCCCGCGGCAGAGGCTCTGCTTTGATTGCCTGCGCGGGGCGGCCGCTCCGCACGCCGCCGCCTCCGCGGCCTCGGTCAGATTGGAGCGGCTGAGGGGAGGAAGGAAGCCGAGGAGCCCGTGAAGGGCACGTTTTGTGATGAACCAAGTGCAGGTCCCTTTGCTGTGTGTGCACAAGTGTGTATGGGGAAGTGGCTCCGTGCAGCCGTCTGCGGCAGGAAGGTGTCGCGCGGAGGAGCAGCGTGTGCCATCCACGTCAAGGAGGTTTTCTTGGATGAGGGAGAGCAGTGCTTGGAGCTGACGAAGGCCTGAAGCGTGACCTTTCAGAGGCTCGTACTGCTCCATTAATCACTGTGAAAGCTCTTATGCCCCCTCCTCGCCTTACATCTTCCCTGGGGGAGGGAATTCCCTGCCAGCAACACACAGAGCTGAAGGGAGAAGCACAGCGTCACTGGAATGGCGCAGGCGCCTGGCCGCTATAAGGAAGCGGGTCCAGAGTTGGGATGTGATTTCTCAAAGTTTCTCAGGATCCCAGCTGACATAAGGAAGCAGTTGGATCTCCAGTAAGGCGGGTATTGCTCAGCCAGACCCTAGGCTGCACATGGAGGCTCCTAGAGCAGGTTTTTGCTCTTTTCCTCAGTCTCCTGAGGCCTTACTGGGCACCAGGAAGGGGATCCTGAGCCATGAGTCTGTGGCGCTCACACCTTTTTCCCTGTCCCGTAATAAGGAAGAGGAGACTCATGAAAGGGGCAGTTGCACTGGCCTGTCCATCCGTGTGGTCAGCTCAGCCCTGGTTTGGATCCTAATCCTATTCCCCACCCTGATGAGACACAGCAAATGTAATGACAGGCCAAAGAAGCATGCAGCAAGTAGACGAATCAACTACTAAATATAAAACACATCCCCTTGTGACTGGATAAGGACTTGATTGTAATAACAGAAGTATGTGTTCGTTATATTCAGATATCTTTTCCCAAGTTTCTGCAAGTAGAGTGTAAAAGTAGCAGTTCAGCTATGAAAATTGACTAAGTTCTAAGCACTCAGAAGAGGAATTTTAGAGGCAAATTTTGGCCTCCTTAACCACTGCTGTTGTGATATCACTAGCCATATTACCGAAGAGCAGAGGTCATATATAACCACACAGGGTATATTCGGTGTTCACTATATGGCAATTCAAACAACTTCCTATTGTAAAAAGCCACATAGAAATAGAAAAATATTTCAGAAACAATTCTTAATTATTGTGAAAGTTTAGAAGACCGGGGAGACAGGGTTTTTTTGCATATAWAAAAAAAAATACCAACAAAATGACCAAATATGGGATTTGTTGAATAAATGGCCTCCTTACGTGTAGGGAAGCTGTCTTGAGATATTGTTGATTAAAAATAAATGTTCTGGCCTTCTAGGAGAGTTGGAAACTTCCTTTCTTCAAAGAAAAGATAATTCTCCCATTTTTAGGCCTGGTAAGTTTTAGAAGAATCACCATTGAATTGTCATTTATGTGTTGACTACAACTAATAAAACTCTAATTTCTCTCTCTCTCTCTCTCTCTCTCTCTCTCTCTCTCTCTCTCTCTCTCTCTCTCTTTCCCATTTTACTTTAGAGTAAGATCAAGCAGGAAATCCAGATCTGAATAATAGGAAGGAACTGTTTCATTAAGAGGCTGATTTTTTTTTATGACAGTCATTTAAAGCTACTTAGGCAAAGCTGAAATATTAGAAAATATTAGAGAATGGAGAGACGGATTAGTAGTCAAAGCTGCTCGATGAAGGTTATGAATCATTCAATTTCCTCCTATCAGGTGTATGCATTTACACTTTACTCTTTTTCTGCACCAACTTTGAGGTTACTGGAAACAAACTAACTAAAAACAAAGAACAAAAGAAGAAAGAAACATTTAGAACAATTGTTTTTTCCACAGCACAAACGAAATAAACATGCATCAAACCTGCATATGTTTTCAACCTTCAAAACATGAAATATAGATGAAAAACAATCACCTTCCTTAAATAGCATTTCTAGAAAGCATTCCATAGATAGAGGGTTTGTAAACAAGCTACACTGGACTATAGTTCACTCTCAAACGATGGTCAGTATTTAAGTTACAGAAGTGGAACCTGGAAAGCCAAAGCTTGGCAGCAAAGGATGCCATTTAAGCTTGACTTTATTAGCATTATTCATACAGTCTTCCTCCATAACCTTATGACTGGGGAGATAGTCATGGATGGGCAGACCACAAGGCGTGGGAAGAACTGGTCATTCTACCAGGCTCAAAGGGTAGTGATTGGTCAATGGTTTGAAGTCTGACTCATGACCAGTTAGGAGCAGAGTTCCTCAGAGATCAATACCGGAGCAGCCCCTGCCTGGCATCTTCCTAATGACCTGGGAGCTGAGGCATCAACCTGGGGAGCCCAGCTGCGGTGATGGTGCCAGACCAGTTGATATTCCCTCCAATTTCAGATTTCTTGGATTCTAAATAAACTTTGTGGAAGAATCCCTGTCTGTGCTGGGAACAATTTGGTGACAYTACTGTCAGATCTCTGCCTGAGGTTATTGCTACTATGTCCCAAAGCKGCAGTGGGGCCACTTCTAGACAACATTGAAGTGTTGCCTTTTAGATCAGCTCTTACGTGGCAGGGATATGGGCATTAGCACTGCTGTCATAACATTATTAAGTAGTAGGCAATCCCATTCTGTCTCCTGTCATGTCACACTGACTGACATTGACCCCATGCTCTCCTGGCAATTATAACATGGCATACTAACAAAAAATAAGGTCAAAAAGTACTGAAGATCCTTTGTATTGTGGAATATTCTGTTTAATACAGGATGTATTGTCTTATGTTTTTGGTGGGTCAATACGATTTCTACATGAAGAGTGCACAGACACGTGGCTTTTCCTCTACTTTTCTTGTCACAGGTGTTTCTCTGGATGCCTGGCAAACCAGGCCACCACATATTGGGAAAAGCTGCGTTTATCTGTAATGGACAGGTCGGACAGGACCACTGGATGTTGGTCCATGTTCATGTTTGCTCTAACACTTGGTAAAGCCCATTTTGCCMCTTCTGTGCAGCGGGAACCGAGGGGCGGCCGCGGTGCGTGTTGCCCAGAGAAGCCCGGCGGTGATTTCGTTCTGTGGGGCTCTCCAGGCCCACTGTTCAGCACTGAGTGTGTTGAGCACCACTTAGTTCCTTAATGTTCATGTGCAGGTCTCCTGTCCAGAGCTCAGAGGGGTTATCAGTGTTTCTGTGCAAGATTAGATTTATCCTTCTATTGTTGCAGTTCTTTTACTTTTCCTTCTTGCAGGCCGCTCCCCTGCTTTTTGCCCAGTGCTGGCTTCCAAGGCACTTGTTATTTCAGGGCTGTTAAGCCCTGTGCCTGCCAGCTCCCACGGCGCTCCTAGAGCCTAACCCTGCATGGGGTAACCCTGGCTTTTCTCTTGCCTCGCCACCAAAGGAGGTCCCGTCTCTYGAAAGAGACATGGAGACGAGTCCGTTCTGCCTGATCCCTTCCCTCTGGAGGCATTTCTGGCTTGAGCTCTTGCACCTGGAGCTAAAAGCGCAGGGCTGGGCATGCAGACTGCAGGATCTCGTATCCACTCTGGAGTGGGCAGAGAGGGGAAATTACTACGTCATCACGAGCAGATTATATCTAAACATTAAGCATATGAATAGCTTCTTGGAGCCCAGGGATTACTTGGTAATTTTTTTTTTTCCGTCTTAATCAGGGAATATATGGTTTTCCCAAGACTGCATGTGGAAGGGTGAAGTGCCAGAACATCCGTACTTGTTTTGGACAAGAGATTAAAGGTTAGTCTCATAAGGACGTCATTGCACTGCTATTTAAGTTTGCCTCGTTTTAAGGGAAATCAGTGGGTTTTTTTGCAGAAACTGTATCTTTGCTTAAAATGTATCTTTCCACACAAACTTCTCCATCTTTTTTTGTTGAATATTACATCAGAAATAAGAGCCATGAAGTTAGAGAAAATATTCCCTCATATGTCTCCATACATTTGCATGGTAAAAAATCTTCACTATTTCACCTATTTTGTAATGATCTTCCAGCGCATGAACTCTGACAGTGCTCCTATTTCAAGATGTCATAAAGTTTCAAACAGCTAATTCAATTGAAACCACAAGGCACCACCAATGATCTGGCACAAAAATATTTCATCTCCATACTTGAAGCAGAATATTATTCCAAAACTAGCTGGAGATTCAAGATGGGGAAATAGAGTCATAGCCAAACAGCATTGAAGTCTCGTCAGTTCAGCTCTCAGAAAGGGACCAGGCAAGAGAGAAGTAAGTTTGTTTTTTTCTATGACTAACAGCMAGCTGTAAGATATTAAGTGGTATGACCTTAACCTTATGACCTTAATATTTTATGGCTTCCAGAAGAGTTTATTCAGGTCCTTTTCCAAAGGCTTCTAATTTCTTATAGCTTAATATTTTTGTCAATGACTAATACTTGGGCTCTTGCTACTAAAACAACTTGATTTCTCAAGCTTGATTAAGCTTGATTAAGTTTCTCAAGGAAACTTAATGTTCCCTAAATTTTCTAAAACATTTTTCCCTTTTATTTTTTTTTCTTTCTTTTTTTTTCTTTTCTTTTTTTTAAGAGGGCACAACTTGTGGAATATAGGTGCAGCTAGTCTTTTACTGACTTTTTTGAGAGTTGAGCAATATAACTTATTTGAATCTTTGCCTCACAAATAATRTAGTCATTTCAAATACATGAGAATTAAAGCTTTATGCTCTTGTGGCTTCTCTCTTAAAGATGAATGCCAGGAGGGTTTATGAAGCATACTGTGGTATGGAGGCTTTTCTGACATGCATTTGGCTACGTTACTCACTAGCAGTTGGACTAACAGGAAACACAGCCTGCACATTGCCATTCCTATTTTTATCTATCAGCACATGATGATACAATATACTCAATTATGTCCCTAGATTTTTCTAATTCATTAGTATCTTTCTATAAACACCAAAATCTTCTATATAAGCGTCTCCTTCAGAAGGTCACATCCAAGAGAGCACTGTGTCCTGCTGGAGAACAGACCGAGCTGGAAGGCACAGTGGGTGGTAGTTCAAAGTGGAAAGAAGAAAAAGAATATTTAAAAAGTCAGGATAAAGGTTTGGTTTTGTAAAGTCTTCACTGTATATGTTGACTTGCTTCCATGGGCAGTCATATTTGCCAYGTTTTCACCATAGGAACCTAGTATTACAAATTAAAACAAGTCTGGAAGCACCTAGMTGCTGCTCGGTTGCACCCAAGCCTTGCAGCACTGAAACCATCTCAGCTTTMTCTCTTAAAAACAAAAACTCCTGTCCCTGCTCCAAAGAGATTCCCTACGTGTTGTTAGGAGCCTGGTGCCAAAGACACRCGGTGCCAAAGGCACAGCTGGCCAGGACGAGCGCCGTTCTACCCGAAGCATTGGCACCAATAAATGTAGGGAGGTGGGTGCGTTTGATCTGCTTTGCTATTATTGTGGCAAGGACACTGCTAGCAGGAAAAACCATGCTCAAACTTCACTTTAAAAACAGAGGGCGTTAACTTAAACCATCTCACCTGATTTTATATGTCTATAAATGAGGCACCTGGCCCAAGCTATTCTGCTAGTCTTCCTCTGGAGAGAGTCAGGTGCCCACAAAAGGTGATTCATCACAGATCCTTATCTTGGAAGGGAATGAATCACTTTTGATGCCTTTCTCTGTTGACATTAGGGAGAGCCTAGCCCCCCAACATGAGACCAAGCCACTGACTTTTAAGTGACTAAAGTCAGAAGAGATACATTCTGACCTAGGAGTTAGAAAAATTGGGACTTGCAATACGGTTATGTTTACAGCTTAAATGGTAGGTTTGAAAACGCAAACAGCCTCCCCACGGGTGAAAGGTGCCAGGGTGCTGCTGAGAGTCACGCTGAGTTATGCCAGTTGAACAACCTGCTCCCACAGGAGGTGTGAGGAGGCCAGCGTGGGGCTCGTGAGCTGCGCCCAGCTGCAACCCGCTCACATCTGACTCCCATGTTGGAGACATCCTGTACTTGRCTTGCGGGGAACACTAGCCAGGAAGTCCTCCTGCTGAGGCCCATGGTGCCAGCTTGCCTGAGGAAGCAGGAGAAGATCCTAGGATGGCCTTCAGGGATCTCTGAGGATCTCCATCTCCTGTCTGCTCCCTGGAAGCTGCTCACAGAGCTCTCCAGCCTCTTGGTTCTCTGAAGTTATGTGCCTTGTGGCTCCTGGGCCTAGAAAGATTCTCACATGTGCAGGTCATCACATAACAGAAGGTGGCCAGTGCTGCTTGATTACTTTTGTCACTTCACAAAAATATGTGAATTACTAAAATTATTATAGAGTTGTTTTGATACCCACAACAGTGTGAGAACCAACATTTGAGCATAGTAAGTTCTACAGTATTGGCATATACATATGTACTAGCACTTTSTCATTATTCCCACACGCTTTTTTCCTTCATAGAAACAATTAGCAAGTGTTGAATATCTCACCTTGGAAACAAGGCTCTCAACAAAACTCCAAAATTTGCCTTTTGTTTCCYAAAAGCATTCCTTCTCTATTGAATTTTGTGAAGTCACTTCTGCCAAAATCAATTATTGTTATGCCTTCTTAGGCAAAAGTATAGTAGGATTATTTCAACACTGAGCTTAGCATCACCTTAGATGTTACTAAAGCTTGATCATGCCGCTACCTTTAAGTGTTTGGAGCTTCATTACAGTTGTTAAAGGACRTTAGATGCTAAAACATCCTTGATATCTCTTCTATACAGAACTAATAAATTATGTATTACTTGCTCACTTTTATCATCGATTAAATAATAAYATTTTAAATCAATATAATTACTAAAATATTGGTAAATACTGTTAACAAAATGTATTCCCACTACAGTATTAAAAATTTATTCTATTTTACATATGTTCTAAAGTTTGTCATAGAAATGATAATTTTAGATATGCTTCTCCAGATCTTAAATATTTGGCCTAAATCTTTTCAGCTACAAATACTTTGAATAGCAGTGAGGTGTACTGCATTTAGACTGACACTTGAACTTTGATTCTGAAGGAGCAATATTGCATATATGGCTACTGCAATATCAGTCAGTTCCCAATTTGAAGGCTCATTTTCCCAATTTTCTCAATTTGAAGACTTCATTTTTTAACACAGCCTGCTAGAAGGCTCAACCTGCAGAATTTTACACTGAGCCTTTGTAATCCCGAGGGAACAGGGATACACCGTGCTCAAATGGGAGAAGGTTCAGGGCAAGGCAGTAGCAACTGCAGTTGGTGTGAGTTTTGCCACTGGCATAAACATGATCAAAATAAGGTCTAGAAATTATGACTTCAGTGATACTCAGTCTGCACTGATCTATGCCTTCCCTCATCGATGGGCATAAACATCTCTAYCTTCTCATTTCTAAAGCTGTTTTCACCAAGGGTTGTCAAGCTCAGCCCTCTCACTTTTATATATCAATACATAGGATTTCTGTTTATGTAGATCAGGGTGCATCTTTTTCTTTCAGTTTTCTTAGAGGTTTTCAAAGGCAGAAGAGAGTGTGTCATTGTTCTGAACAACGCTGGCATGCAAATAAACAATACTGAAACTTGGAAGTGTTAATTAGAAATTATTATAACCTGACTGACCTGCCTTGGCATTATGGTATCTTGCCAAACTGGCTTTTTATTCCTACACGTGTCTGATTTGTGTCTGTGGTAATGATTTCATGGAATTGTTTAGTTTAATCCTGCTTTAATTTTATCTGAGGAAGAGCAAGTGAAAACAAAGCGATGCTCACTGGGTTTGACCCAAAGCGATTAACTCTATATTCAGGATAGACTTCTATTTTAGTAAATTCAGGTATGTGGTATGCTGCAATTGCTATTTGTTACTTAAATGAGTTTTACACTGGTTTAGCTCTGAATTCCAATGTAAGATGGGCTTGGAGCTGCGCATGCCGCCTGCTGCAGTGCAGTTTTTCTTTGTAATTGCTATTGGTGTGAGATCATGATTGCCTCCATTTAAATAAATTAGCCTTTACTTGCATGATGCCATTAGGCAACAACGTAGTAATTAGACCCAACTTGTCACGATTTCTGATTCCCTTGCCATCCGTGCAGCTCTAGCAAAGCACAGCAGTTCACGAACAGGATGGACTGCCTCATCTGGCTCGACTTGAATCTCCCTTCAGGGGGTCCCTTGGGTCTTATTCCTGTGTCCCAGCGTTTTGTGAGGACGTCAGCGGGCTGCTCCGGGGTCTCTGAAGGGAGGTGGGTCCAACATCTGGCAGGGACACCCGCCGGCGGGCCCGGGCGTGGGGAGCGGAGCATCTCCTTCCGCACGGACCTGCTCCGGGGCCTGGGTGGAGCAGCCCCTGACRCACCTGCAGAGCATCTTGTTGTGGAGCTGGCGCGGGCACAGGGCCACGCTGAGCTCTGCAGGCACTTCCTACGTTTGGCGAGAGCTTCGTGTGAGTAATAGAGCAGGAGCTGAACCAAAGCGATGCCAAATAGGCACCTCCGTGTGGCACAAACACCGGAGCAAGCGCCAYGGGAGCCCACGCTGGGTCAGTGCTGTAGTCAGTAAGTGTCAGTGCGGTTTGACACGTGGGCTGTAAGCAGCATAGCATAGGGTTGTCAGCATGGCTTATCGTGCTGTCTTGCRGGCTTCTGTTTCTCAGAAATTTTTACAAAGAATTACTGGAGGTTATTTTTCTGTTCCCTTAGTAAGACATGAGGTGGTAACTGCAATTCAACATTACATTACATTGCTTACATGACCTTATTTACGGTGTACCAACACAATACTTTTAATATCTATGTGTCAGAAATGCCTTTAGGCCTAGGCAAGATGAATCCTATTTTTGGAGACGTTTAATACGAACTTAAAATGAATGTCTGTGCATGCCCCAGGAAGCTGACAGTTTAGAATAAAAGATGATATGGAAAGCTGACATAACCAGAATGGCTTAGATGGGACAGGGGGAAATATCCCTGTCTTTTTTTTTTTTTTTTTTTCCCTTAACATTGACACCTCAGTCTTTGAAGCTGTTGGAAAAAAAAGGAAGTTGCTACATTTGAGAAGGAATGGGAAGGAGGCAAGGAAAGATAAACAGCGGCAGAGTACTGTGAAGAGAAAGAGCAGAAAGGATTTGAGTCAGAGAAACTTGAGTTTAATACTTTGGAACAACACAATAACACATAAGAAATCAATCCAAAATTCCCAAATAGGTTGCTGATGTTTTATGGCAGCTTTTAAGTCCAGTTGGAAGAAAATTCTCTTTTCTCCAGGAAACTGAGTTTATCTGCAATGCTTTTCTCCTCCAACTCAAGTGACTTGTGTTAAAGGAGCAACTTCCAGACAACAGCCCTGGATTGAGTCCTGTTTGGGTACAGTGGAAAATTTCCAGCTGAATTTTAAAGCACCATTCACCTCTGTGTCTGGACTGTTAATTTGCAGTRGGGTCACTCTCAGCTTACGCTACTGCTAGGACATTAGTGCTCTAAATAACTGCACCTGCTATGGTAATGAAAGTGTGTATAATAGCTCCTGTAATTTAGAAAACTGGGTATTGTGTTGGGGTGGGAAGGAGGAGAGAAGGGCATAAGGGACAAGGACTTGCTCAAAAGGAACGGAGATTTCAGATCACTTGCTGTACTCTTGCCACAGTGTTATCAGTGCTGCTAGTACAAAGCTTTCACTATTTTGCCAGCTCTTTTCAACTTTGCAGCTGAATATGTTAGAGTAGGAGGGCTTTCTTAGTAAGCAGAAAGGGAATCAGGATTGTGTGTATTTTAAAAATAATTAATTTAATAATAATAATAATAATAATAATAATAATAATAAGCTTTCTATTTTTTCCAGCATTGTTTTAAGGTTGGGAGATTAGTTTAAGACTGATCTTTATGATCTGCCTAACCTGATCTCTCGCAGAAAATAATCCATCAGACTCCTTGAATCATAAAACCACAGGAAAACACTGCTGGAAGGGACTTGGAACAATCACCTAATCCATTGCTTGCTCCAGTCCCAGAACAATGAAACCAATATGATTTCTGATAAATGTTTGTCTAACCTGTGTTTGAAACCCTTCACAACCTCCCCAAGCAATCTATTCAAGTCCTTAATGCTGCCTACTGTTAAAAAGCCATTTCTAATGTCTAATCTAAACCTCCCACCTGCCGTTTACACCCATTACTTCTTATCGTGCYATACTGGACGTGAAGGACACTTTAATTGTCTTCCTTCCTATTGGATAACGCTTACATTGTTTTAAGTGAATACAATATATGCCTTTTTATGTATATAAGGCATTAGGTGAAAATAGGTTATTATAGGAAATAACAGACAAAAACGAAACCAAAAAACTCGTTTCCAGTTGAAATAGTCATTTTAGCCAATTAAGTAGCAAGTCTCTGAGATGGAGAAGTGATTCCGTGCTGGAAAAGGYTGGGCAGGGCAGGAAGGTTTGCCTGAGGCAACCTGGGGCCCCAAACACAGCGCGYGAGCGGGAGGCCGATGCCGGCCGCGTGTTACACACCTCTTACCACAGCGCCTGCCTGGCATTTCGGGCTCACCTGCCCGTGTCTCAGCCTGTATCTCCAACCAGCCCTCTGGACGGCGGCCAGCAGCTCTAGGTGCTTCTCTTCAGCGCGATTTGCAGAGATCAGATTAGTTCTTCTCTTTCCTATCTTCTCTTTTTCTGAAGCTCAACTCCTATGTCTGCATGGAAAAACCTTCCTCCTCCTTCATCCTCATGAGGATCTTATGGATCGCAGCTGTGATCGCCAAAACTCTGATAACCCAAATGATCCCAGAGATGATCCCCAGCTGATCTCAGCACCCTCTCCAGACCAATGACTCTTAGCAGCGGCTCTGTGGGGCTTTCCTTGGCACCAGGCAGGCATCTCGGTGGCCACAGGCACGTAAAGGTCTTGGCCTACTCATCTTTGCATTTGAAAGCAGTATCACAGTGTTGGGTATACTGCCAAAATGGTTAGATTGTCTTGCTGGTGAATTGTTTTCTTCAAAAAAAATGATTCTCCTGTCACAGAATTTGGCAATAGGAGATGTGGAAATATGGAAATTATTCTTCAAGCCCTTGGACTCAAAAATKGTCTTATTCCTCCACTCTAGTGGAGAAAATCCTCCACAAAGACACAGCATGATTGAATTTTACTTCTAGATTAAATCTGAAAGCCCAATTTCCATTTTGCTGTGGTTTCTAGAGCAACACACTCTGTATAATATTTTAACTCTACCTGACACATTTTTAGTGAGGAAGCCGTTTCCTTCTCTTGGTGAGGGCATAGGGGAATGTCATCTCTTATGGAATGAATTGTTTTTGAAAGGAAGCAAACTAATATCTGGAAAAGTCTTTCAAGAGCAGCGTTTACTGTAGATAACCGTGACACCCAGTGGCCACTTGCAGAACCATAAATCGGATGACTGCAGGGAACCCAGAGACTGCACCAGATCCTGAGGTGAGCCCACTTAAAGTGTGCTTTTAATAGCAGTAATGGGCTTTTCCTTGCTAATGAGCATATATAGTAAAAATAAATTATTTGGGGGAGGGTATAAGATTTTCATCCATTTGCTTTATGTTTTATCATATTTAAAATATRTAGAGACACATTATATGCGTACATATAATACAATACAAAACTTCTTAGTCTCTTGTGATGCCGAGGATACAGCTCAGGTGCGGGTTGCTTTATCGCCACGAAGCACGAAGCGGCTCTTACCGCCCGCTCACGCTCGTCGGGGCAGGGGACGGCGACCGTGTTTCGCCACCTCTGTTTACCACTGACTCACAGGGTGACTTAGGGCAAATTCCTGATAAATCCTCCCGCCAGGCTGCTCCCAAAGGTGCAAGGCGGAATTAGTACTAGCCTCGGAGGCATTCGCTTCTGACTATTTATGCCACGGTCAGGAACAATTAAATTATATGCTGTGTATATTCACGTCATATTTTTGTTCGCAGACATAGTATTATTTTGTGCAGTGTGATTTAGCACAGAGCACTGGATCCAGGTGTGGTGCCCCATATACCCAGAAAGTGAAAAATTCATATCTATTGTCTAGATCACCAGACACATAACACTTACTGCAGATGACACACTTTAAATAAAGGATATTGTCAAAATTCATAATACCTAATTATAGTGGGCCATACAACACATGACTATAAAATATTTTGTTGTACRTATAAAAGCCTCATGGAACTTAAGGCTTTCTTACAAGTTACACAGCAAAACAAGCAACATGGGAAGGCGTTTGGGTAGAAAACAGCAGATTAGCCAGAGCTGCAAAACGGGTTTTTGCCCAGGACCCTCTTCCTGGCTGCGCTGGCTGTGTCCGTGCCACGTGCCCCAGCAATGTGTGCTGCCCTGGCCGCATCCCGAGCTGGGATGACATCTCCATTCCTGGCAGTGATTCCTCTCTACCCACTTTCCATGCAGGGAAACTGCAGGTTCAAAGGGAGCAAAGAGACCTTTTGGCAAACGCACCCTTGTCTGGGAGAGGAGACAGGCAAGCATGTGGGGCACATGCACACACACACACACACACACACACACACACACACACAGGAAAAAACAAACTGTTCATACAGGATCACTTTCCAAAGACATCAATATTAATTATTTCACACACAAAAATAGAAGGAAATGATTAATTGTTGTAATGAAGTAGTGAAATACTGATTGTATTGTAGTGAAATACTGATCCTCGGGTAAAAATACCTTAAAACAACCACAAGTGTTGGAGTTAACTTTGTCGTCACAAAAAATATAGAATTATATGTAATTACTGGGATTCCTGCAACATTTAGTACTTCTGGTTTCAGACCCTGTTGTGCTGGACTTCTCAAGGACACAAAGAGAAAGGCAATCCCTCCCTCCAAAGCCTTACAGCCTAAAGGCCACACAAGCAACAATAGATGGACAAAGGCAGAAAAGAKCTCCATAAGAAAATTAAATAATATTTCATAAAAATATGTAATTTATTACGTAGACTATGTAGATCATCACCTGGTATTAACCACAGTATGTAGAAAAGGCAGAGCTTTTTTGTCCTTCTTGTAAGAACAGAATATATGCAGGTGCTTACTGCTATATTAGTAGATATAAGCTCTTTAGTTTTAATTTTAATTTAGTCCTTGGATCCAGAACTGGATGGCAAAAACATCTTTTAATTTTGTCTACATTTTGACCAAACACTGAAATAGGGAGGTTTGCTCTAGAGATTTTACTTACTTAGTGTATTTATTCTATGTTCATAAAACTTGATTTCTACCTCTGGGTCATTGCTATCTATCTTAAATTCTCACTTTTTTTTTTTTTCAGCTTTAAAAGGCTTGACCTCAAGGACTGGACAAATCACGTTAGAAACCGGTTTACCTTCTGCTTTGTTTACAGCCTTTTTTGCTAGCCAGCACAAACAGAGCCTTGGGCAGTTTGCCACCCCATTCTAGAGCATGTGTCTAACAAGTGCAGTAAGTGCAATATCCTTTGCTCACTTTGGGAACTGGGTATTTTGCTGCCCAGTTCTGTGTGTTCATGTGCTGTGAGGAGAGAGCTACAACACACAATGTGCAAATTGGCACATTAGTTTTTAGATAAAAGAAGATACAAATACATTCCAGCAGGATGAAGTGTGTTGAAATATTTGAATTACAGGGAAAAGAATGTGCCGAGAGAAGAAAGCAACGACATGCATGACATGATATTTACTTTAGTTTATGTGCTGGGAAGAGAAGGGTATATATGCTTGGAAGAGCATGAATAGTGTGTGTATTTTATCCTTTCATGTGCCTGGCACGCGCTGGAGAGGAATCTCCCAGCAATTCTTATTATTTGCTATGCTGTAACAGACCAGTGGCTCACAAAGTCTCCCTGTTGACCAAAAGTTTCAGGTGCAGACATAAATACCATRTAATCCTGTTTTTCCAATAAAGCTGCATCCCCACTGATCAGCTGGTGCCCGGGGGTCTGTCGATAGTGAGTCCTTCTCAGTTAAACCTACACCCTCATCCCTCTTCTCATGCCACTGGTTTGTGACTTCCAGAGCAGGGGCTAATTTGCTTAGAAATTGGCTCACTCTGGAGAAATTGGCTTAGAAATRCTCACTCTGGAGAGCATCAAGGGCTGCTCTTAGTCACTGAAGGCTGCTAGGTGCACATATTCGTTTATTAATTTCCTCRGGAAAAAGGGGAGAAGGGGGTGAAAAAAGAAAGTCTCAGACTGCCAAGAGAGCCAGCAAGGGCTGGAGCAGCGGCAGCCCCGGAGCCTGGACGTGGGGTGAACTGCAGTGCAGTGTTGGGAGATCAAAACAAGCCAGCAAGGGAGATCCACCCTTGTAATCTGCCTCTTGCACAACCCCTGGCACAGCTCTATGGGGATGTGTTTCACTGTGAAAAGAGGTGAAAAGAGGACAGGCTACTGACTTGCACAACTGTCAGGGGAGATAGAAGCGAATGTTCAGGCTCCAGCCCCTGCAGCCTGTGTATCAAGTGAAATAACAAGTCTGAAGGATTCGGTGAGCAGGCTGCTTTTGTATCAGGATGCAACATTTAATAATTACCAGGCCAAGGTTCTGCCTTCTGCTGTTTTGAATGTTGGAGTATAAAAATAAAACATGTGAAATACAAAATAGGATTTATGGATGAAAGATTTTTTTAAATATATTTGTTTAAAGGCTGCTACAGCAGATAGGATACAGATCATTCCATCTTACTAAGTCACAGGAGTTCAAAAGTTGAAAATGTCTGTTTGGACTTGCGTATATAAACAAGTGTCAGAGGACTGGATAAATGAATTTTCTTGAAGTTGAAAAGCCTCCCCAGAGCCTGCCATTTACAAAAATCTTATCATGTGCCCCAGAAAGCTTTTCAAGAGCATTAAGTACTGGGTAGATCCCAWTTCAGCCCCCAAAGTCTTCCAACATGAGTAGACTATGAAACTATGAAGCATCCTCTGCTGCACATCCTTTGACACGCAGTGTGCTGTCTTCCTAGCACCACCATTTCCAATGTTATTATATTGGCAAAGGGAAGCTCATGTGTTCAGTACCAGTCTTGGGCACTAGGCCATGAAAAAGGGTGGCTCTTAATTTAAAGCCTTGAAGAAAGAGGGTTGAAGCAGCGCGGCACCAACGCGGGAAGCTCTGAGAAGACCTGCATTACTCACCCATGAAGGCTGTAATTTGTGAGCTCAGAAAACTCAGCTGCGGAAAAACAGAACTTGATTTGGGCAGAAATTTGGAATGATGAACTCATTATTAACCAAGGAAAGCTCTTGTGGCCTGTAAATAGCCCCAGAATGGGAATTGCCATGGGATACAGGCACTGATCTCCAGAATTAAAGCGCTGGTGTGGCAGCAAGGCAGGACTGTTCCTGGTCAGCGAGTCGGGTTTTTTCTCATCTTCACACACAGATGGGAAAGGGAAGTGGTATCTAACTGATCATTGCTGTGATTGCTGAGCAAAGGTCAAAGTTAAGAAATGTCTTTGAGAATAATCAAAACTCATTACTCTGCCTGTTGCTGTTAGAAAGTCGTATAAATGGACATTCTTGCTCAAAAAGCCACGTCAGAGGGCTCCGCAGGGCCCGCATGAGCCTTGCCATGGCTTCGTCATCCCTGACACCACTTGCTGCATCAAGACTGGGGACGTGGGAGAGGGAGAGGTGGAACATAAAGAAGCCGGGGGTGTAAAGCCTGGGATATTGATTTCAATATACGGGGATTTCAACCCAGCTGTGCTCGAAACGTGCCCTGTCCRTTTGGACAAGGCAGCCTGGCAGCTGCGGGCACCTCCCGCCCTTGTTTGATCTGGGGCAGAAGTTTCGTGATTAGCTCGGCCAACCCGGCGCTGCCGCCCGGCGCCGTCCGGCCTCCGAGCCCGCGGGCACGTGGGGCACCACGAGCCCATCCCGCCGAAAACCAGCCCCGAGAAGAACCAAGGTGGGATTTTAACGGAGACTGGAGGTTAGGCAAGATCTCTGCAGCTGGTGAAGTGGATGGCATGGGAGCGAGTGCCTACACGGAGTCAGCATCTATAGGGAGTGAGCAGCTATAGGGAGCGAGCAGCTACAGGGAGGGACAGGGCAGATGTGTGGGTCATGGGCCACTTCCATGTTCCCCAAATGATGTCCAGGTCTCTGCAGTTTCCTTTGGTGATGATACCAGTCCCGCTTTTCCCTTCTTTGCGATCGTTATCCTGCCGGTTTAGAGCTCACCCATTCCTAGCTCCTGGTTGCTCCACCAGAACAGCTCCTGGACTCACATGCCGCTTTAAGTGAGTCTTTCTGAGCAGGGTCCCTAATTTGCCTTTTGGCGGTGTTTTAGGCAGTTCAGTGGGTTTGGCATTTACAAATATTTGTCATCAGTCATTCTGATAGCAAAGGAAGAGACAGCAGGGGGCACCAAATCTGCATAATTCTGTTTAAAATGTCAGCTTTCAGGCCCACACTGCAAAATTGAAGTTACTATGTGTACTGTAATTTCTTTCCAGCATTTTTTTTTAAGATATCTCTTTGCTTCCCAGGTGCTGCAGTGGTGCAAGTTAGGGTCAGATTTCCACCAATGTACAAATCTTGCTCTCCTCCTTCCTTCCCTAGTTTGGAGCTGTAGCCCCAGAACTTGGCTTGGGAAGATGTTCTTGCCAATGCTGCGTTTGGGGAAGCATTTGCTCTGGAAGGCTTGGATTAACTGAAGGCTTTGTCTTTCAGTGCTGAAGTGGGCTGGTATCCACACTAGGAAAAGATTTCATGCTGAGGGCAGCATTGGGCCTCCTGGAGACTTTCACCTCCTCTGGGCATGCAGAATGCTTCCTCAGCCAGCCAAGGGGACGCAGCTTCCCTCTGCATCTGTTCCTTTTCAGAAGCTAGAACTAAGGTATTACTCTTTTGTTTTGATAAAAAAATCCTCTACAAAACAATGAAAGGCAAAATATATTTTCCCCTGGCTACTTCAGTATTTGGTTTAAAAGCAGGCTCGGTAAGATATGGATTTGATTATGTATCTGTCTTCACGTGAGGGATTTGCACTCATAGGACATTCATGGGCACGCACAGAAAGAAAAACCTATTCCTTACGCATGCAAGTCTTTCAGGATYCACATTTGGCAGCACACAAACACAAGCAGCATTGCAGTTTGGCAGACACTTTGAACTACAAGTTGAGCATCTCTGCTACAGCCAAGGACTGGGAAGATGAAAATCCGCTTTCAAACCCTGCTGAGCTGTTCACGACATGATGTTTTTTCCTGCCCTGCAGCCCTGGGCTGGATTTACATTCCTCTGAACTTACAGCTACTTTCTTTGAAAACCAGACTCTTGATAGAAAGAAAACATAAGGTAGGAAAGATGGTCATGTGACTAAGCTGAGCACTTAAAACCTATAAGATATGACAGCTTATTGTGTGACTTCTGCTAAGTCATTTTTGGGTCCATTTCATAAAATTATGTGGTTAYTTGAAGTGCAAGTTCAGCTGGATTCGGGTACATGCCTAAGCAAGTAGTTTTTGCTTCGAGGCCTGTTCATCAACTTTAAATGTAATCACTCATTGCCTAAAATAGGTAAGCAACGTMTCCGCCAGCCCTTCCAGGACACGCTGTTCTTGCTGGTAATTGCTATTGTTTCAGACAGCACCAAAATATCTTCTCACTGTTGGGTTATCAAACTCTGAACAGAGCTGCACATGTGCACATCAACAGTCGTATCTTCCACTTAGCTTTTTATTTTTCAAATCAAAAGCAAATAGGGTTATTTGAATCTGTTCCAATGTTATGTCCCTATGTGCCTATCTATTATAAATGTGATTTCTTTCATATGGGAAAACTTTTTTTTTTCCCAAGCTGAATAGTAGAAAACTATATTCATAGAGAACTGAAAAATATTTATAAGCATTCGAAAGGTGGTTAATGGGTTTTCAAAAACTGCTTCACAGCAATCTCATGGCCTGTTGTTCAACCAATAACAGTTCCTACCGTCACATGGCTGTAACATATTTCACTGGTTAATGGCATCATTGCTGCTTTTCTCAAGAGGGTGATGATGAGGTTTGTTTGAAGGAAGGTGGCAGGTACTTCTGTTACTCATTTAACTGAATTAAAACAAATTAGAACATTCTATCTCTAACTCAAAATATTTGTAACTCATAGATAGTAGGGTTGCAAGGTACACCAAAAGGCTGCTAAGTTAATTACCTGTCAAAAAGCAAGATCAAGCATTCCCATATATTTCTTGACATAGGTTTGTGTAGACTGCTCTTAAATTATCCCATTTCCCAGGACTTCTGTGGGGAAATCTATTCCACTGCTTCCCTATCTTTGACAGTCAAAAATTCTTCCTTTTTTTTTCCTATTTAAGTCACTGTTTGTAAATGGAGGCTGCTGCATTTTGCTCTATCTGTAGCATTCAAAAGCAAGTTTATTCCAAAGCCACTCAGCCTGTTTACATGTTTGAAAACTGTTTTCATAMATCTCTTCAGAGCTTTCTTTGCATTAAAAGATCTCATTTCCTTCAGTCTTATCACAGAGGCCATGCATTTTACATCTGTAATGTCCTTTAGATCGTCTCCAAGTGATTCACATATTTTTTACAAGTGTAATGCCTCAAAATGCCATTGCTTCTTGTCTTCAGTACTACATTTTGGCTTGTACATCCCTGTAAGATGGGCTCTGTTTTCATGACAGATTGATATTATTGACTCATGTTCCGTTTGTGAGAAAACATGCAGATACTTTCCTGCAGACTGATTGTTCCCACTCTTAATTTGGAGTATTTTATTATTTCTAATTGAATGGACTACTTCTCATTTTCCTTTGCTGAGCTGCATATGCTTTTCAGACTGCTTCTTTAATCTGTCATGATTCTAAATTTGCATCCTACCTTTTAACAGGCGTACAACCCTTTGCAATTAAATGCTGAATGTTATTTAATGATAGTTTCTGTTGTGTTATCCAAAATATTAATGGAAGATTTGAATAGTGCGAGACCTGAGGTTGAATCCTCCAGAACCTCGTCTGCAAAATCCTTTCACTCGGCCAGTGCATCATGCACAGCTCTGCATTTCCCAGAGCAGCAGACCAGTCATGTAGGATGTCATCCAGACTCCGCTTCCTTAACCTGCATTTGAAAGGATCATATGAAAGTGTGAAAACTCAAGAATTAGGATATATGGCTTTAAATGTTTCTTTCTTTCTTCCAAGGCCTAAAAGAAATTGCCTGGCTTGCTRTAATTTGCCCTTGATTAATTATTGATCCGTGCCATTTAGTTTCCTTCTCACTTCTAGGTACCTGCTTAGCAATTAATTTAAATGAATAGAAAACAAAGAATAAATAATTGAACATGCCAAAATGTTTATCATTCCTTGGCTCAGTCTTTTTCCCTTCTCCGAAGATGATTATTACCTTTCCCAGTCTTCTGGAGCCTCATCTGTTTTTCAGGATTTCAAACATGTAGTTACTGTAAGATTACAGCATATTTCTCAATTCAAAGCACAGTGGAAATATCTGCCCAGTCTCCCTAGATAAACTGCTCTCCTGTGGAGACATTTCCTGGATATCTCAGGCTTACAGTGTGTGCTGGCATTCAATAAACATCATTATTGCTGTCAAAGAATGGCAGTAAAATATTAGTTAGCTGGGTAAAGTACATTTTCATGTACTTTTCATGTACATTTAGGCAGATAACAGAAATATTGAAGCAGAAGTCTCATTTAGGGAGCTGTATAGACAGAAGGATGAATATCTGCTGCCTGCCCCTGTGGATTTGACAGGCATCATTCAGATATGGAATGCTGTTGTGAACTGCTTTCACAACGGGATAAGGTGGCAAATTCAGATGCCTTAAACCGGGGGCTCCAGAACTGTGGGGTTGGGTATTTATGAACAGAAGACCCTGAATAAGATAATGGAAGAGGCTTTGTGTTTTAAAAAGATCTTAGAACAACAGTTCATCTGGTCTTGACCRAAATGCGTTGGGTGAGTTTTATTAATTTATCTGGAGACTCACTATAGTGTGGTTGTATACCTTGCCTAGGAATTCAAATAAGCTGAATATATCTTTATTTTGAAGCAGGGCTTGCTTAATATTTCTATGAGTTGAGTTTTCAAGCAGCAAGTTTCTTTTTAAAGATGCTGTCACTCTAGTGGAAAAAATTACAGGGGTCTCCAGGTTTTATGYGGTGTTGTAGGAAAGAGGCGACTTCTTTTTTTGGCTTTTGCGTCTTTCAAGTCAATGAGTTGATTTTGTTCATTTGCAATTGAAAGTGAGAATATGTTGCTCAACACAYGAGTAAACACGCTGTGCTCCACGCAGCCCTCAGCCGTCTGCGCCTCTTACGGAACGCTGTCGGATGGCATCTGCCGAAAACACATTGCTTCCCTGCAAGCACACGGCCGGGGCTTGGCAAGGCACGAAGTCTAAATGAAGCCCCACGTTTGTTAGCAAGGAAACTTGCTAAATGCAGTYGGAAAAAGGGGAAGGGCAGAATGAGGCTGTGGCTCTGCACAGATGGGGCTGCAGATGGGRCTGTGGGGCGGGCCGGCGATGGGCAGCGACAGCGGCTGCTCCCACCGCAGCCCTCGGTGCTGGTGTGGAGATACCATTTGCTGGAGGGAAGGAGTCAGCTCCAGGACACCTCCCCTATTTTCGGGTATTTTAACAGACGGGAGCCCACACTGGAGTGTGAGAATTCACAGCGCACTAACTCACGCTCCGTTCTTGCTGGGGATGCTTCMGTGCCAACGGCAAAATAGCCTGCCCTGCTCTCAGAGCAAGATTGCTTTCCCTCAGCAAGGCCCAAAGTGGCCACAGTGGGAATTAGCGCAGCCAAGCTGCAGCGCTTGGGAAATTACACTTTAATTATCACAAATTAACTTTTCCATCTGGGCCAGAACAAATATATGAAGAGTGCTTAGGGGGCTGTCTAGTCTGTTACGTGTTCCTGCACTATGATCCCCTTGCGACAGCTCTGCTTTGTCAGGTCTTTTTTTTCAGTGGAAAACACTTCCAACAGTCCAAATTAGCGGAAACGTGTTCTGATTTTTAATTATCTGGATATTTAAAGTACTTCTTGGAAGGCATATGTATATATGCAATATATATATATATATGTTAGTCATCAATTGATAGATTTTTAACAGTAGTTGTAAATGCCAGTGTAGCTAAAATACCRCCTGAGCTTCCATTTCAAGATGGAGCCAGTTAACTTCACTAGCTTTGCTTACCTGAATAGTTTTGCTTATGTCAAGTGTTCCAGTGGTTACAGAATTAAGCCCTTCATCTGAGAACTGGCAAATAGAAGAGACACTAAAAGCAGAAAGAAAAACATAGCAAATATAATTATACTGCCAATACAGTGTAAGTCTTGTGCTATTGCATCAAAATGTCTGAGCAAGCAGAACTTAATTTAAGAAAGTATTCTCCATGGCTCAGATTTATCTGTGAAAGGACTAGAGATGACTGTATTTCACGAGAACTCATCTTGATGTCTGCATATATTACTACTTTAAAATATCTGTCTTAAGCACTCATGGTCTAGTGAATTAGAGACCAGCTTTTCTCTTGGTGTATTTGTTTCCTCATGGTTGTTTTATGAAATATTTCTGCCAGTAAACTGGTACAGCAATTATCTGCAAAAYGTGAACATGAGAAAGGAACACTGATGGTCAGCTCAGGTTGTGGTACAGTGGTGCCTGTCACCCAAAGGTTCAGAAATCTGCCCCAGCTCTGGTGAATGCGTTTGAATTACAGAGCTCTGCAAATTACTATTAGAGATTTCATGCTCACATCCCACTGCCAAGGATTCATCAGTAACAAAATATTCTATCTGGTCACGAAAGTAAATACTTCAAAAACAAAACAGAGAAACACCTGAATTCTTACTGAAACATAATGTTTGGTGTATATGTGCTCTAAAGCAAGATAGCGCTGCAAAGGTCCACAAAGAAAAACTGCACGGAGTCACTTTGGTTTGGAGAGTTGCTTCAATTGCAATCCAAAGCAAACCCTGATGGCATTTACTAGGAAAAGAAGAGTCTGTTTCTTCTAGGCGCTCTTTCACTTCAGCATATAGCTCTRCAATTTATACGAACATACAGATGGCACCTACCAGCCTGAATCAATTCACTCAGCTGATGTCAGAGCAATTACATTCATGTAAAGAACAGAACTTTGTTTCCCTGTAGAARGCCTAAAAGCACTGAATTGAGGTTGTTTTTGTGTGCAGATCTTGTGAGTCACGGCAGTTTCTCACTGCTTCCCCAACTTTCTGAAGTGGGCATGAATCACCGCTCCCATCCCAGGTAGTGATTAGTTAACAACACATTTAGCTCTTCTCTTTCTCTGGTAATCTCTTCCACTTGTATTTCCTTGATCAACAAGTGCTTCAGCACTAGGAGTGACAAGTAGAAAGCCTCTGAGAAAAAACACAAGATAATTCTGCGTGGAGAGACTGGATGACTAGAGCAGCAACCTGCTACTGCTCAGCCCTCTTGTCTCAGGAATTCAAGTGAAACTGGTTTTCCAAAAGGAAGTGTGTCCTGTCCCTTCTGGTTAGTAACTGGTTAGTATTCTGGTTATTCTGGTTAGTATTCTGGTTAGAACTGTCCCTTCTGGTTAGTATCAGCGGGCAGGTACAAAATCCACAGAACTTGGAAAAATGTAACGCAGAATGACATAGATTTTATATTAACTTACAAAAAATAAGCACAGCAAAGGCAGATCTTTTTTTTTTTCCCTACATCACAGTCACTGCTAGATACTCCTACAGTTACATACAGTATTTTAGGTGGCATTCTGACTATTTAGTAAAGCTCTAGAGCCAAATATTCAGGGATCCAACCTTGCGGCTTAGGTGAATTTCTTCAGACTTTTTCAAGAGAACAGGTAGAAAAAGACACAACCCAAACAAAGAGAATAGTTTTGCATTATAATATGGTCTAGAAGCTCCAATGAGGATTTCAAACCTTTTGTGTCCATTTCCATGTTAGAGATTGGTAAATCTCAAAGAATCGTCTTGCTGGTTCTGCTGCAGACTAGAAATATTTTGCGTGACATTTAAAAACAAGATGGTTAATATAATTAAAGATCTGTATTTAAAACAGGAATGATCTTTCAGTGCTGCCATTCCCAGGAGATTTTTTATTAAACATGTTCCCACTCCTTCATTTCTATCTGCAGCCTCTTTTTCTGTTTTTTTTTTTTTTTTTTTTTTTTTTTTTTGTCCAAATCACAATAGCAGTTCTTCAGTTCTGAGAAGAACTGTCAATTATGCTATAGCTTTTATAAGGCATTTTGGCTGAACTGTATTGAAATCTTAAGCAGTACAGAGTGCTAGAGACAACCCTAACAATTACAAAAAAAAAAAAAAATGTTTTTTGGAGCCAACCCCAACAATCACACACACACAAAAAAATATATATATATATATTGTTTTGCTATATCATGTAGAGTATGTCTCATAGTTACAAAATCTTGGAGGGGCAATTTTTAAAAATATTCAGCTTTTGATGCATAGTAGTTATTAATATGTTACTTATACAATTCCTATTTCGGGGGCAAGGGATTTTTTTCTTCATCAAGCAGAGCTTGGTAAAAGTGGATGCTAATTTAGCGGAGGTGGAGGGCCAGGAGGCAGCAGGATGAGGGTTGTGAGGTGATGGCAGYGAGTCCCTTTGCAGGTCCCTGCAGCTCGAGCTCCTCTGTGTCCACCCAGCCTCTCCTTCCCTTCACATGTTGGATGTATTCACTCCTCACAGAACTGCCTCAAATGTAAAAACACATCTCTGAATAAATACAGCCATAATTTAATGTTTATGATTGATTAGTCAGCACTGTGATATATGCTGACCATATTGAAGCTTGTCATTTACGCTCGCCCGTTCAGGATGACTAAGGCCCTTAATTCGGTTAGAACACATATGTCACTTGGGTGGYGTACTGGAACTGCTCTAAACCCGAGCAAAGGCAGCGAGCCTTGCCTCGCTGCGCCAGATTGCTGTTTTCTGGACAGCAGGCACGAGCACGCAGAGCGAGAGCAGCCTCGGTACCGAGATAACGGAGGTAACGGAGATAAGAACATTTCCTTCAAAACCAGAGAACTGCATCTCCCCCKGCGGAGGGGAGCGTGGCGTTCGGCTTCCCTCTGGCTGCTCTCCTGAGGAAGATGAGCCATGAGGTGTGATCTGCAGTGGGAAGGTGTAACCTGTTCCTGTGGAGAACTGCTCCACAAACCTTGCAGAGAATGGAGAAAGTCCCAAATTCCCTGCTCTCAAATACTCTGCAATTTGTTAGCAAATTATTTCTGACCCCATCAGCGAAAATGTCAGAGCGTGGGACACAACGGTTGCTGAGACTGATCAGGTCAGGGAGCTGCGATCCGAGCTGCAAACCTGCAAGCCCAGTTTTGTTAGTGGCTGTTATGAGCTTGAGTGCAAGGCTGTGTAATCCTGGTGCTGGCTGGCAAGTGCCTGGTGGAAACAAGGTGGCACAGGGCCGTGTTCTTAATAGCTGCATGTTGCTCGTGCATAGAATAAGGAAGACTTCTGCATCTCACGTTAATGTATGCTTTTTGGAGGCACTTTTCAACAATTTCAAGACTTGATGGGTAAAGCCTAAGCAACCTAGGCTGAACTCCGAGCTGCCTCTGCAGGAACCTGGGCTAGAGACGTCCCGAGGTCCTTCCCAAGCTGAACTCTCCTATCATCCTAGGATGATTTCTTATCATAATAGAAATATAGGATAATAAAGKTAGAATTTATTCATCTGGCCCCAAACAAAAGAAGATGGGAACAGTATATTTGTTAACAGTTGGTGAAACACAGTATTTGATCAACTGGCAGTGACATGAGATTATCATCAGTAGGTTTGTGAACTATCATGTTCCCAGTTTCTGAAAATAAGATTTCATCAACTAAATGTCTCTTGCCTTTGTGGCTGCAAAGGTAACCTTTTGAAAATGAACTGATGATAGACTAATGCAGGTATTTCRCATGGAAATTGCAGATAATCTGAAATAATAATGCATAATGATACCAAATGCTTCTAGTCATCTCTGTGGGATATTGGCAGTAAAACCTAACGATGTCAATTTGTATATAAACATTGTTAATTATTTAATATTACTTAAAGTTCACAAAAAGGGAGTAAGTTGTATTATCAATATATTCAATCTAATGTGACAGCTCACTAGTCKGAGGMATGCAATGGCTTTTACTCTAACAASTGTTCAGGAGTATATTAATCTTAAACTATACATTATAGCTATAAGAAATTAATATTAAAATTGCAAATCAGCATGGATGGGGTTGTACAATCTTGTACAACATTTATGATRATTTTAATATAGCTACTGAATCTATTTCCATAACAGGTTTATAGGAACACTGTATGTCAACTGGCTTTGAGAGCTGCCTTTTGCTTGCCAGGTGTACTCCTTTATTATTATTAATCTAGTGACTGAATTTTTATAGTTTTATTTATTTTTTGGTCCCTTCATGGCTGTCCTCACAAGGTAAAAAGCTAAAGTAAAGCCCAGCAAATCCTCCTGTCTGTGCTCTGACCTATGAATATATTCACGGAGCGAAGACTTCAAAATCAGCCCCTCGGTGTGGGTTGTAGCAGCACCACCACATATCTGCTGGTGGTGACCGGGTGTGAAATTATGGTCAGCTGTAGCTTAAAACCTGTGTCTCTGAATCTCCAGCTCCATCAGGATTCGGAAATAGGAGCTTGTTAAGGATCAGAGAAGGAAAGTACATGAACCATTTGCKTTTTGTTTTGATCACTTGGATTTAGCAGACTTCTGTCTGGTCAGAAATTCATCTCCATGTTATTTCCCATTGTCTTTCAGTGATCCTGATGTGCGCAGGAGAGTGAGAACATAATCTGTTCAGGGGATGGATTGGGAATATCCAGTTCCTCAAAAACAACAGARTGACAGATGAGGTGCCAAATCTGAGACGGTGTCGAATGAAATAAGCTGCTAAACCTCAGTACCAAGGATTAGCATCTCGTGAGTTTAAACTGCTGAAACTGGAGCTTGAAGAAGGCTGAGAGCCACCAACAGAATAATGGGAATAAGTATGAGAAATAAGAGATATGTCTCCTTTACATTTCTCTGAATACAATATTGTCAGTTTAGTATCTGAGTATCTTTCGTGTAAAGGAACTTGATAGGAATGCACTTCCTAGTGGAGTGCTGCAGAATCTCTGAGCCTTTTATTTCCAATATAAGGGAAAAAAAAGTGCTTAGGTGTGTGGATACCATTTTGCTTATTATGAGGGAAAAAAAAGCATAAAAAATATGATTTTTAAGCATTTTCTACATGTGGCTGTGTTTGTATTTGCCCAGTGTGCTTACTGTCCATCCCTTTGGGCCACAAGGCAGCACCCGCAGCTCTGAGGCTGCTCSCTCTGGGGCTGCCCTCGGCTTCCTCGTGCAGCCAGAATCAGGGACATCGGCGGGTTTGAGGTTTAGCACCAAGACCTTGGAAGCACATGGGGAGCTAATAGACAGGCTGARGCTCCTGCTGTGTTCACGGAGGCTTAAACGGGTGAGAAAAGGGTCAGGCACATCCATATTATTTTCACCTTTTGCTGCTATTTGCAGTGATTTGGCTCGGTGAGGATAAAGGAATAGCTCCCTGCCAGGAGGTCCCCTACCACAGAAGGTCATAACGAGTGGGTAATGAGATGGAGATAAGGAGACATTTTTAGCAATTACTCTGTGGTCTAGACAAATCCCAGTGATGTGCTTAGCAGAAGGCTAAATCTTTGCACCACCAACCACAACGTAAATATCTCAGGGCACTGAGAACATGCTCAGAGTATAATACAGGCAGGTTGGTGGCAGGACAAATCGTCCTGAGCTCCTCTTGCATCGATTTTTTCCTTGCTGTGTGTCAGAAACTTCTGTTATTAGTCAGTCACTAACAATGATTAATTACTAGGGATACAGCTGATGTGCAATATATATTTGAGATCAATATCAGTAAAGACTATGTGATCTTGGAAGTGTTTGACTGTGGAACCGTCTCCCAGGAAAATGAGAAACCCAATTATTTTGCATGTGAGTTCACTGAAGAGCCCCAGATATTTAGCTGGAACGTAAATGAAGATGAGATGGTGAAGAGCAGGAGACTGTTTACCTTGGAATACACTCCTAAACTGAGCCTTAATGTTTTTTTCCACTTCTATCTTTTATGAAACCTACAGCATATATAGATTTTTATAGATAYACATATATATGTATGTGTGCACATAAATATACAAAACCTCCAGAAGAACAGGTTTTATTTCAGTTTGCCTTAAGGCATCAGCCGTTCTGTGATGCTAAGTGCTAAGGTAGGTAATACATATCCAGGTATTAGAGTAACTGTGACAAAAAATAAATAAAAAAAAAAACTCAAAGACTTAACTCACAGATCTTTTCAGAATGTGTGGCTATGAATAAACCATTTACATTCTCAAGTGTGTGCTCAGATACAAAAGAATTAAAAGGTCAAAAAATTATAATGCATTTGCTGCATCCCTGTGTGAGAGCAAAACTCATTATTATTTGCAGTGTCCTGTCCTTYTTAATTAAATCATCAGATCACAGGTACATTCTGGAGCATCTCAATTATAAAAGGTTACYTCCATCAATTTATTCCTGATTAGTTTATTAATTACAGTCCTTGACACTTGATTCAAGTCATTACTCTTTCCTCAAGATAAAAGTGCTTATTATTTTAATAAGCGCAGCAAATAGACCTTGATTTTAAATAAAAATATATTGTAAACATATATTTTTAAAAGCTTGTGCTAAACTTGGCTTTGATGGAATTATGCTCTCTTATAAAGAAGTCCAATTCCTTGCTGCTGACCATAGGCAAATTTCTGAAGAGTTTCATTAGTGCATCCCCATTCTACTCATAAAATGATAGAAGAAACACTACAAACTGTAATTCTTYTAAGTTTTGAAGCAATATTTTGAAAGTGGAGCTTCCATCCATGGTTTTTGAATATTTTAAAATGAGATCTCTRGTGGTTCTGTGGTATTTTCTCCTTAAAAAAATGTTTGTTGAGACATCTGAGAGACAGACAACTTGTGGTGACCTACCTAACACAGAGTCCCCGCAGCCTCAGTGGCTAAGCTGTGTTTGGGGAGCCAGTGTAAGCCCGGCTTTCTTTTCAGATACGTGTGCCCAGCATCCGGGTCGAGCATCTCCCTTCCCGAGAACTTTGCCAGCCGGGGCACTGGGGCCGTTCTGGGCAAGCGTCCCGTTCAACAGGGCTCCTTTCCACCCCGCACTAGCTCGAGACCTGATCCTAAATAATTAAAARCAAACAAAAACACTCGTGCGGGTGATTTTCATTGCAGGATTCGGCGCGGGCTCCTGTGGGCACCAGCCTCCCTCGGCGCCGCGGGGACATCGTGTCAGCCACGGAGCGGCCGGGGGGCGGCGGCTGCCGCCGTCAGGGGCCGGGCCCGGGCAGGACAGGGCGGCGCGGCGGGGCGGAGCGGGGCCTGCCGCCGCCTCCGGCTCCTCCTCCGCGAGCAGCAGGTGGAAGGAGCGCGGGCGGCCGTTGTGAGCGGAGCCGCTCCGTCCTGTCCCGTCCCGCTGCCGGCTGCGGGGCGTGAGGAGGGGGCGCCGCCTCCCGCCATGGCCTTCACCTTCGCCGCCTTCTGCTACATGCTGTCGCTGGTGCTCTGCGCCGCCCTCATCTTCTTCGCCATCTGGCATGTGAGTGCCCGCGGCGCCGCCGCGCAGCGGCTCGGGGCCGTTGGGAGCCGTTGGAGCCGCGAGGCGGCCGTTGGCGGCCGTTGGCGGCCGTTGGCGGCGGGGCGGGCAGGGCAGGGGTGGCGCCGTGCGCTGCGCCCCGGGGGGAGCCGGGCAGAGCTCGTCCCGGCTCCCCTCTGCTGTTGCTGTTGTGATTTTCTAAAGGAAATTCAGAATTTACAAACGCAAGGGCGGATGAAAACTGTGGCAGTTTATTATTTTACCAAAGTCTTGGCCTTGCGAGCTTCTGGCCTGTGCTGTCCCYCCGAATGCAGTCCCAGGGTTTAAACGCGGAGGGCTTTAAGCTGCTTATATCTTAGTATTAATGGTGCTAATTAACCTGTGAGAACTTAGAGTTGGGAGTAACGGGTTTTGTTGCCCTGGGACAGAGGATGGTGGTGGAAGAGCTGGTGTAGCGCGTGGTGAAGCCATGGGGCAGTTCTGCTTTCGATGTTCACTATGTGAATAACTTCTTAAAAGTCAAAGATTCGTGTGGAACTTTGTCGTCTCTGTCGTGCGTGAGTTAGGTGTTTGTTATCCATGAATTTCACTCAAAAAGTGGGATTGCTTGTTTCCTACCACATTAGGTGTGAGCAAGTAGCCTAAAATCTCAGTATGTTTCAGCAGTGGGACTGTGATCCTTATGTGTGATTGGAAATTCCTTCAAATGCATGAGTATTTGGGAGTTATTTATGGAGTAGGTACTCTGCTGAAATACTGTCATACTAAAAACATTTAGGAAGGAACAAAATAACTTGGAAAAGAGGAAGTATTATGAGCACTTTTGCAGCGCAAATATATCTGATGGAGTGGTATAAAAGAGCTCCTTTGACTAACTGGCAAACAGGGATGTTCYGAGGGGTTCTGCGCTGTTAATGATGGACTTACAAGTTTTTTCATGCTGATGAAACCACTAAAATATTATAGTAATATCCTAGTACTGCAAGGCTTAAAAGGGTTGCTAGCAGTCAACTAGGTACTCTTGTGCTCTGAAATAAAATAAAAAAAGGGGGGGAGGGAAATTCCTCATCTCTTCCCTCCTGATTCCCAGACCATAAGGACTCCAAAAAGCGAGGTTTCTACAACTTCCTTCAAGGGCTGAGAGAGRAAAAGTAAATCTCTCTTCTTAATCTCTTGCTATGTATTAAGGGGTTACTTCCACAGTTACTGTCATCATTTTAATATTTTTGACGTATTTAAAGTGTCTCAGCAGTGATGTTCTTCCTGGCTACATCGCTGTTGTCTGGAGACACAGAGYGCTTCCAGCAAGCGTGCCAAGTTATTCTTGTGTAGATCAGGGTAGTTGCTGCAAGTTTCTTCTTAGTGAAGCAGTTTTCATCTGTCAGTCTGCAAACCCATGGGGGGTGATCCCTTATTCCTAAATGTCTGAAGGAGACACCTGTGAGAGGAAACCTTTTGTCAGCGAGTTTAGGTTTTAATGCACRGTTCTTGTATCTGTTGGAAATTTGTTGCAAATTTAAAATCAAAAGTGACTGAAAACACCATCCTGTTATAATAGGGAACAATTATTTCCCTATTCCTAATTCTAATCTTAATTTAGAAATAGATGATAATTCTGTTAAAATATGTTTTGTGAAGATCATAAAATAACAGWTTTAATGCCCTGCCAAATCAAACATTTACACATAGCCCATATAAACAAAACACAAGAACTTTTATTACCCTCCCTCCTTTTTTTTTTTTTTTCCCCCCCAAGGAAGAAAACCCCTAGTCCTTTCCTGTGACCTGTTTTTTTCTTTTTCTTTTTTTTTTTTTACCCACTGCAATGTATTTTTAAGGGACRGTAGTATTTTAAATAGGCTTTTGGCATGGCAGTAGAGGATTTTATGAATTAAATATTCCTGTAAAACTGTTTTTGTTTTAAGAGCTTTTTTAAGAGCATTTTGGTTTGGTTACTGCTAAGAATAAATTGCTGATTAATCTGATCCCATCGCTTTGAAAAACTCATTAGGTTCAGAGACTGAACCTGCATGTTGTAAATTATTTTGAAGGGACAGAATAATTTCCAGCATTTGGACATCATATGGTTCCATAACTGACTGAGATTTGGGCAATTATCTGGAATTATTTGATAATGACTTAATAAAAATGGCTTAATAAAATCTCATTTTAGCCCTACTGGGATGTTAGGTGGTTTATATAAGAATAATAATTTTCGTTAATATCGATGTAACAGCTGCAATAAAACTATGAAGCYAAAACAACAACAAAAGAAGTGTAAGATGAGGTTTTCTGTTTTGGGAAACTGTATTCTTCTGATGCCTTTCCTGTATGTAATTAAACGTTCTCTAAACCATTATGCCCCATGCAAATTATGGGGGCAGGTAGAATGAAGCTAGAAAGAATTTTTAAAGGAATCATAAAGGAAAAAATGGAAATCTGTTCGAATATCTGGGGCACGTAACATACATTTTTCCTATCTCTGAGTGAAGTGCCGGTCTAGGTTTCTAGTGTTGGCTGGCATGAGAAGTGAACAAATTGGATGATATTAACACAAGCATTTAAGCTATGCACAAGATTAATCTTAATGTATTCTTGCTGGGATTTCACTCATGCATATTCAGTGAATGAAAAGTGCTTGAAAGTCTAATTCACGATGTTTTATATAATGTTAATACTGGTCTCTGAGGTGTRGAAATCTCTTAAGCATTTAGGTTGTTCAATGACCACATTACTGCTGTTTGGAAAGACACAATTCTGAAAGCGCTGTGTAGGAGTGGATGCCTTTGTGCTGTTGTTGTACAAAAGAACTGGAGAACTTAGCAGACAAGGGTGACCTTGGCCTTTCTACTTGGTTTCTTCTAAGGAGGCTGATGGAATTGAGTAAAACCTTGCATTCCCATTATAAAATTGCATAGGCTGTTTCAAAAAAAAAAMCMAAAAAAAACCACAAACAAAAAMTGGTTGCTGTTGAGAGTAAACTCTACAGATCACTGTGAATCAACTCTTTCAAAATTCAATAATGCTTTTTCATGCAAGAACTAAAATATTTCTGAGTTGATGAATTCCTAGCTATATACTTTAGAAAATGTGTCAACATTTGAAGCCACGTTAGCAGAGTTCACTAAATGAGCCTGTCTTGGAATGAAGTTAGCCAACAGCAAAATGTAAGCTAACTTTGACTGAATAGTGTGTGAAAAAACATATTATATAGAGGTAACTTAATACAGTTGTGTCGAGTGTATAGTCTATGTAACTGCAAGATGTGATTGCAGAAATCTGTTGCTTTAGTAGCTAACGGATCATTTAAATGCYTTTTGAGAAAGGGGTCCTCTCACAGCTGACCATGTTCTGGTAGGGTTGTGTGATGTTGCTAACAGCAGATTTTGGTTCATTGACTTCATAATTTTATATTCTGATCTGATTATGCCATGAGCTCGAGAACAATGTATGCACTTGTCCTTCCTGGATATTGCAGAGACATCGTCTCACCTTGCCCAGCTCTTATTGTTCCTTATAAACAACTTGCTAATGTCAGAAACCAGTTTTATTTATCTAAACTAAGGTTTAGCTGCCTAGTAGCGCTTAACTGAACAAGGTCGAATCACCTTGGACTCCCAACAAGATTTCATATGCCACATTACTGTCTGCTTGATTTCAATTAAACTRTGCCTGGATTGAAGTTAATTGAAGATGACCAAATTGTGGTTTATTTTTAGTCACTTAAAATGTGACTTGCCTGTATGAATCCCTGCCAACTTATTACACTCTTTAAAATACATTAGTTTGGGGCAATAAGGATATATATGAAGGAGAGGCTGTTTTTTTTTTGTTGAAAAATTTAAGATCAATTTATCTTCTTTGAGACTTGTTTTAAAGAAAGCTTTAAGAAAAGAGATTTGCGAATGTTCAAGTATATAATACCACTGTAACAACAACCCATAAATATTAAGAACACTACTGTTCTAAAATAACTTTATGCAGTAGACTGKGTCTCTTTGAACTTGCGTCATCACACCTCTGAGTGTATGTTAATGCTTAGTAACCAGCAGTACTAAACTGTTGTATKAGGGTATCATACCAGTGAAAAATTTAGTAGTATTGCACAAGAGTTTATACRAAATGAAGTAAACGCTTGGGGTGTTTTGCTGTAATTGTGAATACACGTGGGTATTGGACAGTTGCCTGGCATGGCAAGAGTACAATGTACTGAAATGGGTGAGTACTGACCCCAGCCTAAGAAAAGCAATGCATCAGTATGAAATTTATTTATGTTCTGTGGTCGTGGTGGTTGTTACTGTTTTTCTTGTTTGTTTTYGGATGTGGGAATAATACTGAACCTCATATACGGCCAGAGTTTGACTTTGCCCAGTACAGTTACAAATTTCCAATTAATATAGCATATAGTGGGAGGCAATGATTAGATACAGTACTGTAGACTAAAGTTGGCCTTTTTTTGGTGTAAATTTAAGGGTTTTTTTAAACACCAGGGTAGAAGTCTTGGGAATCTGTGTTCCGAGCTATTTTKGCATAGGCCTTGTGTATTGTGTTTATGGGACATCTTAAATTCCATATGGATTGCTTTTTCATTTATTAAGCAGAACTTAGCTCCAAGTGCTGTGTGTCATTTTATTCAACGTTTACCTCTAAAATGCCTTTAGCTTCCAACAGAAGCTGCTGTGCCCATACAAGAAGTATGCCAGTTTTGTTATTATTCACTTTTGCCCAGCTGATGTCAACTGTTTCTTATTAATACCCAATTTGTAGCAATTTGGGTAAAGAAATTGAAAGCTGTCCAGTACTTACATGTATGGAATTTGGTGAGTGTCCAGCATCTGATGCACTTAAGTTGGCTTGTGAAATCCCTAGCCTACTGTTTGATAAGTTAGGCTCATTTTTAAACATAAATGAAAAGTACAGGAGAGAGTCAATTAAAGCTTGGTTTGGTAGCGAATTCACGAGTTGCACGTGATCTACTGGAGTATCAGTGTTCTCTGTGTATCAGTGTCTCCCAGTGTCTGTAGCGTTGCTTGGAGCCTAGCTCGCTGTCCCGTCCCAAAATGAGTGCYGAGATTTGTGAGGTTCCTTCAGGAAGCCTTGCCTGAGTAAGGGCTGCCAGTCAGTTCAGTTTAACATCTTTGCCAYGCATTAGGGCCTGCCTTGAAATGAAAGTCATTTCCTTACAGACRTGCGGTTGAGCTTGCGTTTTCTTTCAGTTATTTAAGTGCAGTTCTGTCCTTTAATGAACTGTTAATTCAGTTCTTCGAGAATAATGGGTAATTATGTGATTAAAGATAAGATCAGATTAAGGTTTGAAGAGCAGGAGCACAAAGACTGTTACTATATGTGTTATACCCCTTTTTTGAAGACATTTTTCCCTCCTCTATTGCAGTGGCTGAGCACATTGTCCCCGAAGGTTTCCTAGTCATGACAGCTTAAAGAATGAGCCTGATATTTCCACTCTTTTTAAAGACAGAGCACAACCAAATCGGTCTGAGTGTAACATAGCTTGGCAGTTCCCTTAACTCTTCTGAAAGAAGTTGGTCACATTAATGCTGACAGACAATGCATCAGGCCAGGCAGCCTAGACTATGGGACAAAATATACTTTGTATCCTACTATATAAGTAATGAATAAAATGTATTTAAATTATTGTTTAAGCATGACAGTATTTGGGCGCTCTACTACAGGCTTAGAAATTGGTATTTTTTAATCGGATCTGTCTATATTCTTGAACTGTCATGCTTAAATTTATTTGGGGAAAAGTTTTAAATTATGAGGAGTTGCTGCTGGTTGTAGCTCCAGACGCTTGGAAATGACCGTGACCCGGAGCAGCCTCGTGCCTCCTGCAAAGATGTGCAGAAACTGCTTCAGCATCGCTTGAATGTCACATATACRGTATTTTTCTTTAGGTTAAAGATCTGAGTGCTGCCGAGATTTTTATCTGTACATTGATAAATCATATATTTCTGGGGCTTTTTTAAACTTTGATGGTCGCTAATAAGCGAGTCAATACAGTTTTCAGGTTTTACTSTACTGGTAACACAGCTCTCAGATGGAGTTGTAGGTATGAGTTTAGAGCGCTTGTGAAATATGTTTGTTTCTTCAGCCACTCATAAGACAATGTTTCATCACCCTTAAAACATTAATTTAACCCTTAGACCTCTGACTTTGATTTTATATATATATATATATAATATATATATATAAATATAAAATCATTTTTTTTTTCCCTGAAGACAAAAGTGGCCTTTTATCAAGATAGCTTCCAGAGAGAGGAAGAGTAAGAAGGTGCAGCAGAATTAATCTCTCTCCCTTACAGATATTGGGGCATCTCTTTGACCCAGTTCTCTTCCTCAGTGGCTCTTGCGCATGCAGTTCATTAGTAGCGAGTGTTGCTGCTGACAGCTGGAGTTGACTCTTTAGCAGGCAGTCCAGTGAGGTCTCCCTGAAATCATAACCTCAGGGTAATGAGAGGTTTAACTCCTCCTGAGGTCGATGTTTTTGAAAACGCTTCCACTTTCTGTGGAAGCAAAGTGCCTTTCCCATGTGAGACAGGTCAGCAATATTACTATTATTTCCACCCTGCATTTGTTTAAAGTCAAAGGATAGAGTCAATTGATAAGGTAAAGGCAGAATTAAAAATACTAGGTGATTAATTTGTGCTAGAGTTTCACAATTTCTGTTTAAAAATTGAATTTCCTGGCCGTGATGCTCAGCGAGCAGGTTGCAGTTTTATCAGCAGGCTGGTTCCTGTATTCCTTGGGTATGATAATTACTCCTTCAGAAATGGTGCATTTCTGCTGTGTAGAGTAAGTTGTGGCAACACTGCAAATACTCCTAGGGGCAGCACTAGCTGATTGGTGAGTCTGTCATCCGGGACTGTTACCTTACTGGCATGGAAAGAAATCTTCTCCTTTTACCTCATTATTCCTTTGTAGCAGGTTTTTTTTCTAGTTTATCTCATTTGGTGTATTTTCCCATATGTTTAATAGCTTTTCCCTGAAATTATTCTGCAGAGCATCTTGTTTACTCRAGCTTTGGTATTATCTGCTTTGTACTCCTAACTGATAGAAAAATGCCTCCATTCCTTTTGAGAATAATTTATGAAGATGGAGCTTTGTGGCTTTAATGTTTTTCTGTATTTTTTTTCTGCCATATCTCCTGTGCTGTGGATGTGATGAGAAGAAAAAGGAAAGTGAGGACACTGAACAAGAGCACATTGCATGTAGGAGAGAATAAGTTACAAATGACTTATAATTTGAGAAAAACAGAGGCAGAAGGATGCCTCCTTTCACAGCTATTGTTGGCSAATTGTATTGTCTCCAGCCAGAATTAACCTGCCATCAACGCACCTACTGCCCTTCCTTTTACCCTCCCAATCTGGCCAGTCTGCTGTATTGGCCCTTGCACTGGTTCAGGTCTGGTCTCTAGCAGTCTTSTGTTGGTAGGAAAAGCTAATGTAAAATTTGGTGTCCACAAGCAAAAGATGTGAAAATCTGTGGCTCAGAGATAATGAGCAATGCTTCTCAGTTGTGTCATACCTCAGCGTCCAGAAGCTTTTGGTTTTGTTACCTAAATGGAAAACCCATTTTGCTTTGGGAAGAATCCCTGTGAAACACCCCATTGCGTGTAGGAGGAGGAGAGCACATATCAGGCTCCTATATAAGCATATATAAGTGTTGGTGTCCACGCTTGCCTCCAAAGCCCAAGGAGCCGTGCTGGGGTGTGGGAAATGTCTATTCAGACCCCTTCCCTGCAGAGATTGGCTCTGTATTTCTCATGGGCCCCCAAAGGTGCCCTGGCTTCAGGGTTGTTGSGGAATGCTGAGGTGGGAAACATTCTCAAGCCTTAGTGATAGGGTTCTCTGCTGCGTGAGGGCTTCGTGGATTCRTCAGTGTTGTTCGTTACCTGCTCTTTGGTTTTTATTTTTCCCTCCAATACAGTGAAYAGCTGGTGTGTCCCTTCAGAGATGCTGAGTGTTTGCAGGGGGGTGTTTGGTTCGCAGGGCACTGCTTCCTTCCGAACTCTTTCCTTGGATGACTGGGGTCATGTATAGGTTTTAAAAAAAGAATTGTAACAACGACGTGATGAAATCCTTCAGAGGGAAGAAGATGCCCGGCAGTCTGGACTTACCTTAAAATTCACCTTGAAGACTGTTTTGAAATGTGTTCCAGCCTTTTTAGAAACAGACTCTGTACGGCTGCATTAGCATCAGCGCTTCTCTGCAGCTTGCTTGCTTGTCTTCCAGCTTGCAATAAATGGCAGTTTATCTGTGCACAGCTGATCTTTCCTGGCTGGATTTCAGCTGGTCTGCACTGAGAAACAGTGAGTGGATAACAAGCTGTGATGCAAGCAGAGGTAACTTCTGAACCTCGTATTTTGGGGATATGTGGYTTTCCCCCCTTCTTTATGAAGGAGCTGATTGTCATCTCGCAGTTCAGGAGGTAGCATGAACATATTTCAGTGACTGTGGTCACAAGGTGGAATCTCTGTCCAGAAACCTGCTGTTATCCAGTGAAACTGTCTTTTCTTTGCAGTTGGATGCAGGGATTTTAAACAGCCCCTTCCGTAACAGTTGTAGAAGTCTGTCAATAGAAGCKTTTCAGATCACCCTTCTGGGAACATGGTGTTCTCCACAACATTTTGCAGTGAGGTAGGTCTCGGTGGTCTTGTCAAAACTGGTAACAACGAGCGAATTCTTGCATTCTTCACATCTGATTACCTTTCTCAAATGGTCTGCAGTGTTGCAGTGATAATAACCAGTAGTGCTCTGAGATCCTAACTTTCCATTCAGGGCTGTTCTGGAGGCTCTRGGCAGTGCTGTTGTGCTCCTCAAGACAAATTTCTGTCTATTCATGGGCAATTGAGAAATTACTGCAAGATTTTCATGACTGTCAGTGAAGCTTAAGCTTCTAATTAAAGCTTAGAAAGTTGAAATCATGATCACCTATATGTAATACCCTGTTACAGATAAATAAAAGAATTTCGGTAAAAAGAAGAAAACGAGGTGCTAAGCTTTACATTCGTGCATCTCTGGATGGAGCCAACAAGAGCTTAGTCTGTTTGCATTAGCAATGTGTTTGGATTTCTATGTGGAGAGCTGTTTAATAGTGGCAGCATATGAAATTCATGTTAAGTGGAGCAAGGAAATGCCACACAATTATTAATGTGAAATCTGACAAATAGAACAATTTTCTACCCTTGAGTGATTTGAAACCGTTTGCAGCCTTAATCCAAAAAGGCACCGCTTAAAGCAATGCTCTCTTCTGTGGAGACAAACAACAGTACAGCAGTCGTCTAGAAATGCATAATTTCACATCTCCTATGCTATTAGCCAACTGACAGAATTCTTTGTTTYCCCTAGCATTTTATATGGCGCAGAAATATTTTTTTTTCTCCTGTCATTGATTCTGTAAATAAYTTAACTTCTAAACTTCATTTTCCTTCCGTATGTAAGATAGAAATGATACTCTCCATGAGCTGGTAAAGGATTTCTCTGCCTTGAAGGAAGATTTACAACTGCAAGACATTATTAGCTATTATTGTTTAATTTTGTTGTTATTGTTAATTTTGTTTGTAGTGAATTCATTTCTTTAAATATAGTCTTCAGAAAAGTAAATATACTGCAAAGAGGKAAGGGAAGAAAGGGATGCCTTTCATCTCCCTTCCCTCACCATGCTTTGCTTGGCGGTAATGTTAAGATATTCAGCAAACCCAGCATTTTGAATACACAGCTTTGGGAAGCTGCTTAGTTACATGTGTAGATAGGAGAAAAACTAATTTGGAGCTCTCTTTTTGTAAACAGAAGATATTTAACAAAAGGATATTGGCAAGAAGTAAAATATGGAAAAAAAAGGGTGAAATTCTCTGGCTTTTGAAGCAGGTTCCCCATCCTTTCATGCAATTTTGAATAACTGTTCTGAGGAATGTTGTTTGTTGCTCTCTAATAGAGAGAGAAGCTGCTCTTAATGACAGGAAATTGTGAGGGGTGATTTCCACTAAACTTAAACCTGATGATGCAAAGATGTCTCCACATTATTTTGCTTTATATCCTCTCTTTGCTTCATTGMTCATGTAACTGCGATTTCCAGAGGGATTTAAGACTAGCTTTTAAATATAATTAAGATGCAAATGTGCCTTGATGTGGCAACTTGAAATAYCGGGCAGATTTGTAGTTGAGATTCTAGGGAGACAGGCAGGGAACTGAGTCACATGAGATAATGCTGAGCCATTGACTGCCCGTGTGGCTAGCGGGGAATTGCTGTTCCACACAGCAGAGCTCTCACTGGGTTTGAGAGATAAGCACTTCCAGTCAGACAAAGCAGCAAGGGAAGGAGTGTTTTCAAGGATAGGCAAGGCTTAAAGGTTTATTGTTTGATGCTGTGATAGTGAAGTGCAAGTTTGGGTTGCATATTTCAAATATTAGCATAATATATCCGGGTAAAGCTAGGACACGAGAACAGTAATGTTTAAACTGAATGATTGCTTTGGCTTTCTGACTTTTCCAAGGTAAATGTGTTTAAACATATGCTACAAAAAGACGCAGGTAACGCATYAATTGCGCGGCATTGGGAGCCACAGCTGTACGCTGAAAGGTTCCTGTGGTGTGAACCAGACAGGCAATATTTACTCACCTCTGTTAGTAGGTTCCCTATCTGAAGTACAAACCTGCACAAATACTGTATTTGCCCTACGAGGCTTCCTGACACTGTTTGCCCGAGTGAACTGCTCTCTAAAGAATCATATTTTAGTGTGTCCTTTCAAATAGCGAATATTGAAGCCCGTAAATAACACTGATGCTATCTGCTAAGTGTAAAGCTGCTCTTAATTTCCATTTAGGGCATGCTGTTACTAATTTCCTAATAACTTATTTCATCCTTTACTTCTCGAGGACTCATCATGGTGCTGCCCCATTAGTCATGGCCTGTGTTCCCAAGGACCTTCCCTCCCATCCTTACTCTTAGCTGTGAGGAGTTAATATTGTTGGGATAATTTGATGCATGTAATATAGTATCTAGTCTCCTACAGAAATGTGATGAAAAGAGGTATTAAATTCTTCAGAAAAGGGATCATTAGTAGTTTTTTTTTTTTTTTTGGGTGTCTGGATAAAAATCCCTAGAAACCCAAGAGTTAATTCATTCATTTAAACAACAACAACAAAAAAAAGTAGTAGTGATTTAGTGCCAGCATCCACCGGCTCTGTTATTCCTGTACTGGGGCTTTAATGCACAAGATGTGTGTGCGCGTGGGGACTTGTGCTRGTGTCAGTTAGCGGGAGCTGGGAAGGAGCCTTCTGCTGAACTGAAAACCAGTTGCTTTGGAATCATGCCAGGCTTGATGCACATGTCCACCAAAATAGTACTTTGTAATAAGCAGCTCTTGTAATGAAGCAGTTTTGGCATGATAGATGTGACTCGTGTTATCTCTGAACGGGCTTCAAAGTTAGGGAAAGGTTCCCAGTCTCCACGGAATCTCCCGAAATGGGAGCCGTGAAAGGGCAACTTGCACACCGCCTTCCACTTCTTAAAGTGAGCTGGAGCATTTCCTAATTTACTGTTTAAAGATCATTACCTTTACCATTACATTTATTATTACCTTTATTAAAGATCATTACCTTTACCAGCAAAGATCATCACTTTACCAGAGATTATATGATACAGTGTCTACGGAAGGAGGAGAATGAATTGGACAGCCTAGGCTGTCCTCTGCAGTCCTTCTGCCTGCATTTTGACAATTAAGTGACAATAAATAGATGACATTTGTTGTCACTTCTTCAGTGTAGCACAAAGTACTTCAATCAAGGAAGTAAGATTAAATGCTTCAAACTCTACCAAGCAGTGCATGTTTTCTTTAAAATAAATAGCATATTGTATCTCATAATCTGATCATTAGCAGAGATCCCTTTGGTATGAAACAGCACATTACAGTAGATGGTCCCTGAAAGGTGTGCTTTTTAACTTCTGTGTTTTGGTTAAAATCCAGCCTATTTAATCTGTTGTCTAGTCCTGCACTGTCCAGTCTATTTTCTGATCCTCCAGTCCTGCACTTGGATTGTACTTCTTTGTTTCCTTCTCTAAACTACTTTCAAAGTACTGCTAGTGAGGAGAATGCAGCAGCCGTGCTCTCCACCTCTCTGTTACGAAGTGTTGCAGTTAGTCCATGAATCCCATTCATCTCCAGGGAGCTGGTACTGAAGCCTGAAAGATTTGTTGTGTGTTCTTACCCACGAGCCTGCRTCCTTTCCCTGAGGTGCACTATTTACTGTAACTATTTAAGTAATAGTTATAGGATGCTTATAAGATACATGTTTTGTCTGTATACTCACCCCCCTGTGGATGTTCTCCCCTCGCTGTCCGTCGTGTTCTCATTTGTTGCTCCTTCTCGGGTGGCTGTGGGCCGGGGACAGCAGCTGGGCTGCACAGCAGTGGGCAGCTCTTTGCAGCACGAGCTGAGGTCTGTCCCCCCCGCCCTCAGAGCAGCGAACGCTCTGCTGCGCAGCCCAGTGCCATCAAGAAGCTGTAGCAAGACATGGAGTTATTACAGCACAGTGAGAAACGCCATTTCCCAACAACACCCAACACCATTTCCTCTGAGCTGCCAGCTCTTGATATTTAGGCCTCAAAAGCCCCAGCCCGTGAGGTGCTTGGTAGCGCCTTCCAAGATGGGATGACGAACCATGGGCTCCAGCCCTGGCAAGTAGAAGTTGCTTCCTGTTGTAGTGCAGCCAGCGTTCGGTCCTTCCCTCTGCTTGTGAGCCGGGTAAGCCAAAYTGCCCTCCACGGTATCACAGGTGGATTTTTTTCCCCAGTGATTTTGTTCACATTTTTCTCCTAGACTAATGTCACTTTGTGCAGGTGCCACCTCTCTGCATTTCTCCCATCCTTTGCCATATGAACTCAACTACTTAATGCCCGCTTCCAATCTCTTTGCAGTGCTTCCCAGTTGACCACGTGCCCCACATTTGGTCTCTTGCCACCTCTGATCAACAAAATCCAACAAAACAATTTCCTGGCCTTGTATCAAGCTGGTTCACGCCTCATGAGCTCCCAAAGCAGCTGGTCAATAACACTGAACGTTTGAGGAGACTGGGACCATGTGTCCCTGGCACAGCTGGGGGGCAGGCGACGAGCCGGTGCAAGCGCCACGTGCCCTTCCCGCCGGCCACGGGCACCTGGAGCGAGCGCAGGAGCAGACGTCTCRTCCTGCCTGTCCCAGCCTGGAGCTGCGTCTCGATACCTGTGTGGACAAAGAGCGAGGCTGTGTCTCTATAGATCTATTTACRTAGGTGGGCAGCTTCAGGATGCCACCCAAGCTGAGGGACGGGCCAAGTGTGTTTAAATGAGCCATAAAGATAATTTCTTCAGGACAGAGCTGTAGTACGCTGGCCTTGTCCTGATGTGGAACTGTCTGTGATGTTGCCATTCTCTTTGGTACTTAGTGTGGTTGTAATCAAGTTCTGTTTTATCTTAACTTTTCTGAGATACCAAGAAGTGATGCTACTCCAAAACTTCACATTCTCAAATAAAATACATGTTTTTTTAAGGGCTCTGTAAGAGCTTCTGTAAATGCTCAGTGATTAGGAAAAAATCATACGTCTTCTCTAAAATTGAGAGATCATGATTCATTCCTGCAATTGAGAGGTGAAATTTTCAGCTAGATGTGTCTATAAGCTTAGAAAGAAAACAAAATTCAGGGGCTGTCTTACATGAAGGCTTCGTTATTCAGAGCTGTTATTGYGTGGAGATGTGTGCGCAGAGAGCGGGGGTGATGAAAATGCCTTTTATAGTTATCCTTGCACTGGGTGCCTTCCTGAAACACCTGATGTCGTCCCAGTCTCCTCTGCTCGGTGCAAGTGTTCATCCGGAGCAAGCTCCCTTCTGACCTGCATGTGGAGCAGTGGGATCCCGGGTGGGTGAATTGCCAGAGAAGGCAATCAGTGCAATAACCCTTCAGGTTTATTAGGAGGATGACACCCCCAATAGGGTTATTTCTCTCAACTGGAAAGGTGTAGCTTTGTGGTGGCACTGCAAGCTCCCCACATTGTTCTGCAACATTGACTCGTAAGGAAAATTTTCCAAGAGAGCAGCTGGATGAGTCTCTGTTGCCCATTCCGTCCCTGGCCCCTTCTCTGCAATAGCAATAAACCCGGTCGCGCTGTTGAGCGTCCTGCATACTGGTCTCCAAAGTCCCGGCTCTGTCGGGATGCCAAGCGTGGCAGCTCCCGAGGGGGAAGCGCCCTGAGCTCCTGGAGCGCTGTTCCCAAGCGCCGGGCTCCTCCGGCCCGCAGAGGCACCGCGCGCAGCTGCAGGGCGATGGGTGACGGCGGCGGGGCGCCTTGCAGGGGGGCCAGGGTCCCGTCTCCCGCGGAAGCTGCGCGGGGGTGACGGGCGGTCAGGGCCTTGGCTTCGGCGGGAGAACCAGCCCCRCCGGCCACAGGTGCCCCGAGCTGCCCCACAGGCCTCGTGGTGGCRGCTTCCTGACTGATTCTGCAGCACCGGGCAGTCTTGCTTCAGCGTGAGGTTAGTTTGGATTCTGAGCAGCCACCAATCTGGGGAAGCTGCGGCTTTCCTTCTGTCATTTCTCATCCAAAGTTGTAGAATTAGTCTACCCAAAATCATGAAATTAAAAAACAAACAAAAATCTATGGAAGCTGCCTTGTATTCCCATTAGTTGTGAGCTTGCCCACTATTAAAGCTTTTCGTTGTACTAGAAATGCAAATATGTTTATCATAAATTGGAACAGATCTCTTAATATGATCTCTGGATTTCCGTTCTAGGGAATTTAAGAAAGTATATTACACAATTTAAAATGTTAACAGTCGGGGAGGGTTTATTTCTGCCTGGCCCCTCCCAGACGAGGTCTGTTGCAGAAGAACTTTCCTCCCGTGCTGTGAAGGAACTTCCTCCAACCCTGTGTGCTTGATGCCCGACCACAGGGCTTTTACTGGCACCTTGATGCCGCCTTCGTTCGCAGGTGGCCCACAAGGGGCAGCTGCGAGAAGCTTGTGCTCAGGCTCATTGCTTGCATTAGAGCAGTTGGTCAGAAGTGTCAGATTAATTTCAGTTGGTAAGCAAAGCATAGTGAATGGTATGCCTGCAAACAAAGAATGAGCCTTTTGATTATACAGGAAAGGTTGTTAAAAAAAAAAAAAAAGAAAAAAGAAAAAAGAAAGTTTAGTATATGAAGCTAATCTCTCTCGTATGAACCTGGTTCTTCAAAATCGTTGCAGCCCTATCACCGTTCCTGTTATTCGCTCTTTCAGCTTGGAGCGAATTCACCTCTTTCCCCTTAGTTTGATCCTCTGATACAGATCTACCACTGAACATGTATGGATACAGCATCCTGGAGAGAAATGTTTAACTTAAAATCATGTTCTTTAGTTCCCTTCGCAGGTTTTTCTGACACTGTGGTTTGTCATAGTTGAATAATGAAATCTGCAGTGTGCTGTTAGGAAATTCCACCCTTTTCTGATTTGAAATGTACTTCAGCCTGGTGACTACAGTGTTAGAGTGTAGTACGGAGTAGTGGTTAGATCAGTAGATTGTAGCTCCGGGTCTTATTATCATAGGTTGTTAGGTGAGTCATGAGCAGGTCATTTTGAAGCTTTCTGTTCTTCCATACCTGTAGAATGCATGAGATGTTTAATTATATACCACAAACTCTGTATTGATACACAATTGGTTACTTCCAGAACACCTGGATGAGCAGGAGTGCTGTAGCATCTTGTAGGGTGGTTGTTGCTCTTGTATAGTCAAGGGAGCTGGTTCCCTGTATTCTGTCAGAAGACTGGATTTGTTCTCTGCTTCCCAGCCTGAGGCAGAGAGAGGCTCTGGGAGCTCAGCTGCTGGATATTGAGCCTTCTAGCATCTGAGGTGTGTGAGGGGCACCTTGCAAGAGGCAGCCCGGTTGGGTTCTGGTCTCTGCAAAGATTGAAAGTCTTGGAATGGGAGGGAAGAAATGCATCTGTCTAGAATCTAACTAAACAACCAGAAGTGTTGGAACAAGCATTAATTACAATGTTTGAAAACTCTTTTGCAGATAATCGCCTTTGATGAGTTACGRACAGACTTCAAAAGCCCAATAGATCAGTGCAACCCAGTCCACGCAGTGAGTACGACCGGGAGCCTGATCAGCAGCGACTACTGAAGGGCGAGCGGTGCCCTGAGCTCTCAGTGGGAGTGTGAGCAGGGAAAGGAATGTAGAGGCTGCGGAGAATGKGATTGTGGTTTGCAAACTTGATTTATCAGACCTCTCTGAGGCAGCCAGATGGCAGCTCTTTATAGCTGTCTTTCGTAAGTTAGGAAGGCACTTTGAAAGTTCAAATATTTGTAGGACTTGTGATGTGATCCTTTTTTTTCCCATCATTTCATTTTATGACACCAATTTTTCTTTTAAAAATCATTTGCTTTCTCTGCCTTGAAGCCTRGGATGACCACGTTTCCCCGTGCCATGTGTATTGACCAAGGGCTTGAAGGACTTGAGAAGAGGTGCTCTCCCAGACCTCCCTATCTCATGGCAGGGCTCTAATTTGTGCTGCAATTTTAAGAGTGAATAACGTATTCTGTTGCACAATACACTGTCTTGCCAAAAGGACAGATTTTTGCTTTGAAATGATAAAACTTGGGAAAGGGAGAGAAGTATTTCTTTGCAGAACAAAAATAAAACTCAAAGATTGGAACAATTTTAAAACATTTGAAGAGCACTGCCTTACAGAGCATTTTCTCCTTACACGGGTGCATTCTGTTATCTGTTTAGAAAAGGTAACTGTTGAGAATAGTTAGTCTGGAGGAAAATATTGCTCAGTCATAAGTTTATGTTAAGATTCACAGCTATCAAGTGCTTTGACTTAGCGTAAAACTGCTTTTGGGTTCAAGTGGCCTCACTGCTCCTGAGCACAGAGCACCAGGTCTGTCCTGCGTTAGGGCTCAGGAATGCAAGCGAATCCTGAAAGTCACTACAGCTGACGAGTCTGACTCCAAGGATGCCCTAAGCAAGATTCACAGGAATAAAATACACCAAGACAGATTCTCTTTGACATGACTTTACAGTGATCATGCCACCAAGAAAATCAGATCTGCTCTGCACACATGCCATCACTGGGACCTATGATAAATTCTACTGTTGGTTACACTGTTGGAAAGTAGGGTGGTTTTGCTGCCCTATCTGCTGTCAGACTGCTCAATTACAGTGACTTTCAGCGTTTATGAATGCATTCATTGCCTAAAGTCACATTTCTTGAACTTTACAGATATTCTTTATGAAAAGGTGTACAGAAGAGTCGCAGCCTCCAACTCAAGGCTAACTATATACAGTAACAGATGAATAAATAACCAACATGAAAATATTAAAATGAGTAAGAAGTGAATACTGCTGGGAGAATTAATGAAGGGTGTTGTTTCATTGCACCCAATAATTATATTTTGACCCACTGTAGTGTTAATATGCTGTTTTAATTTATAACAACAGCTAATCCCATCTCTTTTTCCCGCTTCTCTTTGACAGCGAGAGCGACTGAGAAACATTGAGCGTATTTGCTTCCTCCTGCGAAAGGTGAGTGTAAACAGCCCGGGTTTGGAGGGGATTGTGAAAAGCCAAGCAACACTGAGTGGTGCTCTGCACTTATTCTCTTTGCATAATTCTCTCGCCGCGCGGATGAAAGGCTGAGTTGCACTGCAGAAGTGGAAATCATGGTGACTTGGTAAAGACAGAGTAAGACACATTATGTGAGGTTAAAGTAAGCCAGGATTTYTAGGTAAGGACTGAAACTTCCAAACACACATCCCTTTGCTTGGAGCAGGCTTTTCAGAGGTGACAATTTGTTTTACAATTGCAGTTTCATGTGCTTTTATAGCCATGTCATCTGATGCTACCACTGTGATACAGGCATTAGAAATATGCTTTTTTGGACAGTGGCTTACAATTTGATAAGTGAAACATTTTATTAATGACATGTTTAGTATTTGAGTTTTTTTAACTGGTTAAGTAGAAAAGTTGAGGTAATGTTTATTTTGACTTGAGCCAAGAGAGTTGCTAAATGCCTCAGTTTCTGTGGAGTATGAAGGAGCTGGTAAATTGTAGAGTRCTTTCATATGTTGCATCTTTCCTGCATAACTTGAAAGAGAGTTTTCATAAGCACTCTGTCATGTTGACTCTGTGAAGTCAAAATAATCATAATTCCAAACTATTCTACTTTATATATTCATTTTTTATGGATTGCTTTCACCACAAGAGCAATGGAGCCACATAAATTATTCTGCCTTTTCCCTTAAAAGGTCATCATTAAAGTAGAGACTGWAGATTGCAGCTTAATGAAACTAGAAACTAAATTCAAATATGTTTTTCAGTAACTGATTGCCATAACCTGAGATGTTTTGGGAAAGTCAGAGCAAGGCTTGTTGGCTCAGGTTGCTCCAAGGACGTGYTGTGGCCACATCCACATCTGCCAAGCGGGATTCTCATATGGATCAGGATTTGGCACCACTGTGCACAAGTGGCTGTGAAGAAGCTCATTCAAGTACTTACTTAACATGCTTACGACATGAGAGATGTGAAAAGCAGAGAAAATACTTATTAATGATTGCTTTCTGTTTTGTGAAGCTGGCTCCCAGCCAAATTCAAGCGATGTCCCAGTTTCTTTGACATAAAGCAACTGGAGGGTGGTAATGAATTAACGTATGTGAGTCCCATGGGAATGCCTTGCCAGCATCAGTGTTTAATTTCTACTGAGCCTCAGACTTGCTGAACAGTAAAATGGAGCATTTTGGYTCCTTACAGAGCCTGTGCACGTCAAGGACTGGACTGCTTCTGGTTCACTTAAAGAGTCTGCTAATTCAGCCTCACCTGCAAAGTTCTTTGGGACACATTTATTTTAATTGGGAGATGAAGTACCAGAAGAGGATGGTGGAATAACTATGGCCATTCAAATCTGACAATCAGTGACAGTAGCTGTGGCCTACATAGCATAAAGGATACACGCTTTAGGGGAAAAATGTTGGAAAAAGAGTGAAGATATTGAGCCTCTTTTATATAGGCAGAGTAAAATAGCAGTTAGGGTATTTTCAGCAAGCACTAAATATATCCCTTTATAGGGATATATTTATAGGGATATAGAGGTTTATAGGTGGGCTATAAAAATATGTTCAGTTTCGCATAGCCTGGTTTAAAAGCAGGCTGACTAGGTATGGTTTTAGAAGGACCTTCTGCAGCCAAGCACTTTCTTACATTTGATTTGGGAAAAATATTTCTATATCAAGAATGCACCAAGTAAGGCAGCTTGTAACACAGTATGGTGCTGGCATGTGGACAAGTATAGTGCGATAGAATTAGATAAGCCTAACTTTTCTGGTCACTGGAGAATGAGCATATAAAGAAGCTATGAATTTTGAGTAGCTATGGATAAACGTCTTGGATCCTGATGCAAACAGCAGGAAGGAATTGTTTTCTGAAGGCAGCATTATGCCAGGTTCCCTCAGGACACACAGATCTCATTTCACACAGTGGTTTGCTTGGGGCTTTTGGGGATATGTTTGTGAGTGCACGTGTGGCTTGAACTGATGAGCGTTGCACTGTGTGGCYGCTGGTGTGTTACACAGCTGGGACATGGCCCAGGACAGGCACATGGCGCTGCTGACTGCTGTGCCGTTTCTGTCTGCACCATCTCTTCCACTAAATTTTGTCATCAGATTCCTACCTTTCAGCCCTGCAGCTCTGCTGTTTGGGCTAGCATAAGAACAGCATAAAAAACTGCTGCCTAAGTTACCAGCAACTCATCCATAAAAGCACTACCATTCCCAGTAAAAATGACCAGTGTCCAGCAACAGAGGGACCCTTCCAGGAACAAAGAGAAATGTAGACAAAGCCACAGCACTGGCACCGTGGAGGAGCTCCCTGTGTTCCACGGATGTTTCTGTGGCAGGTCGGGATGGGACTGAGTCCTCGTGGCCTCCGCTTGCTCCATGTGCCTCCTCTCCTGCCTTTGCTTCCCCAAGGAGGAGCCACGTGCGTGCAGGAACACGAGCAGGGTGAATTTCCTACTTAACATATGGTCTGTATCCTTAGTCAAGCACTGTAATATTCTTACTTTACCTCTGAGGAAATTTAAATTGAGCTGTGGTTAGGTTGTGACTAAAWGCAACAGCCTCATGATGCTTGAATTAAGTTGGCAAATCCATAGTCTARGGAGGAAAGTTAATTGAACTCGCTTAATTCTCAGCAAACATTTCAGAGTTTAGTTTGCTTATGCCAAGCACTGCTGAAAAGTATAAGTGACCTTTCTCAAAAAACAGCAAATATTTGTTTTTAAACCTCATTAAATTCAAATAAGAGTGATTTCTTAAGAGCAAAACTGGAACTGGCTTACCTGGGAGGGAACGTGGATAAAAAGACTGAGGAGTTTTTTGTTTGTTTAATTTTTTYTTTTTTTYTTTTTTTTTTTTTTGTTTATTTACCTACTACAGTCGAAATATTTTAGTTAAGTTATGCATAAAATTCATAAAACTGCAAGTGTAAAGATAATATTGTGCCCATTTGCTCAACCATTTATCTTGAATTTATTGATTGTTTTGCAAGTCCTGAAGGGATGATTGGAAGAGAATAAATTCAGCAAGAAATCTGACCGCAGGCAAGGTGACATTAACCTCAAAGATGTTCCAGCTGAACTTCATCTATGTCACAAAATATRAAAAATAAGCAAACAACATTCCCCWCCCATAAAACATGTTTTGTGCACCCATAATTACAGCAAGTTTAGCACTCCAGTTATAGCAACAGGGCAAGGTAAATCCAAAAYTGAAGGGTTAAAAATTGTTTTTATCCTTTTCAATGTTTTAACACTCTGGCTGGGAAGTGGGGTTGTCAAGGCTTGCAGGGTTCTCGTAGTTCCGTCACTGAGGCTTCCAGTGAAGCTGTTTGAAGATTTGCTGAGTTTATAATTGCAGATACAGTCTTTAATCTCTGTAGCAACTGTTGAAATTCAGTCCAATAATGACTGAAAACTGCTCCARTCTGACAGAGTTGTTGGGAGTGAAATTATTTGGTGTTGGGTGCTTAAAGGCTTTTATGATCTGTTTTACGAACCTGCTAATGAATRCAGACAATTAGAGAGTTATGAGATCTTAAAGCACTAGAAAAAAATCACCTGTTYCTAAGACTGTTAAATAACAGTTCCAGTATCTATCCTCCTCTTCACTTTTCTTCACTCTTCTGTTAATTGAAATCAGAAATAACTAGTCAGTTCAATATGTTTGTGCTTTGTCATATAATATGGTTAAATAAATTTAAATTTAGCAGATAAGCCACCAGGTTGGCTAAAGTAACCTAATAATTACCAGATCTTTAGAGAATGGGGAAGTCATCCTCAAAAAGGAAAGGAGGAATATGTAGGGCTTAACTTTAGAGGAAGTTAAGTCCTATACACAGGATATTTATTAGCTAGTAGCATTGGTTTGTATGTGCCTTGTGCCAGCACTATATTAAATAAATAATTCAGGATGATTATTTACTGAAGTTAATGAACAGCTATATCCTGCTGTTCCTGTGCAGGTGTTCAAAGCAGGAGTGATTGCAAGGGGAAGAGCTGTGTAACTATTGCAAGCCTAAGAAGGGACAGCTCAAATTTTGTTCAAGGGGGCAGTTTGGTCCTTCCTGCCCCCTTTACTCCAGGGGAGAAGTAAGACTTGGCAGTGCAATATGGGATGGAAATTGAAGCCTTCTTTGAGGGGAGATATTTATCCTTATTCTTAATACTCAAGAGAATATTTATATATAAATCTATATTAGGCTAAACCACTCTAATGATTGAATAAACATTTAAAAGATGGAATTAAAGTGACAAACTAAGTATGTCCCTGTAGTAGACAACCTGCTGGCTTATGATTCTGCTTTGGCCACTACTGTTCTGCAGCATATGCAAACTTATGTGCTCAGAGTGTCAGAATATCACAAGAAACAGTATAATAGGACTGAAGTTGCAGCAGAAATTGCTGCGAATAACTGCTGCCTCTAATGTACTCCTGAGAGAAGAGTTCCAGCTGCCCTGGGTAACAAAATTCACACATCGGCTTCTCAGAGTTATAGTGAAGGTAGGGGCAAAATTTGACTTACTTATTTTACTGCAAATACAACCCATCAGTATTTGCATTGTAATAAAAAATCCTTGGATTAATTTGAATGCTGYTGTTACCTTTAATGTGCTTTTCTTTGTGCATTTAAGTGGAGTCAGCATCCAGCCCTGTGCAGCCTCTCTGCAAAGACAGATAAACAAGACCGTAGTTAAAAAYAGAATGAACTGTTTTTTCACCGTACTTCATGTGTGGATGGAAGCAGTGTTGGGGAGTGAATTTCCTACCTTGTATTTAAATGCTGGTGTTTCCAGTGGCTCTGTTAGAAGRGCAGGACAGGGACCGTGTGTGCTGCGTCTGCTGCGCAGGCATCTTGTCCCTGCTCAAGCTGACAGCCCCACGCTCGGGATGCGGGAGCAGCCCGGCTGTGAACACGCGGCCTCCAGTATTTATGAAGCTGTCAGGCTGGGGCAGGCCCCGGGGAGAAGGCCTGAGGGCCCTTCCTGGGCCGTGCAGATGGCTCAGCTTCATTTTAATGATCACTGAGATTTCTGCACTCGTAGACCTGCCTGTGAAATGAGGTGCYGGTTTTCTGGTTCCTAATGAGCAGCTGGGCCACTAATTGTCATTCTGCCCAAGTCTGGGAGCGTGGCAGGGCTTCAGGGGGCTCCTGATTGACCCAGCGGGCTCTGCTGAGGGCTTTTGCTACCCTCTTTTGTATGAATGTGGTGAAAATTAGAGATTTTTGTCCTTCGAGGTTGCTAAGCCAGCTTCTGTTATTGATTAACATTTTTAATTTCTGAAATTACTTAAAAAACCAAAAACCAACAAAAGTTGTGAAGATATCTCCTGATCCCTGGAGAAGGGAGCAGCTGGCAAAGGAGGTGCACTTGTAACATGAGAGCACACGTGTCTCTAATGGCACGTCTTCATGGACYGGGCAGTCTTGGAATTGAGCTAGTCCTTGCAGGCCTTACAGAGGAGAAGCTTTTTCATATTCCTCTTCGTAATTTGCACTAAGCTCTGTAAAACAGAAGTCTTTGTAGGTAGTCAAGTCATTATGGAATATTKATCAAGATCTTCCTGTCACTCTTGTCAGATATTATTATTATTTGTATTATGATAAGGCTGAAATACTGTAGTCATAAACTAGATTGGTGCAAAAAATTGTATAGATAGATTTTAAAGACTTTCTCTGCCTTTTTATTCCACTAACAACTCTAATGAACTCTTATCGGTTTTAAATGTAATTATCCCCATTTTACAGAGTATAAAAATAGACCATTAAGAGGTAAAATGATAGGCCTAAAGACAGATATTTTGTAATAGGTGGGATGGAAACAGAGTTTAGAAATAGTGCATTTTAATATTAGATCTGCTGCTGTGTTACAGATGGACAGAGACGACTTAGGGAGAATGATAATTAGGTCCTTTGTGTTCCTCATTTCACCGTCAGCTGTCTGGGCTGTGGAATGACTTATGTTCTTATGCACTTGATAGTGCTTGAGCAAACCTCAGTAAAACATTAGAATAATGAAATTCCCTTGACAAAGTGTGGACTTTGTGCTGCTTTGCATTGCAGGCCCGAAAGGGGGAGGTAGAAAATGCAGATGATGCAGACTTGGTTTTTATGTGTGCTCAGCATTTACTCCATGAGACTCAGTCTCCCATGCATTGCAGCGTTGCTCTCCACTGGAAAAAAATGTAAGGCAAGTTATGTGAACTTGACAGGTTCTATGCTATAGAAATACCTTGTGCTACAAGTTGTTCCTTTAATGGCTAGAGATCCGTTTTTTCCATCTACTTACTTTGCAACAAGTCACATATATCTACATAGCAACTTCCTAGTTACTTCTTGATTTTTSGGTTAGCATTGGTGTGGATAATCTAAAATGCCTTAGATATAGATTTGTTTCATAACAAYTTTAGTCATACAACCATACAGTTTCCAGGAAATGACTATAAGCAACTAGAAAACTGCTCCAGAGACCCCAAATTAATATGGAATTTAACAGGATGAGATTGAATTGAAGGTTAAATGAACTTGAACCTGAGAATTTCCACTAAAATGCTTTGGTGCATTTCCGTAAATGGCACTGAGTTTGGCTTTATGGCAGCCATGCAGAGAACGTTTTGGAAGTCACATAACTCCTTTGCCTAAAAAACATGGATTGGAAGGATGCAATGGAAAATGTTAAGTTGGAAGCCTGCTACTTGGGCACCAGCGTTGTGTTCTGGTTACGTTGATGACCTGAGCTAGAATCTCCCCAGTTAAATAATGGATGTTAAAACTTTAAGTGCTAGGGTGTTTAGTGGGTAGACATCCATCATTAAGACCTTTCTTTTCTGCAATTTGTGACAAAGATAAATCATTATTTTGGGAAAGGATATAGTTATGCTATATATCACGTTCTAAAACTGAAGAAAAAGAGGAGTGATAAATAACTGCCATCTGGAATTCAAACTATGTAATCATACTGTGATTTGTCATCCATACAAGTTAAACTTTTGTGGATGCTGAAGGTGAAGAAATAGATACAGAGTAAGAGATGTCCAAATGTGTTTACTGCTCAAATGAAATAGCAAAATATGTTCTGTGTGAGATGGAAAGAGCCCCCAAAAATCAGGAAATTGGACTCCATTATAGCATAGTTGTATAAGAGACACARTACAGCTGCTTTTCGCTGTTTTAGGGCTTGTTTTAACTCTTTGACAGATGAAAATGATAAAATGATTTGAAACTAACCACTCTTTTATTGCCCCGCACTGCGTGCTCCCTGCTCTTAGCTGCACCATATGTCTGGGGATACAACCTGGCTTGTGTGCTGAAAACCTAGCTTAGCAGCTAAACCCACAGAGGTGTTTTAYTGACTTCTGCTCTTTCCCCTGTTTCTTTTTTTCTTTTTAGCTGGTGTTGCCTGAATACTCCATCCACAGCCTTTTCTGCATAATGTTTTTGTGCGCTCAGGAGTGGCTCACGCTGGGGCTAAATGTTCCCCTGCTTTTTTATCACATTTGGAGGTAAGCCCAGCCTGTTCACCTGTATTTGCCAGCTTGGTGCAGATGCAAACTGCTTGAAGTACAAACTGCAATGATAGGAGGGTAGCTCCATATCTTTTGCCTGGAAACTATTTCTATAAACAGCTGAGATTCAACTTGCCACAGAATTCAGGGATGTTTAGGGTAGGGAAAGAAAATGCATAATATATAAACATGGCTTTCAGTTACTAACGTAATTGGATATTCCCAGGAGCTTCAGGATGCAATCAGCATAATCAAGCTGAATGAAAACCTGAAATGAAGTAGTTTGGAAAACAAACTCAGTGAAGTACTAAATACCTCAAACAAGGAGGTGCAAGACATTTGGCGTGCTGAAGACCCTAGATATGTTTGTCCATCCCTGGCAAAGAAGTCTTTCCATTGGAGTTGTGTTTACTGGGCAGGTTGAGGGGATTCTGTTTATCTTCTTTGGTACCTTGTTGCATTTTTGGCAGTATAAAGTAGACTGTTGCTCTATATATCTGTACAGTAGAGAATTTCATTCAGCAAGAGAAGTTTCTGTTGGAGTAAAGATTGTAGAAGCCTGGAAAATTTCACTAGTTTTGCTTTCTCACCACATTTGTAAAAGCACAGATGATTTTTGTCTGTCAGGGTTTTTCTGTGTTACAATGATACATATGGTAGCAGAGAGCTACTTTAAGCAGTGTCTTGAAAGATATTTCTGTAACAAATTCAATACTATTCTGTCATCTCAGCTAGTACCTAGCTACCAAAGAGTGCTAGCTTTTTTTTTTGCACTTTTTTTTTTTCCTGCAGTAGCTCAGAATAATGAAAAGTGATAAGGAACACTGTATTGTCTAGACATTAAAGTAACAGTGTAGTTCTCTGAGAGCTAAATGGAGTGAAATATCAGTGTTCTCCCTGTTGATCTGATGCAGTACAAATTGTAATATTTTAGTACTGTTTTGCTAAGGGCTGGGAACAGTGTTGTGACAAGAATATTGGTCTAAAAATAAAAAGTAAAAATAGTATTATGTATAAGCTGAAAATAGTGAGACTCTAAATGGTTGTATCACCTTTGGAAGGAAGATACTTTGGATCATCTTTGTTTTCATGAGCCTCCATATAGGCTGCTCTGGTTACTCCATAATTRTTGTTGGTTTAACCACAGAGAAGTTTGGGCTCCTTATATGGAGTTTTGCACAAACTCATGGAAAGACACKGAGTAATATTTTCATCCAATGAAGATAATTAAGCAAAGAATTCACTTGTGATCTCTGTGAAAGGATTTGCAATATTATTAGAGAGTGTAGGTGAATGTGACTAATTCATTCACAGAAGAAACGGGGAAGAAACAGGGAAGGCCATTTAGTTTYGAAGTTTACTACTGGTTACTTAAGAGTATGGGATATTTAAGAGTCCAATTCCTGTCTAATTGTTTGTCTAAGTAATCACAGCAATCTTTTAAAAGTTATATTATCACTTTCAAGGAAGAGAAATAACATTACTTCATTTGAGTCATGCAAAAAGCATTTAAAATACTTAAAGTTCTTAAAGCTTTTTGTTAGAATTGATTAGGGATTTTTTTTTTTTTGCTTTTTACTGCAAAATAATTGATAAAAGCTTTTTTGGAAAAAAGGATTAGGATTTTTTAGGATAATAGAATTAGGATTTTTTTCTTCAAAACAAAAGAATAGAATTATGAGAATAATGAGAATTTTCTTCTTCAAAAACAAAAAAAAAATGAAATGTATTTAGATAATTTAGATTATTTTAGAGTAATGCTATAAGTAGAAACCATCTCTCTTTGACTTGCTTGCTTTTATAGTTGGAGAAACTGAGCTATCAGTTGGTTGAGACTTTACTTTTCATCATATCTGAAGTCTGTTGTATTAACATGGTTACAACTTAGGAATCCTAGCTGTATGCTGTGACCACAGACCACCACGTATTGTCACTCATAATGTGTAAGTTATTAGAGACTAAAGCAGAAAGAATGATATGGAAAGGTGGAATGTGTCATTCTGAAGAATTAGTCAAACAGAGAAGGTCTGGTCCATATGCATGAATTGCTTGTGCCTCTAAGAGCAGTTTGCTTAGCCTGGCATCCTGGTTTTAAGCATGTCCAGAAATAAAGACCTGATAGAGAGAGGAAGATTCCTGGTTTAACATGGAAGGAGGTTTTCTTCTGAGCTCAGCTGATAACCGAGTACAGGAGGATATATATCTGCATGTATTTAATATAGAATTCCAGAGCCATTTCAGATGTCTTCTCCTGCTTTTTCAGGTATTTCCATTGCCCAGCAGATAGTTCAGAACTAGCATATGATCCACCTGCAGTCATGAATGCAGATACCTTGAGTTACTGTCAAAAAGAGGCCTGGTGTAAGCTAGCTTTCTATCTCCTTTCCTTCTTCTACTATCTTTACTGGTAAGTCTGGTCTTTCTCCTAAGGAAATGCTGTCTGGTTTTCATCTGACATGTGATACAGTATTTAGAAATGTCTGAAGCAAATAGGCCMATTTGCTTAGCTTTACAAAGCTGCTCCCAAGCTTGAATCGGGGCAGCTTGTGGTTAACTCCCCCGGCAGCTCAGGGCATCCTGCTAAGTGCATGTCCAAGGCCTGGGCCAAACCGAGGAAACGCGTTTGTTGGATCCTCCGTGTAGTCCTTTAGGATGGGCACCACAGCAGGCGTTATATCCCGTGGTGATATATCAGTGAGCTGGCGTGCCTGGGGGTGTGCGATTTGCTGCGTTACGGGCCAGGGTGCTTCCCGCAGGCCTCCMAAGCCCGCCTGAACGGAGCCCCTGAGCACCAGCCCTCCCCGGCACGACCTGCCGCCAAGCGGGGAGCCCGGCCCGCGCTCRCGGGCAGCGTGGGCGCGCTCAGGGTGCCGGGGACGGGCACAGGGTGCACCGTGCCTGTAGCCATTCCTGCAACAGCCTTTCTGCCACAGCATGGACGTGGTTATTGTGGTGGTCCAGAGCTGCACTGTAAGGGCGTTCTTGGAGATCTGCACCCCAGTCAAACCACCCCTCCTTGCTCCTCTACTGCAACCCTGATAGCTGTCACATGTCTTTAATGCACACTCGCACATGTCAGATGCGAGAATATATAGGGATGGAGTCTAAGGCAAGACCTTGTCAAATCCCTGTGCTTTTAGTGGCCTCCATAATTACACCATGAAGCTATTTGACAAGAAAGGCTAACACTTTCATCTTTAAGTTGAAGGGTTTTTATGACACCTTTCTCCTACTCCTTTTCCCATAACATATTTGCATTGACCACGTCTTCCAAGAAGTCTTTCGTGCTGGAWTTTTTTTGTAGAATAGAGTTGTGTGATGGTGGAAGAGGATAAACCTCATTTCTGCTTTAGTCACTGGCCTGTTATTCTGTTGTCAGTCAGCACCTTACCTTGGGAAGTCACTGCTGCAGATTGATGTTTCTCAGGTGTACATTTAAATAACGTTTAGCACGTTTGTTTTTCTGGCCATATATGCACATGCCTGCATTTGCATATGCAGAAGGAGAAAGAAAGAAAAAGAGCACAGAGAAGCAGAGTTTGGTAGATGCTGAACTTGCACTGGGATGGCAGAGGCCAGAGGGCAAAGTGAGAAGCATGGGAGTTTTGCTGGAGCAGCTCTGCTGGTAGAGTAAGGAGGGATCATCACAAGGCATGGGGGGATTTTAGGCATGGGAAGCAACATCTCAGCCCCACATTTCTGTGCTGGGTGACAGAACCTGCTAAGTCACCTGTGCCCTGTGATTTAGTGTTTCAGCTGCAGCGCTGTTGTTGTGCAGCCTCCTCTGTGTCCTTCCCCCTTCATTTCAAAATATAGCYGTAAGCTAAAACCCACTGTCTGGCTCTAAATAAAATAATATAGATCATATTCACTTTTGCCGCACTTTCCTGGATATTGTCAGAAACAGAACTAGAGCAAAATGAGGCAGTGACAATGTACTGAGATTTCCTCACATTTCAGAGTTGCACTTAACATGTATGGATTCCTGCAGTTGATCTCTGTATTTTATATTTCTTCCACTGCATGGAGCTTTTTCCAAAGGAAACCAAACAGTGCAGTTTCATTGGACACCCTGCCTGCCCTGCAGAGATTCGCTAGTTGAAGTTGTAGAGATGAAACACGCTAACGCAGAATGATTTTGTTTCTTCACTTTTCAAATTCAACATCAGACCACACTTTAATAAGCTCAAACACAGCTTGAGGTACAGTAGGATATCGTTAATGAATTTGTTATTTCTTGAGTGGTTTCTCATACCTGTCTTGAATCCACCATAACTAAGATGCTTTAGAGAGATGGGAGGAATATGAAGCAATAGAGCAAAGGAAAGCACAGGCCATTACAGTCAGCCTGAGGAACAGACAGTAAAGGATTATAAAAATCAAAGTGCTCTGCATGCCTCAAAAGGATTCTTTCATATTGTGTCTTTCTTTTACATTCAGCATGATCTACACTTTGGTGAGCTCTTAACGAAAAGATCATCATTAAAGACTGAAAGCAACAAAGGCTGGAGGTGCAAGAAGTCAGCCAAGTGATGCATGATTAAAAAAATGGGCAAGGAGTTGAAAACTTTGAACCCAAGAAGCAAATAGAATAAGTGAAGTAGAGACCCRGCAAGAAGGATGGCTGACTGAAGAAGCAGAATATCATGTGAAGAACTGCTGAATTAATTTTCTCTCTTGTTTCCCAGTGCGTTGCAGTTGGTAACTCTTAAATTCAAACAAAACCAAACTTTGACAAGGTGGGCCGAGTTAAAGAACTATTCCCCTTTTCAGGGGCAATGCTGCTTGGTTGAATGAAATCATTATAATGTCGCCCAGGGAGCAAAGTTGCTTTTCTTAATGACTGTTCTGTCCTGAGGAAGCAGGAGGCAAGATCAGCTTACAAGGAAGGAACAGTTACATAAAACATTCTGAGAATGAGCCCTGAGTGTGGATCAGATGAGAAGTATCACCATTCTCCAGGAATGTTCACGTGACACTAACCAAACAGGGATGTTGGGACCTGTGAAGTCGTTTCAGTGTTTGTTGTCTTCCCCACCCATAGCAACAATAACAAATTTGCAGCTGTAGTGACTGTTCTAATTTCTAATGATATGCTATTTCTGTAGGTGAATATCTGGTATTTTTGTACTTCGTTTGTTATGCACCRATGAGCTATAATGGCATGTATAAATTCATTGAACATGACTTAATCAGATCAAGTACTTATCAGGATAGCATTCCTCTATGTCCAAAAAAAGAAGGTGGGGAAAAGCAATATGTCTTAAGGAAGACTATATCACAGACATGGAATCCACTGAAATGTTGGATATGAACTGCTGGACCAACTGGTCTTGGTCTGTAATTCTACTATACAGCTTTATTTCTGCTGTCTAATGAAACTAATGCACAAAATGTTTTTTATATGAAGTGGGTGATGAAAGATGCTCTTTTATAGGAGTTTTATCTAGTTCACATTTAAAATCATATATGTGGGATTTAAAATCATATATGTGGGCTGTATATCTTCATATATATGTATGTACACATGTATCTACATAAACACTGTCTGTTTATATATTACAGTAATCTATTTGATTTTGACAAATCAAAGCCATCATGTGTCCAGCACTGCTGTTAGATCTGTTTCAGCACAGAACCAAGTGAACTGGGTCTGGTTCCAACAGTCACTAGACTGTTCTAGTGCAACAGCTGCTGGTTTGGGTACCAGGCAGGCTTAAAAGATCCAGAGGGGCACCTGTGCACGTGCAGAGAGCTCTTGGTCTTGCACCTGAGTGAGCTCATAAGCTGTGTTGCTGCCTGTAATGCTGCTGAGCAAAGTACAGAGACAYCCACCCCTAAAGAAGCAATCTGCTATGTCACCAACTTTGGTCTGACTGCTGAAGAATCAGTAGATCGTTGCTTACCAAACTCTGAGGACGTGGTGGTTTGAGCACAGGACTGCAGCAGGAGAGACTACACCGATGGCAAGTCCCTTGTTTTAGATCACAGTGCAGAAGCAATGGCTGAATGGAGCCAGCTTATGTCTGGCATGGTCAAACCAAGCTGAAGTTACTGCCTCAGCTCAGAGACGAGGCTCATTCTGAGCTATTACCGTGAAATTTGCTTACCCTGCAAAGCACAGTAGCTGTGTGCAAACTGGGCTGGCCCCTGCCAGCATCCAAACTGTGTGAGCTTTGGGTGGAAAAGTGCCAGCCGTCCTGGGCAAAGCACATGCTGGGGCTTTTCTAACAGCAGSTAGATGGCCAAGTAATTCTAAGCCCTGGCACTCTTTAATTCAGCGGTGCAGACATAGCATCCTGGCGATCTCCGTATTCTCTAGCATTCCCTGCTTGGGAAGCAAACTACAAGGCTGTCACATCAGGTCCTGGGAGGCTAATTGGAGTCTGAAATGGCTCATGGGTTTGGATTGCACACACTGTAAAGGTGACTTGGTGGCTCCTGAAATCACACTGACCCCAAAAATAGTAAAATGTATTTCCTTGGCTTGTGCTCAAGGTAAGAAGCTCTGCTGCATCATCACAGAGCTAATTCTGACATGGCTCTGCTGATGATTAATGCACAACCYATAAAAAGCTGAAAATTATCTGTAACCGAGTTCCCTCTTCACATCCTAACTGAAGTATCTTGTTCCACAGAAGCACACGAGCTAGATTCACAGGAGCTAAGTGCCAGGCATCATGCTACCTCATAAAACTAACGACACTGAGTAAGTGACTCAATCTTTCCGTGCATTATATAGGAGAGACATTTCCTCGCACTTCACTGGGCTTCACAGCAAGCAGTAAGCTGAGCAGGATGTTAAGAAAGCTGGAGGAAGAGGAAGGCTATTTTTCTCAAAATTAATCAGCAGCTGAAGGCACATCTGTCAAGGTGCATAGGAGGTAGGAAAAAAAAAATTAATTTGGGTTTCCTGTCTTCCAGAAGTGCACCAAAGTTTCACCAAAAAGTATACTCCATTAGAAAGGAAAAAAGTTTACTTGATCCAACATGTGAGTGATAATCCCCTCTAAATTTCACGGCTCTTCTAATGCTGCAGTCTAACTGAGGTGCTGCCTCCAGCACGTTCCTTGCTGACACATGCTGGAGGACACACTCGGGAAACCTTTGTTAAGTGGGGTTACTAACGCTGCCTCCAGGGCTACTTTCCTGAGATTTTCACAAGGCATTTTCACCAGAGCAGTCGTAGTGGTGGATTGAATACCATGTTCATACAGGTATTCAAGTTAGTTGTTTTCTGCTAATTACATGTGTGCCTCCCTAGATTTTTTTTTAAGATTTTTTTTAAAAAAGTCAGATAACTTTGTGGCATAATTATTACTGTATAATCATTACTGTAAAAGCTTGAGAAATTATGCTGGATTCTTCTTTGTTGTGGCTGTGTGGTCTGGTCTCTGACCCACTGTACACACCTGTAGTGGATGTTTCAAGACCAGATTTGTCATTTTCTCTTTCAAACTTGACATCCATTGTAAGACAAGCAGTATGAATAGAGGCAAGGAAAATAGGAGACTAAAAAAATATTGATTCTTCTCCTACTTCTTGGACACGTTCCTGGCTAAACACACTAAGTGTCCTTCGATGCAAGCAAGGGAAGTACTGGGCTGCATTGCCATGGGTGAAGAGCAGAAAAATGCTGTGATTTTCATTCCCAGGTTAGTCTCTTCCTGGTGTCTCCCTTTTAAGAAAGAAACAATCTATATTGTTCGTTTGGCCTTTAGCTTTTCTTGGTTGGTGCAGGCTAAAGGGACACTGTCAATATGTCTTGTCTTTGCCTGCTCACTTTCCATCTATTTTCACGGAAAAGTAAATGTCACTGCTGAGGAGCAGCAGTTTTCTTCTCTCATGCTCTCTGTTGATATAAACACAACTGGCATAAGAAAGCACATCCTGTCCCTTTGGTCTCTCGAGCGGGCCTGCAGTGAGCACGCAGCTAAAGCGTTATTTACTTGCCTTGTTTTCACCATCTGGAAAGTGAGAATGTCAGCTTCTAGCTTTTGAAATATTTCCAAAGATGTACTTGTTTTTCATAGTTGCTGAATATGCCTAAAAGAAAAAAAGGTAAGAGATGGAAGAAAAAAATGTGTGTAGATGAGAGCAGAATGAGATGCTTCCCAAAGGGTTAGGTACCTGGTGTGCTGTCCTGTACCTGCCTGTTTCTGGACGTAGTGAAGAAGATGCCACGTTGGTGAGATGCTATCCGTTGGTTCTGCCTGTGCTGTTTATAGTCTCAGTAAGTGACACACAGTGATTTGGAATAAAATTGTCTCTGTTCCTCCTATCACTGTTTTGGTCTTAGATACAAGAAGTCCATGTTGGTAGCAAAGTGCTTGAACTATAAGTAAAAATGCCCCTAGATTGTCATAAATATCTTTCCATCTGTTTGCTCAGGCCATTTGCTTCCTTTTGCACAAAATTAGTGAAAATGAAGAAAAAGATCGTCAACCTACATCATCTTACAGAAACTACTGAGGTTTCTTGTGATCTGGCACTGCTGTTGGGGTCAGGATTACTCATGTGTTAGTGTCGATATTAGCAGATCTGTCTCTTTGCCATTCTCCCTTGTGTAAAAGCAAGGAACTAGCATGCAGACTTCCAGTCTGCAAGGGTATAATCCCTTTTTTTTTTTCTTTTTTAAGCAGAGCATGGTCCAAAGTCCCTTGAACTTGCAGCAGATTTTTCATTGTTTCCAATGAACTTTGGATAATGACTCTAGAGTTATATGGCAAAGAGATCCACAGAGGAATRTCCTTAGAGATTTGAAAGTAGAGATTCTACCTTTAGGTCTGACATTACATCCATTTAACTGAATTGCCGTAACGCAAAAGAAACTTGCCTTTCAGGGGTAAGTATAACATTGCAGTATTTGCTCGGGCTGCCACACAAAGTTGGGTAAAATCTTGGCTTCGCTGACGTTAATGGAAATTTTGCATTTGACATTCTGAAGTTTCCATTAAGAAGTGAATGGGAATTAAAGCTGGGGAAAAAGCAGCAGTAAGTTTTAACTAACCAAAAATGTTGTTGGCTGTTAGAGAAAGCTTGATTTGCTATAAATAGGACAGGTGATTGAAAGGTTGAAATACAGTAAGATATTTTTACTTAGGAAAGAGCAAGTGTAAGACTTCCATCCATGCGGCACTGAACTTTGCTTCAATGATCTCAGTCTGTATTTCTGATCTGGTGAGTTTTTTGATCATTCCTTACTCATAAAAACTCTGTTCTGATTTATTTTTATTCTGCACAGCAATAGGGCTGCAGGAGTGGGAAAGAGGGGAAATTCTGCTCTAAAATACAGCATTCATGTTTCTACAGTGAGCCTTTCCTTCCGTGAGAAAGCTGTGAGCAGGCTGGAACAAAATTCTAACGGAGTATCTTACCTGAGTGGCACATCTCAGTTAACCTAAGACTGGAGCTGTTGCTGCAGGAGCATGTTGTAATTGAATACATCTCCATCTTAGGAGTATTTTTAAGTATTTTGGGTTATTTTAAAGTGCTACACAGTTAAGGTAGGTTTTGTTTTGTGTTTTTTTTTTCTTGTTGTTCTGTTTTTGTTTTAAATTGCTGTCCAGCTTCTCTTGCAAGAGAAAATATAYGTTTATAGCCTGATTCTGCCCGTTTCTCTGTAGTCAAACTCCCATTGAGAGGAAAATTACTTTTTTTTTCCTCAAGTAATGGGATCCCATATGTTCATGTGTTGTGGAAATGGAGAGAACAGGTTAAAAAGAGTGAACCCCCCTTATTTGTCCACAGCTTGATAGATATTGATCCTTTTCTTGCTTTTTTTTTYCCCCTGCCATATATCTTCGTTCCCCTCCTGGACCAGCTCAAATCTGACCGTGCAGCTGTTACAGTAGTTTGAGTCCTGTTAAGCAGATTTTCAACCACTGTCATGCTATTGAAACATTCAGTGGAAGGAAAGCTCCTGCAAACCATACAGAGATTCATAGAAATGTTATCCTAAGGTATAAAGCTGAGACTCAGTCTTATGGAATAGTTCTCACCTGTGCACAGAAATATATAGCACCAGCCAAACTAGAATTTCTGCTCCATGTGTAATACAATTCTTTTAATACTGTATTTTGCTCGGCATAAAAAGCAATACAAATTACAACATAGAAAATAAATAGGATAGCACAGTTGGTGAAAGTCTGCATTACAAATCAGGAATGTCAAGGCTGTGGCTATTTCTAATCATTTTGAATAATTATTATTTCAGTTACGAACAGCTCAGAGTTCCTTSAGGTACAAGTTGTCTCAAAGCTTTAGAAATACTTACGTTCACTCATTTTGAAATAAGAATTTAAAACCCAATTTTTAAATCCCAAAAACCCGAAGTTACCAAGCCTCCTAAATGATGGAGGAGTCTATTTTTCACAAAATATTGGTATATTTATCCAATAGAGTTGAGGCTAAGAACCAAAAAACCTCTTGGAAGCAAGACAAAATGCTTGTCCCCACAGCCAACGTTTTAGTAAGCAGTAAGCAGATCTTGCTGTTCCTCCCCAGCTCCTTGTGGTGAGACACACACACACACACACACACACACACACACACACACATTTATTCTGCAGCCTTTTTAAGAGAAATGTACAGTTTCACGTTAGTGTGCTCTGGAAGCTAATGCAGAGTAGCTGGTGTATCCCGCGCTCCATCACTGCTTGCTGCTCAGATTCTCTCTCCCTACAGATGAATCATTAGACTCCTACAGAGTTTAGGCACTTTAAATTGCTGCTTGAGAGCAGTGTATGCACACGTGTTAATGCAGGCTACGTACTCTAGTCAGCTAACTAGACAAGATACTAAGGCAAAGCCAGATAATCTGTGTTTAAGAAATGACAATCTCACTGTTTGGGTATCAAGGTGGAAGTGAGAGAATGGGAGCTCTGCTCCTGCCTTTGCCTAGGCTTCCTTGGCCCTCTGGGCAGCAGCACTTAATCTATCAATTCACCATGTATTAAGCAGAGATGGTTGTATTTCCTTTCTCCCTCATTTTGTCTGTCTTGTCAATTTAGATTATGAACTCCTGTGAGATGGAGCTGTTTCTGTCTCTGAGTAATGCCTAGCACTGCTGAGCTGAAATTGGGAATGACATACCTAGATGGTTTTATAGCATAAATAATGAATGCTTTTTCTCATGGGAGGGAGCAACTGCATTCAGTAGGATTAGTCAAAATGTATTTGCTCCACTGTAGCCAAGATCAAGACCTAACCCTGTCTGTTGCTGTGCTTTAGAGCCTACTGGCAAACTGAAGCAAGCTTTGCCCTCCGAATGCATCTAATGCTGTGATGAGATGCAGCCAAAAAAGCAGCAAAATGCACAGACTGACAAAGCAAAAAGGTGTCATTCCTGCATTTTGCAGCCTTCTTGGTTTTAAAGTTTCATCATCATCTTCATTGTGCTGCTGACATCTGTCTTACTGATCTTCCAGGGCTGCATTCAGAGCAAGCCCAGTGCAAGCTCAGACTAAAATGATGGCACCAACGCAGATCCAGACTGTCTGCATGCGGACACTCATTTTGGAATAAATACCTTTAGTTAAAAATAGAAATCAACAAATTGTATAGAAATGATTTTTATTCTGAGCTATGAGTAAAGCCATGTATACCCGCGAAGCTGACATGTAAAGGTGTTTATCAGCATTAGGCAATGCATTTGATGTTGCCCTGCGGTGGGTGAGTCACATTCACAGGGTAACTCCACCGTGGGAGCCGTGCTCAGCACCGAAGGGAAGCTGAACCACCCGGGGAGCGAACAAATGTTTAACCCTCGTTTCTTACACCACTTTATTGCACACTTGGTTTGACCTGTTAATATTTCACTCCTGGATCCTTGAGGTCAGTTCTCAAGTAGGCTGCTTTTTATCTCTCTTTTTTCTTTTTCTTTTCTTTTTTTTTTTTTAAACCAGGCATATGTCTATTTTCTAAGATTGCATGAGATGAACTTTAAAGGGATCTAAGATGTTTCTATCTCCCTTTTATTGTCCATTTACAAGCTTTTAATACTTTGGTATTTTAACTTTATGCTCCTTTCTATGTACATGCCCATGAAAGATATCTGGAAGTGAAATAAATTGTTGCCTATTAATAGAATGGGAAAAAAAAGGAAGTGCAGTTCTATTTTTTTCTGYGCATCTACCACTTACTGCAGGTCAAAGCACTAAAATTACTTAATGGATTACGCTGAACAAGAAGAGGAACCGCTGTTTTTGCACTGCAGTGACTTGCTAACAACTTCGTTTGAAATTTATTTTTGGGAAGCATTGCTGAAGGGCTCTGAGGAGCAGCCGTGCAGTCAGTATAATCCCCATTCTCCCCTGCTGTCGGAGAGTCTTTTTTCCAAGGGATGTTGGAGCGGTGTTCTCAGAAGATGCTCATTCTTTAACTTTTTGGCCCTGAAAGGCTAAATGCAGTTGGCAAGATCTGCAAGAGAAAATTCAAGCTGACCAGTCCTGCCTCTCATTCAGAGCCTTGTCATTCCTAACAGCAGCCAGTGCTTTGAATATCTGTGAGAGAATATATTGTATTTTCTATTATGGGTTTGCCTTACAAGAGCAGACAATCTCCCTTTAAGTTAAGTATTATATAAGGTTGTAAATTATATCTGAGAATACAAATCATTCTTTCCACACCTGTTGGCTTTAAATAGAAACAGTATTTATCCCCCAAAAGCTTCCTGAAGTGGTGGTAGCAGCAGGAGAATTTTAATGGACCTTCTCTCATTCATCATGGGAAGTCTACAGGAACGAGCAATGAATCTTTTCAAACTCCTTTCAGAATGTAATAGCACTTTTATGAGCTTCAAGGAAGATCAATACATATATATATTCTTACAAACTCTCTTATTTTTCCATCTAAGAGTATACAGCTCAATGCTGAGCACTGATTTATCATCAGATTAAGGAAGCATTTTCCCTGTCCTTTTACTGTAAASGAAAACATATATAATAAACATTATGAAGATATTTTGCAGAGAAATACCAAGAGAAGTTGACCAGCCACCAGAATGCTTCTTACGATTACATTTTTACAGTGGGTTTAAGGAATCCCTTGCCCAAGCCTAGGGACAATCTCATTTCCCTGCATGCTGAATGTAATTATGAATTAGCATTTTTTTCCCCATGKGAAAAAATTTGCAGCTTTCTCTCTGCAGCAAATTTTACCACCCATGAAACATGTTTTCTGGTTCCAGCAGAGCAAATTTCTACAGAAACAAATAGTGTTCTCAAACTATTACTTTTGTCCTTTCCTATTTTGTTGTCTTGATTTTGTGCCTCGTCTTGGTGGAGACTGAATGACCTTATGCAAGGAATGAGAACTCAAAGACCTGAAGCTGGAGTTTTGCTTCCTGTCAGTAAAACATTTGCAGTCACCAATGGCCAATTTATGGCCAATATTGTTGGCCATGAAACAACTGACATGTTTTAAAATTTGTGTTGGAACTCCAGTGGTTTACAGAAACCTTAGATATAGTTTCTGGTCTATATTAAGGCATCACTGCAGGGCTGCCTTGTTTCAAGGTTTTCATAAAGRCAGATCAACTGGCCTATAAAATAACTTCCATACTTTGCAATACTTCCATACTTTGCATACTTTTTGCCTTGAAAGAACACAACTTCTTTGCCATGTCCCTGCTGCTGATCAGATGTGTTGGGATCTGGGCAGGTGTCCATCTACCCTGCTGAGTGACTGCTGGAGTGTYTGTTTTGAGAACTGCTACTAGTTGGTGCATAGAGAGATCAGCTTTCTCATTGTGTTGAATGATGGGCTACTCAGGCAGTTGTAGCTGTTGCTTAGTTTCTACAGTGTTGCAGTTGAGCAGTACTTTGAAGTGATTGAGCAATACTGGGGAGGTGGAATAAATAACTGCAAGTTGTTTAAAGGTCTTTTGCTTGTTGCTAAGGAGGCCAGAGGCTCAATATATCTTCTCAGGGTGGACAGATCAAATCTACCCAACCATGGGCAGCAGTGGCTAAACTTCTAGCCCTCCCTCTGTGTTCCTTCTTGGAAAGCTTCCTCCACCACCTCCTGCCAGGTGTTGTCTGAAACTATTGATCTTCACAGAAATGAGATGTCAGATATTCCTGCATAGTTTAGGTAGCAGAATTCCAGGATGCCAGACTGGATCATGTGGCTGTCCTATGTGTTAGCTGTAGACACAGGAGTCTGACCTTGCCCTGCAATGGCTGCTGATCCATAGTCCCCTGAAGCCCGATATTCTTTCTGGGAGCACTAAACAGAGTGCAGGATCCTGCCAGTGGATCCCCAGCAGTGGATCCCCAGCGACTGTCTGTCTCAGTAACCTGCTTCCTACGATGGCCAGGGCCTTAGAGGAAGGTCTTACGGRGTCTTAATAGATGTGCTATAATCTGTCCATCACGTTAAGTCTCATCCTAACCTCTTACGGCAGGAGATCAGTATAAGCATCTGAAGCCTGCAGTTAATATCCCTGAAGCATTAATTATAACTAGACTTTGTTGTATATGCAAGTGTCTAAACTTTCTTAGTCCAAGAAATTTTTGGTTTTATGTGACTATGAGCTCTAGAATTTTATTACATGTTATTCAGGAAAAAATATTTTGCCACCTTGGAATTTATTCTTTGTTTCMTTGAAAATCCCCACAGTCTTCTGTTATGAGACTGACAAAGCAGAAATCCCCGATGTTTCACCTTTTCCCATGTTCCTTATCAAATCATGTCATGACCCCTTTCTCTGTTTTTTTTTTTCAGGGTTCAATACAAGACTTCACTATTTTGTGTGCTATGGTTTCATGTCCCCTTGGTTTCCGAAAGTGGTAGTTTATATATTTTTATTTCAAGTGATTTGAACATTTTTTTTTCTCTTTTATTCTCCATGTTATTCATTGTTCTGATTCTCATCCATTTTAGCAGGTTAAGTTTTTTGTGTTTGTTACAGCTGTCACAAAGCAGAAGTCTTCCCGTAAGGGTCCAACTGATGATGTTCACTTGGACAGATCTGTAGAGTTTGGACTGAAATATCCAATGGGACAGATTTCTTACTTATGTTTGGAGGCTAAATCAGTCTCCTTTTAAACAGAAAGCAAGCTGTGTGCCAACCTTTGCAACAAACCACCGTGTGTCAAACAGGCCTGCAGGTAAAGTGCTGGAGCTCACATTGGAGTCAATAGTGAAAGACACTACACAAAGTCAGAATTCAGTTTTCTGGCATTCAGGGTTTTCTGGCATTTATTAGATTGGGAATGAGAAAAGAGAGTCAGATACAGTCAAAGCTATCTTGGCCTTGGAATCAGATCTTTCTCTGGACTGTATCCAGGGTGTTTGGATAATCCCTTTATCCCTTTATTGCTAGAACTCAAAGTGAACAAGATACAAATTCTGTTCTTCTCGATTTGACTTGAGGAAGTTGATTTATTCTGATAATCAATGGGATGGTTAGATAGTCATCTGAACGGTGCTCCACAAGGCTTCTTGAGGTAGATTTCCTGTCACTGGTGCCTGGTAGTGAAGTAGATGAAATGTGTTCTCACAGGTTCACTGTGTGTTCATAGTCGCAACTATGGCAAATGGCCCAACTTTTCTGCACCCTCATTATTTCCTTACTAAAATGGGGATTAAGAAGGTGCAGTGTTCCACCACAGTGTCATAAATTTTATATATAGCATGCAAAGGATTTGAGTACATGAACACATGTGAGACATTTCACTAGCAAAAGGCATTCTTTTACATTAGAGAGAGGCAGCACAGTTTAAAATCTAAATTGCATGGCAGGGAAGCTTAAGTTTCATTTCTGACTAGTTTAATGACTTACTATTAATGAGACGTCACTTTATTTGCAATAACCTTGATTTTTTCCTCTCTAAAATTGGGTGAATATAAAATAGCCAATTTTGCAAAGAATAAAGAAATTACCAAATGGAAATTGTCAGGGAGGAAAGAACAATATCAATATCAAAGCTCACTACCACAGGATACCTTAAAATTAAGGGATTTTGAATGGCTAATATGTTGCATGTCATATTCTGAAAGTTGCCTTGGCAGTATAAGTCTTTAAAATGATATTGTTGAATTACTTTGGTTTTAAGGAAGGGTAAGTCCTCATTTGCATAATAGACAATCCAACAAGTCCATCAGCTCAGCTCATATTTGTAGGAAGCCTAATGCATTTTGTTAGCGCTCGGAGCAGTTCCCATACCTGTGGATTATGACACACTGCGGAGAAGTGTTTCAGGTCTGACTGCTCTCAGGAAGCTCTTAGTTGACTGACAGTTATCAGAATTATCTAGTGTCATTGAAATTCAGTAAGGGAAAGGGGAGGCAGAGACTATTGTCAAGGCAATCTGGGAAACAGTGCTCTTGTAATTCTCTGATGCAGCCAGAGAAGTTAATTTGCTTGAGAATCTATTTGAGGATGGAAACTTGCGTAACTAATATTCATGTCTGCCAAGTGATCACTCATCTGAATTACTAAAGAGCAATTTTTGCTCTCAGCAGCACAGCAGGTTGAGTTCTTGCTTATAAGAACAATTTGTAATGGTGGATCAAAAACGCATTCATTTTCATTTGCAGTTTTTCATTTATTAGGCAAGTTGGTTGCATAGTGGTATATATTTTTTATTAAAAACTCAGCTCAAGAAATGGCATTTGAAAGCAAAAATATACCTATTTTTTATGATGTATATTAGAAAAGTAGGCTGAAATCTGCCAGTTTTTGTTGTGACAGAAYGCCAAGGGGGAAGAAGAGTGCCGGTTTGGAGAAGGGGAGAGGACCCTCTCTGTGGGGTTGTGGCCAAGGGGCACGTGGGACTGCAGGGTGAGGGAGAGCCTCACTGGGCTGCGAGAGGACAGTATCGCATCGAGTGGAGAAYCTACACCAGGATGTGATGGAATAGATGAGAAGGAGAGAGTTTGGACTGTGAGAGCAGTGGTGAAACTCTGAGTCCCTCTGTACTCAGCTGTGGTGCTGAAGTTCTTCTGCTTTGTGTCCTGTGTCGCGCAGGCTCAGCACAGGTTTAAGGTTCCAGGTAAACCATTAATGGTTTAGGTGCCAGCTGAGGAGCAAACACACAGAAGGGTCCTGTCTGGATGCGTTCTGCTGAAACTACATGAACCAAGGCAATTGCTCTTGGTCTTTTTTCTTTTTCTTTTGGTCTRAGGAGAATATTATCCAGCAGTGAATAAAGCCTAGGCTCTTCTCAGTGTTAGTGACGACAGTGCTGTGCGTATTCCTCAACTGCAAGGCCTCTCGATACCCTGGAGCCACAAGTATTTTATACGTGCTTAAAGAAGGAATGTTTGTTTTGCACAATCATTAAAATATCTCAAGCAAGCCTGACAGCTTGACTTGAAATTTCTTGAGCTAGGAGACTAAGGCTATGGTAAGCTATCATTAAGATCAGATCTGCATTCCTGGAGCATCTGGCAGTACAGATGTGGTCTGGTTAAAGTGTATGTGAAAGGCAATGTTTCCTTCGGATTAGCCGGAGCAGAATATCTTGTATTTTTGCTTGCTTGCATCTTAAATGTTCTGCCTCCAAAGGTGTACRGTTTTCACCATGACAGTAATGCCATTCACAGGTTGCACAAGTTGCAAATGTTCTAATTTGACAGTAGCACTGAAAGTGGGTCTTTTCAGCCAGGAGCCAGCAGTGAAGATACCTGCTGCACATTTCCTGGCCAGCGTGTTCTGCAAATGGTGACAGAAGATGCCCTTAGGAGAGCAGATAGGTCTCGCTGCACTGCTAGCAGCGTCAGTGGGCGGTGAATCTCTGTGAACGACAGTGGAGCTGCCGCTTCAGTGCAGTCTCCTGGTCTGTGCAAATGGTGATGATACTCATAGAAGTATCTGAGAAGTGTCATAGAAGTGCTGAGGCCACCCTTGCCTGAAGAACACAGCCAGTAAAGAGTAACTTACTTTTCTGTGGCCTCTGCCTTGCCAGTTGCTTTGGAGATGGCCAGATTGCAGGAGACATGACAATACTGGAGGGGTGTTTGTTAACAAGAGATGGCCTGACCTGGTGCTTGCATGTGGTGGGCAAATACCTGATTTTCAAGAACAGGTCATCCTCTGTGTCAAAGACGGCCTGTGATTTGGTTACCTATCAGTTTACCTTCCCCATCTGTTACTGTGTCTCGGATTGCACGTTGCACGTGTCGGAGCTGTCCTTTACATCTGCAAGAAGTTGCTTGAGCAGTCGTGGACTTGCACCTCTGGGTAAGCAGTGACCTGCAACCTCTGCTCTGCCGTAGGCAGGCGGGAGCTCCGCGCCGCGCTCAGCAGTATCTGCAACGGGAATCTGCTCTACAGAGAGAGACATTAGCCTGCTTTTCCAAGGTCAGCAGCATCGTTGCACAAAGTACCCTGTGAAGTACTTCCAGCCTGCATACTGCTTATGTCGCCCGGCGGGTTTTAAATAGTACTGTAGTCAATGCTTCTTTAAGGGAAAGATTTTGAAGGAGCTACTAGTTGCATTTATCCTTTTCCAGTTGTAACTAGATCAGATTTGTGCATTTACCTTTTAATTCTCTTCATCAGAGACCTTCTATAAACCTTGGACTAGTACAACCTTGATGCCTTGGGACTTTGAGGGTTTTTCAATAGCCTTGTTAAAAATATTCCATGTAGAAAGTTTAATTGTGCTAGGAATTTGTGCTCATTGAGGGGTGAGAGTGAGCTGTGCCGCTGCTGGTACATGCAGAAAGAGGTAACGCATTCTACTAATATGTCTGCAGATGGTAATAGATGTTTGGAGGAGAATTTTGGGTGGTCCTAATGTAGTTCTGCTGATTGCTCACTTCGACAGCTGAACTTAAAGAATGACTCCTTTTGATGTACTGCAATACAATAAAAATACYTCACTTGGATTTGAAATAGGAGTAATGCTTAAGCTGGAAATATATAACGGGAAAAAAAAGATATATGCATCTTCCCATTGTTAAAGTTGTGAACATTTTAGCTGATTTGATTTTTAGGGAGAGAACTTTTTTAGAGATTTAAATTAGGGGAAATGTTAATATCTCCCAGAGAAATCAAGTAAATGTCACACCATGTAGTATAGCCCATTGTCCAGAACAGATAAATTAWACATTTAGGCAAATCTTAAATTATACAGGGAATCTTGACAAGACAGTAACCTGTCAGGACTGCACCATGCGTTTATTCTTATTTTCAGTGGTCTTCCCTCTGCATTTCTGTTCTTCACTTCAGTGGTCTTAGTGAAAAGCTCTGGCTGGAATCGGAAGCTGCAGCTCTGCTCCCTGCTTCTGCTGGGCCTTTCCTATTGCAGTAGTGTTTGAATGCACAGAAAAACTCATGCCAAGGTAATGTTAGGAGCCAATGTGAAAATAATTGTAATAAGCCCAGATTTAGCTTACATTCTCTCTGTTCTGGATGTTTCTATCTTTTCCACGGATATTATATTGCAAAATACAGAACTGACCTAAGCAGAGCCAGTCTGCCAGAACTAGTGACAGTTACTGGTCTCCAAGGCCTTTAATAGTTGGTTCAAAGCTAATGAGTTACCTCAGTGGTGTGGGCTGAAGTTGCAGGTTACCTCTAGATGCTTCTGACACACGTTTCCTTTCATCTTCTACTGTGGAAACCCTCAGAAGACTTAACAGGGATTGCCTGAATGCAAGATATTTTTAGAAATTTGAACCAAATGTGCATCTGTTCAGAATCTCAGAGTGCAGAAGATCAGATGAAATTCAAAATCCTGGCCAAAAAAATTCAGATGATTTTCTCTTTAATAAAAATGGAGCGAATGAGAGAGATCTCCCACCTTCATACCTTGGAGAAATGGCTGGTAAGTAATCTAATATAGGCAGAAACCAAAATATTCCCTTTTCATTAGCATCTAGAAGAGTTAAAAGAAACTCGTTAGAGAGAGAGAAAAACCTTCATCTCACACCTTCTCTTCTGATTAATAAGATGACAGTACCTTGATATGCTGTGCTTTAAATTAGATGAACAGCACAGTTATAAGTCATTTTAAATAAAGGCAGCTTATACTTGTAGGTTCCCCTTCATATCTTTTCTTTCAAAAATATCTGTAGGGCTTATTTTTAATGTGACATTCAGAGATTGTGCTAGGTTCTCACAAGGAGACTGTCTCTTGACAACAAAACACAGGATAAGATTACATTTTTTTTCTGAATTGGGAGGAAGAGATAAATTTTAATGATTTTGTGGCTTCGGTAATTACCTGATCTTTTAATAAGATACCGTGCACCATCTCATCAGAGCTTTGTGGGGTTAATTACTGCATTGTGCACAAGCTTTCCCTATGAGGTTTCACCTAGCGCAAACTACGCTGATGTGAGAAAGGAAAAACCCTTCCTGTCCTTCTCGCAGAAGCCTTGCAGGAGCTTCTGTGTTGATAGAAAATAAGCAAACAAAAAAAAGAAAAACCTATGGATCRGGTGCATTCTGGAGAAATAGAAGTAATAAGGTATCCTGTTACGCTCTCTGAACTTCCATCTAAGGCAGGTAGTAGGAACAAAAATCCCCGTTTTAATGCATTGGATATAGAACGTATTAAGGACTGAAAAAGATTGCAAGCTTGAAATCTCCTTCAGGGTCTTGATTCAGGAGCTTGGCTCAAATGTGTGGTTCTTAAAAACCTACCGATAACCAGTGGTGTGGTGAATGGCTGGAGGGCTGAGGCACAGAGCAGGGCTGCAGACACCATCGCTCAGCATGGCAGGCCTCAGAGGAGGACCTTTTCACAACAGACACACCACACAACTTGATGCTGCCCAGAAGCAACCTATTAATCATAACCAAACTAGATCGATGTTTCATTAAGCTTAGTGTGTGATCACAGAATCAATGGTGTGTACAAAAAGATGGAGTGATACCTTTTAGAAACAACAGGCGCTCACAGATGTGGRAAACTGAGAGTTTGCATTCATGCTGCTTGGTGAAAATACTTAGGAAAGCTTAAGGAATAAGTTTTGTTGCTATTTTAATCCCGGGTTGTTTTGATATGAATGTTTTGATATTTGATCTTCAAATAACATTCATTTTGAGTTATGTTTTTAAGGGGAGCACTGCAACTGAGAACGGTGGCAAGTGATAAAACACCCTTGTGTTAATATTGTAAAACCTGTTAGAGGACATTTTCAGAAAGGTTAGTTCCTTTTGTATGGTGGTATAAATTAGATCTACCAGGATTAAGTGCTGATGCAAATTGATGACTTAACGGTGAAGATATCCGATGATGAACTTTAAGCAGGACTGTGGAATTATATCTGATGTAAATATGAAACTCCAGGGAGCCTTGAAGGAGTTGTTTGCTGTCAATACTAGCCTAGCCTCGGCCTCAGTAGATTATCAATCTGATTTCCCAAATAAAAGCAAACCAACTCGGCATCTCCTTTATCTTAATCCACGAGTTTTCCATATGGGCACTTAGCTGGCATTGCCCTTGTGCCGACTGCAGGACGAACCAGAGAGGCTGAGTGGTGGAGACACTTAGGGGRGCTAAGAGGTAGGTTGCTTAACTGCCATGTATGCCCCTGAAAATCTCTCATTGGGGTAGAAGGGTCTGGAAGGAAAGGGCAGCTTTGGCCACAGGGATCCATACTTTATTAATACGGAGCCGCTCCGAAAGGAAATAAATAGAATGGCTTGGAAATGGGAGGCCATAACACGCCAGCTCTGTCCTTCATATTAACTTCAGATTACTCTGATATTCACTATCTTCCCTTTTTATTGCTATTCCATGTACTTATATTAATGTAAATGGTTTAATGGATATTGGTGCTGGGAATTAGGATTCTTGGACAGACTTTGTTATCCCTTACAGTAAAAAGCAATTCGCAAAATAAAAACGCTTAAATCTTCCTAAWGAAAACTGACTTCTAGCCTTGCCATGAATAAAGGATTTAACAAACCTAAGCAGGCACCACAAAACGTGTAACACTGGTTCTGTTTCTCAGTGTTGTGCAACTTGTGGATTACAAAGTTCTTTCCTGTGAAGCAAACACTAAGAACAGCAGCACTGCCAGCTGTAAAGTTTGATTTAACAGAATCACCTCACCAGGGAAAATGTGTTTCTTACTCCCAAGWCTCCATTCCAAAGGAATACATTGCACACTGTGGTTCCTTTGAAGTAAGAAACGCCTGCCAGTCCGTAACGGAGAYTCAGAAGTTTTGCATTCTGGAACAAATGTCTGACATTGTTTCCCTTTCTGCGAGATGAGAAGATTTTATTTTTCCTTTCATCTCCCTTGTTTCCTAAGTATGATGGTTGGTTACCACGCTATGAAATCTTTTATCTTTTCTTATCAGAGGAATCCTACAAACACAAGTCTTCAGTGCCCTGCATCTCCCACCCCCGTTCAGCCTGTGCTGTCTTTGACATGCTAAAATACTTTGTAGACCTAAGTTTCACCTCAGAATAATTATTTGAATTATTATCTGATATTTTTAYCAGCTCTGTTAGGAAAAAAAGTAACAATAAATTTGTATTTACAATGATTTGCATGTGGTAATTGTAAACAAGGTTCTAAATGCCAATTTGACATTCACAGGTTCTCCTCACTTGCACGGAGAGAAAACCTACTGTTTTATTATTTACTGCATTGGCAAAATGCAGTATCCATGCAAATCCCAAGAACTGGAATTGTTTATTCTAGTTCCAGTTTACATAAATGCTCTAGAATGGCTTGCCTTCCCTTGGGAACTTGTCCAAATTACTCTGGATCCTTGGACAGACGGTGTGGTGCCCACGTAGCCGCTGGCTGCAGGGCAGCAGTTGTGGTGCGTCCCAAAGCCAAGCGCAAACAAGCGGTACAGTTGGGCTCAGAAAGCTGCAGGCAATGGAGCCAGACAARAGCTTTCCTTCTCCCAAGAGAACTGATTCTTTACACTTGAACATAAACCAGAATTGAAGCACTCTTTAAAATCCTGTGGCAGAGAACATGGATTTAGAGTTGGTTTGGCTTGTTTGTTTTAAAAGCATTTTATTTCTCGTAGGAATTGCAGTTTCCTCCCCATCTCTGTATGTATTAAAAGGAACAGCYGAGCACTTTAAACATTACTGATACTATAGTAAGACTAGAAGTGTTGCTAATTTTTATTAAAATATTAAAATTACTGTCTAAGCCCAAGCTGTGATAGATATTAAACAGTTCAATTTTATATTTATTTTCAAATAGAAAACTATTTGGGCTTCACAGTGAGACCAAACTCCTCACTGGGTTATTTGTAATTTGAGAATATTCCATCAAAGTTCTMATTTGCTTTTCTAATTTCCATATTCATTCTAGTCTTTTGAAAAGACTTATAAATATTCTGTACAGACAAGGGGGTGAGGAGTAAGAAAACATTTTTTTTAAAAATTTGAAAAATACTCCGTTCTTGAACCTGTTTTCTCCACTTTTCTCTGTTGTTTTGGTAGCTTCTTGGGGAAAATATGCAGGTTCATCTTCAGTAATGAGTTAGTTGTTGACTGGGTGGATGCAGCCAGGGGACAGGCCAGATTCCCTGCTGCTGTTATTGCTGCTAAGAAATACCTTGTGCCTTGTTTCAAACTGGTGATATTGCATCTGACCTCATTACAGAAGTAAAGTGTTCACATCTTTGCGCTCTCCCACTGCTCAGAAACGAAACTGTTGAGGGAAGGGCCATTAAAATGCCATTAGAAACAGAAGGGAAGAGCTGTGGACATCTGTGAAGCTGTTCTTTTACCAATGAACAGGAAAGCTAATGTTATACTTTATTTACATTTATTTTTGATTTGATTAACTGATTTGAGTGTTTACTGTTTTCTGGCTCATTTTCAATGGAAGTAGCGTGGGGAGTTTAGACAGAGCTAAGAGCTTTCCCTTTGCATCTTCAAGCTTATTCTGTGTCTGGCGTGGAAGCCAAGCGAGGTTCCCAGCTCGGAGCTTTGTGTGCTCCCCTTCCCACCGTGGTGCCTGATGCGGGCTGAACTGGCGGAGAGCTCAATTTGCTCAAAGCATCTGCTGCCTAAGGGGGTAGGAGCTTTTCTTAGAAAAATGAGAGGGACTCAGGATGTGAGCTTGGCTCTGGTGCCAGTGGCCCGTAACTGGACAAGGTTGCTGGGGACGCTAATCCAAGTCTGCATCAATGACCATGGGGAAGTGGCTTTTAAATGAGGTYGGCAGCAGGTGCCAGAAGGGCTTTCCAGGGATCTGCTTCCTCCCTGATTCCCCTGGGYAGACATCAAGCAGTATTGGTCTGGGCTGAAATAAAAATATATATATTCCTGTAGCTTCTCTTTATGTATCATCAGTGACTAATAAGTTCCCAGATGTTTGACTGACATAAAATAATGTGTCCAGCCATCCTACAGTTTGACTATTTGAGATCAAAGTCATTCAATTGCTCTCTGGTATAACTGATTTTGAAGCTGAAAAGACAGTAAAAGAGCATTTTTGGAAGGCTGTATTTCAAGTGTAACACCCCTTTCTTTATACTTCAGCCATATTATTATTTTTATCGCATAGAGCAATGGATAACTAATAACATCTTGCTCACATAGTGCACATGGCTTCTAAGAATCCAGGGTACTTCAAACTTGTATCAGCAATCTGACAAAGATGTGACACCAGAGCAGAGCTGGCCTGTCTTGCAGTAGGAGTCTGCCAAGCAAACAGCAGTCATCACTCCAGCAGCTCCTGTTAAATTATCTGTTATCCTTGTTCCATAGCTGGAGATCCTGGGAGACAGATGTGGAGCTCAAACAGACTAAACTTCAGAATACATCCCTACAAATAGATTTTAATTCTGCCTTATGGAGTAGATGTTTACTGCCTGCTTGAGGACTGTGGGGACTTGAGATTCAGGTCATTCGTCGCATTAAGTGATGACATTTGACATTCCTTGGATTGAACATCAGGTAATGGAGGCAGTAAGTACAATTATCACTTGACCATGAAGTCATTTTTGATAGTTAATGATTTGGAAGGCATTTGTAGTGGTCAAACCAATTTTTTTAAAGGAGAAAAACGTTTTAAACCATCCTCTCTAAGAGACTTTAAGAGCAACAGAACATTTTGAYAAAATGCTGCTTGTCACATAGCTAACTACTTGCTGTTATATACTTGCTGTCACATAGTTAACTACTTGCTGTTTATAACTGGTAAAGTTATTTTTAATGTAGATCTGTGGTCATAAAGGACACGATTTTTTTCTCATATTTTTAATTTCATCACTTATTGTCCTGTCATTATTAAGCTCTATGTTGCCATGGAGTTTAATTCACATCTCTCTAAAACAGTAAAATCACTCGAGACAAGAGATCAATGCTGCAGTGCACACAGTGAATACTACTGCAGATGCTGCACTTCATATTCCAGATTGAGTGATGAGTCTTCCAGGAGGAGGATGGAAAAGAAATCATTTTAAATGCTGCATGAACGTTACAGCTTTATAATAGTGTAAATCAAAGCAAAGGAAGCATGTTCAACAAAAGAATTAGTTTTATTATTATTATTATTATTATTATTATTATTATTATTATTATTATTATTTAGGAAATATTTATTAGGAAATATGCACCACAAAATAGATTTTAGTTTCTGATCTCTGTTGACTGCCTGTTCAAATGCAGCTCTGCTGGTTCTGTAAATGAGATCTGTCGAGGGAATAACAGTTGTGTGAAAAGGCGACTGGATGGAAACTCCGTGTTCCGAGTACTTCTGCGGGTGGCCCGTCTGTGCACAAGCCAACACCGGTGCAACAGGCTAATGCTTTCTTCTTGGCTTGCAAAATTCCATAGGAAAGGCATGTGAGTAGTGTTACTCTGAGCTGCGACTCTGACTGCTAGTTGCCACAATACCCGAGTATATCCTGTAAGTATTTGTTTGGTCTTCTTGTCACCTCTCTGAATGGGAAAGAGAGTTGATGATAGAGGTAGAAATTCAGGGCCTCTGCTCTGTGATTAGGAGGAAGTAAAAGTGGTGAGAGCAGCATGCTCCTAAAAAATCAAAATGGAAGGAATTCAGTGCTGAGGCAAAGTGAGGGCTCGTTTTCCACAGAGCTGGGCCTGTGCTAGCTCTGAATTACCCGGAGCGTTTCCTTCTTGCTCTCCAGATACGTGGTCTGCGTACCACTTGTGGGAGCGCGTCGCGTGCACGGCGCACGGGCCTGCCTGCAGGGCAGTGACTTGGGTGCGTGTCTGTCCTCTGAGCTGCCTCAGACGCGCAGCGGCCCGCGCAGGACGGCCCAGCTCCTTTGCACACAGCTGCTGCCCGGCTACTTCAGCATTAATTGAAGTTGTGTGAGTTGGGCGATTCTTAGCGACACCAAAGCTGGAATCGTGTTCAGCAATGCAGGATTCGGTTTATTTTAGAAATGTCCACTCTAATTAGTAAGATGACCCAGACATGATTTAACAAAAAAAGAAATTAGCAAGGAAAATTAAATTTAAAAAGTCTATGTTTCTGTGAGATGAGAAATGATGAGAGAAGTGGGACCCTGATCACGTTGTCACAATGAATTCCAGGGGCTTTGCAGCAGAGCTGGTCTGTCATTCATTCCTGGAAGTAGCAAGGTGACTTCTTGCTATTTAACCTTCCTTTCTTTGTCTGCCATATGATTTCAAATGATGAAATCCTTTAAATCTCTACCTATAACTGGCAGTGACAATGTATGCAACATTTCTGCAGTGAAGAATACTTCTAAATAAGGCACAAGGCATTTACTCATCCGATTGCCCAAATCCTTTCTCAGCATTCCATCTAGTTTATTAATAACTTGTAATGACAGATGGTAGAGGGCATTTCCTGACAGTTAATGACTAACTGGAGGAGTTGAGGGCTATATGTGAAAATCTATATGACCACCAATAGGAAAACAATAATGCTGGATTCTCAAAATAAAATCTTTGGCTAACAATGTATTAATTTTCCCCTATTTAGCAATTATATTCTTCAYTGGTTTCTTCTTTCAGTAGCTCTTGGAGTTTGATGGAATGAAAGCTGTATACTTTGTGGTCAGTCAACCAATTTGCTGCTTTTATAATTTTTCTCATAGGGATTAATTTTAGCCATTGTAAAATGTGGATTAGGTTAACATATATTGGAGAAAATGCTTTTCTCTGAAAAAAATCAGTTGCATGTATCACATGTGTTCTTTAAAAAAGAAGAGCAAAAGCCAGGCACCTAGCTGCCTAATTGTTGTGGATATTGTTTTCTTCCTCCCTGGATTTATCAAAAATTAAAACATAAGACTTATCAACTGGGTCTAAAACTGTTAGCCTGAGTTAGTAAAATACTGTGRCAGCAGTGCTTTCTGAAAAAGTTAAAATTAATCTTTCTCTTTTTTTAATACTGTTTGGAGGATCTTCTTTGATTTATTATGTTCCAGACTTGTCTTGCAGAACCTCAGCTATTCCGCTGCATCTGCAGAGCGGGCACATGTCAGCACTTGTGCTTGCACCTTTGGTGAAACTCAAAAGACACAGCAAATCCTGCAGCAGGCAAGGTCATCAGGAGCCCTGTCAGTTTATTTTAAAAGAATTAGAGTTTCTGCATTTAGAACTTAGGGCAAAATGTCAGCTCTCATAAGGTGAAAATTTTAATATGAGGGCAAGTGACATTTGTTTGAAAATCATAAGGGTGGTTTTTTTTTTTTTTTGAAGTGTTGCTGCAGTAAATGATAATTGTTGCCATACCTCTTTCTAACATTTAGGCTGGGTTCCAGCTCCTAGCAGGAGATGGATGATGTGCTGAGCTGACCATAGGGCAGACAATTACAGCCAACTCCCATAGCCTTTCCCGTGCTGTTGATACCTGCGAGCTGAAAGAAACCATAAATCAGTTTCACACTGGAATCAGTGAAATATGACTACGGCATTAATAAAAGAATATTGTTTCATTCGTACAGATGAGCGCAGAGTAATTTGATAAGGGCAGCAATGATCTTTTATCAGAGGCAAACTGATTTGCAGTTGTCATGCAGGCTGCTTACGGTCTTTTAAACTGGAATTGTTGTGCACAATGGCCTGCAACTCATTGTTATTACTTTTGTGTCATATGTTTACTTTGGTTTTACATTTTAAATATATTATCCCTCTTTTAACCTCTTTTGYTCCTCTTGAAATTTATGTGTTTTATCACCATCAAGTCTAAATAAATAATTGTGAGATCTGAGTACATAATGATCTCTGAATAAATATTGCTGTGGAATCAGAGCATGCTGGTGGTACTATTTATGAAGTGAGAATTCTAGAAAGAAAAAGATAAGTTCACTTGGATGAAGAGGGTGTTGAGGCTTTATACAAGTTCTCAGGCTGATTCATGGAATGCATCTTCAAGTGAAGGASACTCTCAGAGAATTCAGTCTCCCGAGAGGAAAGAGCAATAGCTGCTGGAAGAAGTAAGATTAGAATGCCAGCATTGTATTCTAAACCAGGCTTTATATTGAATGTATTGGCTGTTTCCAAACTGTGCGGTGTTCATTTTACTTTACACTTTAAAAAAGGAATTTAGGGTGCTCTGTTGACTTATTTAAGAAGCATGTCATATCCACAAAGAAGTCAAGCTAATGCAGTCCAATTAGTGTCRCTGTAATTAATGAGGAAGCAATTCAGAGTGACCTGATACACGGCACCAGGTTGCAGTAAAGATGGGGAAAGAAGCACTTGAGGAAAACAAAGCCAAAGAAAAAGTCAGTCTGCTGGCATCACGTTTTGCTTTTCAAGATGAGGTTTGCTTTGGAGATAAAGGGGAGGAGTCGTGCAGAAAAGAGACACACTCAGCTGTGGCCAGCAAGGCCTCGGAGGCTGCAGGGAAACTCTCATCTCCAACAGCTTTTCATGAAAATGAATGTACACTGTCTTGCACTGTTCCRTACAGTGATGTTGTTACATTGGCTTTTGAGGAGCAGGAACTGGGCCAAGAACCTGACCCCAATTCCTGCTCTCTGCCAGTGTGGAAGGCAAAGCCAGAGGGAGAACAGAGGCTTTTCCCAGCTGCCCAACAAAGGGTGGCCAGCTACGCCAGTGAGCTTTGCAAGAGCAGCTCAAGCAGCTCAATGAATGTTTTGTGGGCGCCAACGCTTCTTGCTGAAAAGCTGCTATGCTGGCAGGAAGGGCAGCTGGCACTGATCCTGTTGCTGTTTGCATGTTGTCATTCCTCATATCGCTTCCAGGTTACTCTAGACAACTCCAGGGAGCCTGGGATACTCCTCAGTTCTCTGCACGTAACAGGACATTGACAGTCACCCTCTAATGGGGGTCAGTTCAGTAGTGTTTGCAGCATTTTTCTGCCCTTCCTTACTTTTTGATTACTCTCCTGTTTTGGTACTTGCCACTRACTGCTCTGGGAGGCTCTCGTGTGCACAAGTTCTCCCCCAGAAGACAACTTCATGTCTACCAGTAAGATATTTTTTTCAGATGGAAATAAGACCTGTTGTTAAGGCCCTTTGTTATTAAGTGTCTGGAAATGTCAAAAAAACAGATTTTATTTTATTTGCAAGGAAAAACACACATCCTAACCTTCCTGGGAATCTCATGCACAAATGATGGAAAAGGACAGTAGTATTAAAATGGATTAATTTGTTATGAACTAGGTAGTAGTGTAACTTATTTTGAAGGTTTCTTGTAACAACAGATTGTAAGTCTCTGCGCTTGTTAATAATTTAAGTACCTTTTTACTTCTTGGGCAAATTTTTCCATGCTGTATGTCTTCCTCAGACTTCTGGGAACATCTATCCCCAAACAGCTTAGCTTTACTTTTTAAGAACAAGTCTAGGTATGTTGTCTGTTTCTCTTGATAAAAGTGCCGTGCCTCTGACCTCTGCGTCATTCTGCCATGACCAGTCATGGGAATAGGGACTTGAAATCTGACATGGGGACCTAGTTTGGTCCACACCGCTAAGTTTGTTTCATAGTTTCTATCAAAGTGGGTATAAAAATAAACAATAAAAAATGCCAACGCTCATGTGGAACTGAAAGATATGACTGGGAGATGACTCATAACGAGTTTAATGTGGGATTACATTGATGTTGGAATTGCCAATAATTCAGTAGAACTTAACTCAATAGAAGAATCACAGACTATGTGAGCAACTTGGATCAGCTTAAATTTTATGTAGTTAAATTGGTGTAATCTATGAGAATATTCTTGGTTCAATTTAAATATTTGGTTAGGTAAATCAGCTACAACTTTTTTAAGCAGCATGACTAAATTACAAATGTTCCGCTTTTATATAGACCTCCTTTTTAATTTTTGCTGTACATTAGATTACATACTAGCTGGGCCATAATCATTTAGGGAGTTGTGAAAGATTGTTAACAGAGTCATCTCCCAACTTAGACAATTAAATACTTAGTAGTATTTAGTAATGTTTCTGCTGAATTGTTTACATAAAAAAATACTATTAACTTTTTCATTATGGCTTAATATAATTTTCCTTCCTTTTTATATTGTCTTGTCTCTGTAGCTCAGAGTCTGAGAACTGGAGAATGCTTCCTGGCTTTCTCTGGTATTTTGTMCTTGGTATCTAGCATCTCTTGCCTAACACAGGAAAGTGTATGCTAACCTAATTCTAAATTAAATTCTAATTTAACTAAGACACGGCAGTGTTATAGTTTAAACATTTGACTTGACTGAAGTTGCCTAAATCAGACAGTGCTAACATTGACTGGGCACCTTCATTTTTTTCTCTTCAGTAAAAATTTTTCTAATTACCTTGAGCTTTGCATCCCAGAAAGATCCAGGAAAGTATGATTTCTGTTTTTATAAGCTCTTAATCTGTTAATCATGTGTTACTTATTATTGAAAACCTTGGTGTGAGTTCTGAATCACAGTGTACTCTTGTTTGTTTGTCAGCACCTGGAGCCAGCTCCTCTATTGTTAACATCTGGTTCTTCTCTCTSAAGGCCAATTTAAGGTGGGACCTACAAGGAATCCATTACAAGGGTTCCTTTGCATGACTGCAATACAAACAACTCAGTAAAAATCTGTAGCTTTTAGGTAGATCTAGAATATTTTTCTAATTAGCATGTTCTAGTGTTCTCAGTTACACTCAATGATTGCACTTTTTTTTTTTAAGACATCTGGATTTATGGATTAGATGGAGTGGAAAAATATCTTGTCTCTTAAAATTATCCAACCGTTCCTGAATACCCTTGAATGTGTATTGTAAYGTTTTAAGGTCCAAATTGTTTTAGAAACACTTCCTCATATCCTTAGCATGGTACACTGCTTGCTTCAGCAAAGTATGCCTTCATTTTAACTTGTTTTGTTTCATTGGGAGCTTGTTAACCTCAAACCTGCAATAATGCTATTTATCTCAGTACAAAGGGGATCCAAAACTTCCGTGCAAACAGAAACCATCCATAAACCTACAAAATACTGTGTAAATAATCAAATGTGACAATAAAACAGGTAAACAATTCCAAAGCCACATGGAATATTTCTGGTTTCAAGCATTAAACAGATTCATGTAATTATTTCAGCCAGCAAACATAATCTGAACTGCTTCTCAAATTAACTACTAGATTAGCAGTAGTATTTAGAAAAGATTGTTTTCTTTTGGTTGCATTCAAAGGGAATGTGCTTGTGCTTGCAGCCATATAGAATGGGACACAATGACTGAAGCTGTCCTAGCCTAATAGGCTGGTATGGCAAGTCAGAGTTCTCTGCAGTTGTCCTTTTTAAATCCTTCATAAAAATACAAATATCAATAAACAGAAAAATCTGCAGATATCAATTAAGTCATACATATTAATAGYTGGGGGAAGAAAAAAATTGCCGGCATTCTGATTCTATGTAGTCTTGTAACTGTCAAAATTAACTGCAGGTCACTTCAGTGGGGGCTTTGCGTGTAGATCTCCTGGGAATAAATGGGAAAACAGACGAGTCTCCTGCCCGTGTGTAATTATTTTTATATCTTATGAAATACTGTTTCCTCAATATGACACTTGTTACTGAGTCAGACCATATTCATATTAATGTCTTTCAAATTTTCATGTTTTATTTGGGTGCAAGTAGTTCAGATTAACAAATCAAGGATTAGTCACCATCTAAATCTTTAGGAAAGCCTCGTATGGTCAAATCAAGTGTGGATTAGTTCCTTCTGGGCAGACTTTTATTTTCTTTTAGGTTTCCAACAGAATCTGGCAGTTTAGATAAGCTATCCTTGAATTTCTCAAGCACTGTTTCTTTAATTATGAAATAGTGATTAAAGAAGTGCAAGTTGAGGATACGACCTATATATACATTGAGGGCTTTAGAGATTTTAAGCAGATTAATTTCAAGATATTAGGTAGAAATTAAAAAAAAAATTATTAAGTGGCTCTACCTTTTTAAAAAAAATCCCCTTCGGTGGGGGTGTGGTAGCTTGTTATYATTTTACCCCTTTGCTTTACCCGAGCGTCCTCGAGCTCCCCACAGCCTCCGAGCAGCTCGAGGCGTTTGCTGGAGCTGCAGGCAGCTTTGACCCGCGCTCACGGTGGCACCAAGCGAACTTTCGCAAGGCGTAAAGATAAACTCCGTGTTTGCCGCCCAGCCGCAACGGCTCAAGCGGCGGCGCGAGCAACGGTCGCCGCGCGGCCGTTGTCCGTGTGGGGCGGGGCGGGGCGGGGCGGGGCGCGGCCGTTGGCGGTAACGGCCGCTCCGCGGCGCCGCGGGCCGGGCGAGGCGGGCCGGGCTTCCCGAGCCGGCCGCGGGGAGGGAAGCAGCAGCGCGGCCCTGCAGCGTTTAGCTCCGGTGGTGCTGGCGGCAGTGAGATGATTTACCGGGAGAAGAACTATCCCGCGCGGGCTGCTGTAGTGCTGTGTGGGTGGGGGGCTTGGGTCTAGTTGGGGATTGAAGAGGTTGCTGCTTGGAGCTCCCCTCAACACAGATTCTCGTGCACAGTGCTTCTCTGCTGAAACTGCTTAGTTTATAAAATAACACTCCGGGAAGGATAGTACCCTTCTTGTGTAAAGRTAGAGCTGTGACTTCTAGCCCCTGCACACTTTGGGGTTGTCAAAAAAAGTCTTGTTTCCAGATGCTCATAGGATGAACTTCCATGTTTTTTGCGGTGTAATCAGAACCAGGATTRAGCAAACTGCTTTGTGTATACAGATGAAATTTAAGTTGCGTTCATGCTTTACTATCTTGCACTTGGTCTTTGATCCAGTGAGCACAGTAACCTGGCACCGCTGTGGGTGTGACTGAGGAAGATGATGTAGTTTCCAGAAGAGATCTCAGCCACAGGGATGCAACAAGCCTCCTTCCTTCCCTTTCCTAATTTTAAGATCCCGTGCGTGGATGGCTGACTGTGGATCCTAGAGTCACAAGCAGAAACTCGAGTGCAAGGAATTTGTGGGTGAGTTGCCTTACCCTCCTCGACCAGGCAAGGCCGCCACGTTCTCCTGCAGCTTCAGAATCCRGACACCATAGCTGGTGGTTAAGCATCTTACAAGACACAGTCTTTGCCAGTTCATATTTCATCTACTTAGTATGCTTTCTGCTATGAAATGTATAATAGTAACTAAAATGTCAAACAGTTTTTATTCTTCTGTTTGCTCTGTTTAAATCACTGTAAATGCAGTATACAGAATACTATTGTGGTGCTTCTTGAACGTAAKTATTTGGGCTAAGTAATTTGTAAGATCTATAATGGAGTGTAAATAGCATCGTTTGGAGATAGCAGACATTGGGGCCTCATTTTTCACTTTTGGTGACAAGTGAAGTTTTTAATTCTGTAAGGGACATGCTGTAAACTGGTAACATCTGAAATCAAGGCAATGCAGGAATCACGGATCCTGCCAGGCTGTTTTCCTGTTATGTGTTTATTTATTAAGAAGGCCAAATCAATTGAGGAGGAAACTGCTTTTACTTGACCCTTTTCAACAGTTTTTGGTGCAGAGTAGTGACATCTACAGGCAGYGAGTATAGAACAGACTGGCTTTACGCAGTGGGTTAGCATAGGTTGAGCCAGTTTGTAGATACTGGTCTAGATTAATCCATTTTAATTTCAATTTGATAGATATTTGCAGTTGGTAACTAATTGTTTGTGGCTAAGTACAACTCTGGGAGGTAGTGACRCCAGCTAGAGCTGAGGATACTGAGCAGTTCAGCAAGTCAAACATCATTTCTGTGCTTTTGTACTGCTATAAGGCATCGTTCTGAAACCTGTGAGGGAAYGGGGAGAGGAGCTGGCTTAGTATGACATTCAAGTGAGACATGCAAGCCATGAAGACTTGTACTACATCTTCATTTTAAATACTTATTTACTACCTAAAGTCTTCTGAATTAAAAAATCACTATTCTCTTTAAAATAGGTAATTAGGTGGATATTTTTGAACGGTTTTAGAATATGTTAAAAAAAGCATCTTTTAATCTAGTTTTTCAGACTTTGAATATCTACTGTGCATAGTACATAATTCTTAAAAATGTTTTAAAAATACAATTTCTCTTTTAATAGTAAAACTGTACCTTCTCATATCTAAATTACAAGGAATGCAGTAAGTGCATGTTTGTCTTTAGAGTTGTTTTACTCCCTGTCAAAGCAAGTAAATTTGCAATTTGCTCCCTAGAGTGTTCAGTTAACTGTCTTCAATTTGCAGACTGGATGCAGTTCTGGCTTCAGCCCAGCAGAAGCACATACCCCAACACAACCTGGCTGCCAATGACATACACAGATTTCAGCAAGTGTTAAGCATGGATAGACAGTTGTCAGTGCAAATGTTGTTCTCTGATTGTTTTCATGCCACTAGAATGAAAGATCCCTGCCCCAGATGGATGCGCAAAACAAAATGCTGCGAGAAAAATTAATGGCTCGTCTCTGGCTTGACCCGGAGAGGACAGAAGCTCCACACATGGTGACCAACGACAGGAATATTGCGTGTGAACTGGTGGAGGGCAGGGAGAAAGACAGCAGTAAACTGGTAAACTGTCTTAGGCCAGAATGAGTACTAAGGTTTTAATTGCTGTTAATATCCTCCTCGCTATAGTCCTCTTGTACTAAAAATCTGATTTCATTGCTATGATTGTATGTTGTCCTTAACTAGAGTTAAATGTGAAAGTATGTATGTGCCTAATTATTTTCTAAATCAAATGGCAATAGTGCGCCATTATTGGCTTAAATATCCTGAAAAACACAATTTGTGGTTCTAAATTTAGTTTTTTTTCTGAAGATTTGTACCTATTTCGGCTCTGGGTTGATGAGATACAGGAAAACAGAATTTCATACTCTGTATGCAAATACTAATGCAAATACAGATGCAAATGCTACTGCAAATACATTAATGGTTGTGTTTCAAGCCCAGTTATTTTTAAGTCATTTGTCAGGATGCTTTTTAAAAACAAAATTTCATATACATAAAATAACAGAAAAATGCTGCAGTGAAAGCAGAGCCAAGCCATCAGGTAGTGCTTTTGAAAACATTTTCCATAGTCCTTAAATTTCTTCATTGATTTTAGAGTATAATATCTGATCACCTGTTCAATAGTCRTTAAAATTAATGTATTTCTCTACTCTTTGTTCTCAGTCACCCTCAATAGAGAAGAAATACTCTATTCTCCGCACAGCAGTTTACAGAGGATATACAGAGAGGAAACACAAAGCCGCAAAAAAAGAGTAAGGCGTGTGTTTTGGATATCAATATGTAAAATATTTCTTTGTGATATGTTTTTGTTTCACATCTCATTGCTACTTAAAATGTGAAACAGCTTGACTGCATCTTTGTGAAGGCTACATTAACACTCCAGCATGAACTTTATAATTTTGGCCCATGGCAATAGAGTCTGATCTTGTTTCTGTCACTGAAAATCTGGAGAAAGGCTAGTGAAGTCATTGTAAAAGGAGTAGAATTCAGTCAAATCCTACTTTCAATTCAAGTAATTTGGGACAAAACCCTTTCAATACCTGACGTGCGAGATGAAGACAATTCCAGCCACTGGTTGTTCTTTGATGCCCTTGCCACGTTAATGTGATCTTGAGCAGACACAAATTAGCTTTCGAAGTTTGAATTAAGTGGCCTGAGTATTTTGCAATTTTCACAATTAAGTTTGACCGAGAGTTAGCCCCAGCATAGGTATCTTACATGGGTATCTTAATTCTTTTTTGTCGTTTTTTCTTTTCAGTTGTAACTGAAGATGAGGCTAATTACATGAAAGCAGATTTTGCATCATTATTTCCTTCAGAGTTTTTTATATATATATATATAAATATATATTTATCAAATAATCTTGAAAAATGAAAATAGTTGAAGCTTCACAGATGAAAACATGTGAACTGTGCTTCTGTGCTTGCTTTAGTGCATGCAGAGGCTATGTCACCCCCAAGACACATAAAAAGCTAGTCTTAGTGTAGGAGATAGGACAGTCATCTTCTATGTCCTATTTTTGTATGTTAACTACTCACAGTTATTTTCCTTATGTTTTAATAAAGGCTGATATGAGGCAGATTTGGGGAATTTTTTTTTTGCAATTTTTTTTTCTTGATTTTCTTTTCCACAATTAAAATTCATAGTTTAATCTTAAAGCTCTCTTTGAGAATAATGATTGGATTCTATGYAATAGTGCTTTTTTTGTGCACACGGTGTTCAAGTTTAAGGAATATGGCTTTAATCTTCTTCCCGACCCCACTGTGTATTTCATTCCTAGTGAATAGCTTTTTCATGCTGTGCCAGAAGACAGCTGTATCTTAATCATAAATGCAAACCATGATATAAATCACAGATGACTTTTCTATTTTGCCTGTATGACTGAATCTTCAATTGTTTTTCCTGAAAGAGCACTTTGTTAATTACAGACTCTCAAGAAAGCATGAAGAGGGAAGGGAGGATTCTCTTTGTCAGCCTGCTAGAATGTCAGAGCATGAGACAACGAMTCTGAATAGGAGCTTAACACAAGTGGGATCCTTAATGTCACAAAATGAGAATTTGAAAACAGCACTTTCCACAGCGTCTGCTAGCAAAGGAGCTCAGAACTCTTTTGACACATCACTACCTTCTACTGCATATGGTAAAGTACCTAAAATGACAGAAGGGGGAGTAATAATAAATAAGTACGACTTTCTTTGCTCATCATTGTAAGGATTCTTAATATAAAATATGCATGGGCGTTCTCTCTGTTTTCTCTCCATCCTTTAGGACATTCTGAAGAAAGAATACCTCCAAGTCACAAGCATTCCAGTTTTTAACTTAAAATGTGGTCTGATTGCTTACTTCTGTTTTATGTGGTTGCTATTGAAAATAACACAGCCTAGGTGGTCTTGTAAAAGTACATGAGAGGTATAATTTTACAGTGGGCAGATGTAACAGAGCATCCATTGCAGTCAGCTCTGTGAGGTCTGTAGAACAGAAAGCTGCTCCTAGTGCACCACAGGAGTGTAGATACTACTGCTTGCAGGTGGTGTGTGTGCAAAAAGAATCCTAAAGGACTTCATATATTCAGGGAAAAAAAATGAAGAAAATGGAATAGTGGAATAGTGGAGATGCAACCAAAAGTGAACTTTCAACAGTGTGAAAAGAATGTTCAAAAAGAACATTGCTTTCTTGAGTGGATCCAAAGATTTCCTGGTACTTGAAAGAACAAAATTTCCAAACTTYTCCGTAAAGCAAGCGCTAAAAATGAACGCTTTCTTCCTTAACTCCCAGGATATACTGGAAACAAGTATAACATTTCTTATTGAGGCTTTACCAGTRTATGATCTTAATACAAGTTTTAATATATTATCAGCAAAAGGAAACAGGATTCTCTTTCCCCCCATCATCATCATCTGTCTCTGTCAGAATACGTTTTGAGACCCAGAATTTGCAGAAACCCTCTAATTATTAATATGATCGTATTAATAATAGATTAATAATTATTATATATATTAATATATATATATTTCAGATAATACTAGGCCTGAAATTCAAACAGCTGTTTTGAAAGCAAGTTGCAATAAAAAGATCTGTGAGCAACCAAAAGTTGGGAGACTATCTATTAAATCTGTGAGGAAAAGAGCTCCCTCTTACGACAGAACAGGTTTGTGAATGTTACTATCTGAGAGCCAGACTGTGCCCTTAGTTATGCCATAAAGCCACTGTGTTTACTTTAGCTTTACATCGATACAGTAGAGAATGCAATCAACTGCTGCTGTCCTTGCTCTGTCTCTCTTTAGGGTAACTGTGGAGAGAGAAATATTTGTGATACAGTTCTAAATTAGAACATGCTGTCACCTTAAGCCTTATTTTAAAGAGAAACAACTTGTTCTTCTATGTCTAACTTCTGTTGTTGCTTTTTATATCCAGTACTAGACTAGAACTTAATATACTTTCATACAGCACTTGAATTTGTATTTTAAGACTGTCTATAACTAACTACAATGTGGTTTTTTTTTTTTTAATTAGAGAGATGATTCTTAAAGAACAATTATGTTTTCCTACCTTTATTTTGGAGAGAGTCTAAGGAAATGCTATTTCTCTGTCCAAAATATCTGTCATTTGAATTTGAAAACTGGCAGAGAGAGTGATACTTGATTCTATTTTTTTTTTTTTTTTTTTTTGTAACAAGCCTTGCACCTTATTCATGTTTTAATAGAGATTAAATTGTGGAAACAACTGTGGATTTTTTTTTTTGTGCTTTCTAGAAAATCTCTATTTTTTTCCACCTAACTNTTTTTTTTTTTTTTCCTACACAGGACTTTAGATTGGTGTGATTTCTTAATATGTTCCTGTGTACAAAGGAATTTTCATTAAGTATTAGACATTAAAAAGAAATTATGGCTGGTCTCTTTTCAACCTTCTTTTTGCTTAGCTGAAATTTTTCTCTCCCTTCAGAACCCTTTTATTATTCTTTTTATTCTTTTTTTTTTTTTATTTAGTATTTGCAAAAACCTATGGCCATTAAGTTATGTTTTCTTTTCCCATGAATGATATGAACTTTGCTTTGTAAAATACGTAAAGGACTAGATCACTGGCAATTGAATTCAGTGTGGTTCATCTGAATCCCTGTTTTCTATTTGCTTTAAAATACATTTGGAATAACTGAATACCTGACATTTTTTAGTGTGAACTTTAAAATCATCTTCTCAATTTCTTCCATCTTGGCACTAGTGACATTACACCAATTCTCCATACCCGTTGTGTTTGTCTTCTGCAATGAATGTAAGGATTGTATATTTAAGAGGAAAAAAAAAATTTCTTTCTTTGGTCTGCCAGAACCAATTGATGATGATGTTATAAAGCATATTTTGAGGCTTCGAGGCAAACTTGGCTGGGAAACAAAGTTACCATCATGTGACCATTTACCCAGAGAGGCTGAAGTGACCAGGCATGAAAAGTTTGCATTTATGGTAATATKCACCTTCCCTTTTTCCACTTTTGGTGCAATTATACTCCAGGAGTAATGTTGATTATAAATCTAAAATATTTATTTCTTGATTGTTCTTGCTTCTGAAAATGATAATTCTGTCCTTTGAACCAACAAGACATTTACCAAGAATAGATTGTTAGCAGAATTTAATTCTAAACCTTAAAAGTAGGAAATAGAAGTTGAATTACATTTTGCAGTGAGCAGAGCCATGCTATAATGCTGAGAAGAGATGAGAGTGGTACCAGAACTTTTTATTCTATATCTGGATGCATAGCAGTCATTTACACTGTATCTAGTACTCCGCATAATTCATCTATTCCTAAGGTACAGAAGAACCTCTAGGATAACTATGATGATGTCTGTCCTGAGCAGACATGCTAAGTATGAGGCTGATATTTCTTGTGATCAGTCTGCTCCTCATGCAGCCAAAATAATCTGATGTGCGAGTGTACAGGAGTAGGGGGTCTCCTGTGCTCGTTTCCTCGTTTGATGCACTCMGGAACAGGCAGACACACAATTATATTGAAGGTATTGTTTATAATTATATTGAATATATTGTTTATATTGAATCTTAGCATCCACGGATTTTGTGTGTATATCTTGAACAAGCAGAATAGCCAGTAGAGCAAAGGTACCTTGTCTTATTTTGTCAACAAAAGATAGTAATATTTAACTTCCTGCTGGTGGAGCAGATGAATAATTATTTAGAGTGGGGTTGATAGAAAAACTTTATAACTTTCTAGTTAATTCAGTATTGTTACTTACTAAGCTTGTGATTAGAAAATTTTGGTACTCGGTTATTTTTCTTCTTGTAGTGAAATCTATAGATATATAACTGGTAATAATGAAAAGTAAATTACATACCTACATATAAATCATTCCTCTTTTGGAATTGACAGTTGTTTCTGTCCTCTTTTCACAGAAACCTTCACTGCTAAAAGATAGTGGAGAATATATATATTGTCTTCGAAGAGACAGGAACAACTTGAAAGCTGCCTATAACCCATATGATTTGCAGGCAGTCTCTGTGAATACAGCTAGACAAAGCAAAGAATATTGGACTGTTACAGCATCATTTGTGTCTAAGGTAGCAATATATTATTTAAAACACAGAAAACATGAGCCCAAAGATTTCCACAGAAAGAATCTTTTAATTTTTTCACTTACCATGTCACACYCCTGTTAAAATATGTTACCTTATTTGTTTAAGTGCTTGCTGATCCCCTCCTTAAGACAAATACATGTTGGTTTTGAGCTTAAAATAGCTGATAGTTATGCTGATAGTACTTGCCAAGTTAATTTTCAGACAGATTGGAGAGCTAATCCAGCTCACTAAGTGCACAGAGTACTGGATATGCCTGAAAGGACTGAAAATAATGCCTCTTAAGAATCCGAGCTCTGTTTTGTATGATGTTTCAGCAGTTCTTAAATGTCTATGTAAAGACTGGATTTCTGCTTCATGCTTGAATCTTTTATTCTTTTTGACATCAGTAATGTTGATGTAGTAGCATAGCACAAGCCTTGCATGCAAAAAGTGATAACGGCTTCATTTGCATAATTTACATAATTGGATTGTTGCTGAATGCTGAAGTTAAACTTTTCATTGCATATATGAAATACACGACCRTCAGACAAACATTCAAACATACAAACATTGCTCAGATACTGGTGCTATTACTTGTATTAAGATTGCAAAGAGCTATTTGCTGCCAGTGGAGGCATTAAGATTTTATAAAAACAGTCTCCTTTGCCTTGAGAGTGCTTCCTACAGGGCATAAATTCAAAGTACTGTCTTCAAATACAAAGAAATTTGTCTCAAAATGTCTCTCATAAGATCTCCTGCGTGCTTTGGCTAAAACACAGAGTGATTCATTCAAAACAATTAATTAGTGCTTAGTAACAGATCTGCTATCTCTGGTACTCCTGTGAAAGGAGTGACTGATATGTCAGTGCATCTGTCTATTGCCAGTTTGCTATTTCCTTGCCAGTCAGACTGCAGGCTGATGTTTGAAAAGAGATTGTATGAATACACAAATCTCATCTTTGTAGTCTTTCACACAGAAATGAGCATTCTCATGGGAGAATGAAAGTTCACTTTCTTAATATGTTATGCATTTGTTTATAAGATGTGCATTCCGTATATTTTAAATGATAGAAACATCTTTATATTTGGAATGATAAAAAAGTATGCAATATCTAAAGACTTGTTCAAATTTCCATGCAAGCTGCACTGATAGATAAGATAAAATGTTGTGAATGGTGCAACCACAGATGTCATCTAATTTCATGTGTTTTGTTTTCAATATGATAAAGTTTCTGTAACACTTGTCAGTAATTCTTTTAATAAGGAGTAAGGTAATACTGCTTTGTTTTTTTAATTTAAACTAGTTTTCTGCAGAGCATAAATCGGGAGAAATAGAAATGATACCAGTACTACAATGGTTGCGTGAAAGACAGCTGTATTATAAATTACTTAATTTTAATTTATTCACCGGTTTCAGGTAAGAAATTAAGAGAAAATTAAAGTTAGTCAATTACAGTAATAGTTTTTTAATATCTTTGTATCCTAAAATACCAAAACATTCCTTAATACTGTGTTATTTCTTSTCTTGGTATTTTTAAGATCTATAGTATATAAAGATAACTCTTTTTTTTGATCCTGATATCTGATATCCAAAACATTAAATGAGCAAGATATCCTTCTCTCTGTTTTGTTGTTTTGTTTCTTCATGTTTTTTTTTGACTGTAGAAAACATCAGTAAAAAATTTATGAAAATAAATTTATGGAAACATCAGTAAAAATATAACCTCTTGCTTAGACATCCATCTCTTACCTCTTACCCACTTGTTTCAATATTTTGCCATTATTRCTTTTTATTATTTGTTTCCGATTTCTATTTGGAATTTCACCTAGGGAGTATTCTTGAATGTCACTCAGTTTTTGAGGTTTGATTCCCATGTGTCTCCTGTTGCTTTTGTACATGCCCACTTTTTTTTTTTCATGCATCAAGCATGACACAGGAATAGCAAAAATTCCCACGTGTTTGAAATAGCATTTTATATAGGCCACAGAATCACATTTGAAAATTAACCAAAATAATCATGACCTTATCTCCTTACACTGTCTACAAAATGCTGCGTATGTTTGTTATTGAATAGACRTATGTATGTATGTCAGGAAGTTAAAATCACCACTGGACTAGGTGATACAAGAGCTTGGTGGATACTTTACTTGGCACCACGTGGTTATCGGGTGCTTGGCAGTTTTTCTTAAGGCCARCGCCCAGCTGCTCGGGTGATGCTGTATTAGCAGTTGACCAGCAGTGAGTTATTTATGACTTTGGGGTTCTGCTTTCAACCTGTGCCCATTATTTTCAAGATCCAAGGTTAAATCTGCACACAATGAGAGACACCTGCTACCAAACTGCTTTACCCAGAGCCTTGATAAGCAACCCCAAGGGGGCTGSCTCTTGTACTGGGTGGAGTGCAAAGCTTCTGGCTTGCTGGTAGTGATGCAGTAGCTGAAGACTCTGTTTACTGGCCTGTTGCGCTCAGAATTACTTAAGCAATTATGGAATATCAGGATGTTCACCTTTAGGTATAAAACAAGATAATATTCAAGTCTCCTTAATGTGCTTTTTCTTTCATGGGTACAGCTGACCCCTCTGCTTTAACTGTACATTTCATTCACCGGTCAGGATGAATATTTGGCAGTATTTGGGGTTTTTTTCTTTTGTTAAAGAAAACAGAGATTGGCTAGATAGATCTTGGTATCTTTCTCTAGATTCAGCATGATGTCTGTTAATGAGTTGCTGTGACAGCAGGTGTGAAAGTCTGTAAACTTTATATGAATAAATAATTATTTCTTTTGWTTCTAGGATGAAGAAATATTTTTTTGTCTGGAAAATCAATGCTAAAAGAAGCAAGGCAAAAAAGAATGAGTTGATTTGAATGTAGGTTTTTCATRTGAAAATTGATGCATTTATCATGTTGTAAAAAAGCCTGGGACCTTAATCTGGAGAAATGTGAGCTTTAATTTGGTATTTGTATAGTTCCAAGTACAGGATTCTGCTCTATGACTAGAGATGTTCAGATATAAATAGGATAAAAGTAATGATTAATGTAGTGTGTTCTGTTGTAAAGTGAGAGTGATTGTACCAAATCCAGGCAGAATATAGGGTGAGTGAGAAGGTGGAATTCAGTCCACATGTTGAAGCGAGTAAATAAAATCTTACTGCTCTTCATCTTTTCTCCTTATTTGCTGACATTGTGAGCTTGTAAACAGTATTTATAATATGTTTGTTTGAAGATAATAAGAAACCTTAATTCTTCACATTTTTATTTAATAGAGCTTCTGTCTATATCTTCATCTCCTTATCTGGTTTGACATACATTATACTTTCCCTTCATCTCCAATATCTGTATCTTTGGATTATTATCCTTAGCTTTTTTTTTTTTTTTTTTTTTTTTTTTTTTTTAATGTGTTAACTTGATTCTGCATCAAGTGCAATGTAGAAGTTACCTTCCGTTGCCAATAATTATGTACTGGAAAGGACGAACGGGAAGAGTAAAGCTGGTTTTAACTATTTACTATTATTTTTTCTCATTTATATGTTGCCTTACTGTTTTAGGCGAAATGGTCCTATTCATTGGATGAATTTTGTGAAGAAGGTCTGCAAAATAAGCAAGCACATAGTCAAATGGAAACTTTCAAGGACAAGTGATTGCAGTCATTGAAAATACTGTCTTAACAGGAATTATTAAAGTTAATTTGCAACTGTCAGGTTTTTATCCTATATCCTTTATTTTAAATCTCTTATGGTATAAAATTATTTTTGGTTGATGTGAATAGAAGCGACTAGTTCGTACCATTCYGATTTTCACCTTTACATACTTTTAAACTGTGTTTTATACTTTAAAGATCTCAGCTAACATAGGAAATTATGAATATATACTAAAAGATGTTTTTTAAAAAAAGGAGATATCATCTATGCTGAATAGCCTGAATATAGGGATATAAAAAATCTTTACCTTTAATAACTGTGGATGTGGCATCCTGAACGACAGGAAGATGTGCAGACATCTGGCTTTTAGCAAGTGTTTATAATTAAATAATTCACAATAAATTATTATGAAATTAAAGAAATGCTTATAATTTGCAAAAAGACTTCTAGAGTAATGGGATGAAGTTTCTTGTTAACCAGTTTCTTCTGTAAGGTGAAATAAGCTTTTCCACCACGCCGAACAGAACAGTATTTGAGGCACTAATTTATCTGTTTTCACCTAATCTTTACAGCTGTATGCAACAGGACATACCAGTATGTACGTCTCAGCTTTACACATACAGTGTTTGGTAGCTAGTGGTTAATGTGCTTAAACCCAACTTCCATAGCAGTGCCTCTGGATTTCTCGAAACAAAGAGCTTGGACTTTTTGATGGATTGATGGTTCTGTTTGTTCTTGTACTCCATGATTTAGGAGACTTCATCTTCTCTTACGCCACTACTGCCAGTCTTCTGAAGAGCTCAGCTACAGCTAGTGCTCTCCTCCCCACAGAGGCCTTGAGTTGCCCTAGTCTTTTCTGTGTTCTTGTAGAACAAATCAGAACTGTTGCTTCTTAGCTCCTTTCATCGGTGGGGATGGCTCTGCTCACAGATTCAAACTGTGATGATTGATGCCTGCTGCATATTTCTCAATCAGATTTTTTTCTAACTCTTGTTATCTCAGGAGAGTAACTTACTCATCTTCTGAGATCGGTTGCGTGCTTCTGGCATACCTTATCTCTTTTGTATTAATAGGATAAAACCTTTTAAAAGTACCCCACTTTCCCTTTGCAAACTCCTTATAAATGTAGGTATTTGTACGTCTCACCACAGATAATATTGCAGTGAATAACTGACTGCGTGAAAACGTGTTATTAGGCACCATTTTCAATGAGAGCCTTTTCTACTACAGTACAAAAAACAGTGGGATTTCCTCTGCAGCCTGTTCCTGTAGTCGTATGTCCTCGGACTTACTGCATAAGGCTATTCACATGAAAAAACAACAACAAAAAAAAAAACCCACAATGATGTGTTGTACCTTGGCTAGAGCTTAACAAAGTGGTTCTGCCTACAGTTCAGGAAAAGTAATCCTTCAGTCTTGTTGTGCTGAGGAAAGATACTATCTGTACGTTCAGAACTCTTCCTTCCACTGTTCTTGCTGGCTCGTCTGACTGAGAGACGAAGAATTCCCTCCTTCATGGAGGAGAAGGCCCAGGCAAGGTCAGTATGCTTGTATGTAGTGGTTATTGTGCAGATATGCACATAGACAGCAGTTTTCTAAAGAACTTTTTTAGTGTAATAACATAGACAAGCCTTCAAGTTTTTCTTACGTTAGATGCACTTCTGTCCTCTCATGTTCCTCTTACAGTTTCTTTTTGATATATTAGTCTATATAAGCTTCACTTTAGTTGATCCAGAATTAAGGATATCAAACACATTGATTTCCTACAAGCCTTTGTTGGAGTTGATGACTGAAGGGAGGGAAGACTCCTGAGTAAGTAGCTGTTAGGTTCCCCCTTTGTATATTTTCAAGAGGCAGCAGCCCATCCTAACATAATCAGGCACATCATGGGCTGCCTTTTGATTAGGCACCCGGGAAGGAGATCTGGGAGGGTGCTGAGACTGCTGTGTGTCTGTAGCATTGGTGCTGAAGTTGAGGATTTGTGACTTAAATCCCTTAGGAACTGGCTTCAGTGTTTTTGAAGACCACAAATTCAGTACTCCTTTTTTCTCTCTGTATTCATTTCTACTTAGAAGAAATATATCCATTTTTGACTTTGTTTATCATATTGGAAGAAAAAGAAAAGAAGCCAAATAAACTTCATTGTGGATTTTTGTTACGTACCAGGCCCTGAGGTTAATCCCAAATCTCATAACAGAGAGCAGTTAACAACTGGAGGGTAAGCCTAATTTTAGAATCTCATTCATGCTGTGATTAGGTGTTTAATTTTGAGTAAATTAGTATAGAAACTCATTTCAGTTGGAAACTGCTAGATTTTTTTTTTCAATTAACATGCTGCTTTCTTGCTAGCATTTCCATTATTTTCTGCAGATTTCCTTAAATTCCCAATAGAAGAGAGTTTTCTAAACAATTGTGAGGAATTGTGTTGATACAAGAATCAAGGTAAGACAGAAAATGTGTTTGAGACAGCGACAATAACAAGGGAGGAAAGGAGAGAATCACATAATGCTTAAGGTTGGAAGGGACCTTTAGAGATCATCTAGTCCAGCCTCCCTGGACTAGATGCACACGCAGGAACACCCAGAGCACCGGGCACAGGGTGGCATCCAGGCGGGTTTGGAAGATCTCCGGAGAAGGAGACTCCACAACCGCTCTTGGCACCTGTTCCACTGCTCTGTCACCCTCACTGTTGAGAAATTGTTCCTTAAGTTTCTGCGGAACTTTTTGTGCTTCAGTTTGTGGCCATTTCCTCTAGTTCTATTGGGACCACCACTGAAAAACAGACATTATGTTATTTGTTTTGTTTAATTTTTGTATATTAAATATTGATATTTGTCTTACTATATTTCTTCAGCTCATGGGTAATCTGAACATTTGCAAAGATTCTGATCTGTTCTCATCTATCAGTTTTCACTTATCCTCTACATAAAATAATGCCATTTTCTGGAAAAAGAGTGAAAACAATGTAAGACTATCTAAAAAAATGACCAAATTGAGAATTACTTCTAGAAATAGATCCCTACTGCTAATGCAGTACATGTTAAGAAAATTACCTTAAGTGGTAATTTTATTTCAGCTGTAGAAGAATAATTTGAAAAAGTCTATAGTTAAGCCCCAGAAGTGGGCACTTCTATATAAAATAAGGCAATACCTGCTGTGAAAAGGTAGATTCTACAATATTACCTCTAACACTGTAGTAAGAAAACTTTAGAAGGAAAGAGGGAGCCTGAAGGACAGAAAACTGGAAACATTGCTGTCATAAAACAGAATTTTTAGACAGACTTTGAAAGAATTTAAAATAACTGTGCAGTATAATAAGCTGAGTAAATGTAAGAAAATACAATTCTGTGCACTTTAGGGCAGTCTATCTTTTTGATAGTGCCATTCTTTAAAAAACACAGGTATTTGGAGGTTTAAGTAATCTTGAAATGGCGCTACCTGTTACTTCTCATCTTAGTTATGACTAAATGTGCTTCAGAAATGTTGCAATTGCAAGTTAAATATGTTAAAGTAATCTTTACATTAACAAAACCACAGCAAGTCCCGGCAGACAATGGGTTGCAATTGAAAGTTGAACATTTTTATTGTGCAAAATAAAACTTGTGGTTCTTTCTTTTGCAGCGATATGCAGATTAGAGTTAAATCTGCAGATAGTATTTCAGTGGCACAAATAGATTCCTACAACTGACAGTTAGTACCTTGTTGTAGCATAGTGAATAAAAGTGAAAATTGCAAATATTTAACTCGACACTACACAATAGTCTATCTTCAGAAGATTTCAAGAACATTCTAGGTAAGTGCACAAAGGATGTAAAAGAAATTCTCTCTGTAAGTACCAAAACCACATCTGTATGATCAAAGTCAGAAGCATTAACTATCAGAAAGTCTGCCTTCCATATTTTGAAGACTTGATTAATAGAACATGTTTGTGCATAATGAAATTGCAGAAAGTAATGCACACCTCTGAAGTAAGTAGATGCCTAATGGGTATGATGTAAACCCTGAAGCAGATACATGAAAATATATTATGTGTTTGTATTTCATATTTAAAGTTTGATGGTATTTTTGAAATACTATTTTTTTTTGTTGACGACATGCTTAGATGCCTACAATAAAACGTCAGTTTGACACATTAAACCACATTGTACATAGATCATGGTTCTGTCTTGAAGAGATGTGCCAGGTTTGTATGTGTGTTCATAAAGGGGGTGTACATGTGTCCTCTCTTAATGCTTTTTTATCAAGATGGTCTCTGATGGGGGCACTGATGCTTCACTTCTTTCTCCTGAATGCCCAAGGAATCAGATGAAGAATGCCTATAGTAGCTTGTGTTCCCTTCAGCCACCAAATAGTGACAGACCATTTCATTTCTACAGTTACCCTGTGATGCAGTTGCTTGTGATTCCATCCTTGCCTTCTTTAAATGTTACACCATTTCTGAGCCATCTAGCAGATATAAAATACTTGACTGTGTCCTACAATTCTTTCTGTAAAGAATTCTACAACCTGGTACCGTGTGCCATTGTGTGGAGTCCTGTGATTCTGTGATCATCCATCGTAGGAATGCACATTGTGCAAAGMAATTAAGTTGAGCAGCTTTAGTGCTTGAGTTCCATAATCTATAATTCCTGCTCTTCCCCTCCTCATAATCTCAGGACAGATGAGATTTATGTAGGATCTTGTGTGTGCTAAAGGACTAACATGGTATTGCATGTGCTTTACCTAGCATAAATACAAGAGAGGATTCCCATTCTACAAGAGAGGATAGGGTGTGGATGCATTTTCACTGATATTTGGAGAGCAGAGTCAGGAATCTCAAGTGATGACTGCACTGCAACTATGTACTTCTCTTTGCTTATCATGACAAATTCCCACAGCGTTCCATAAGTCTAGGGGGTTGGGTTTTGTTTTTGTTTTTGTTTTGTTCTCAAAATAGCTCACACTGTGCATCTTCGGGATTTTTCTTTGCGTGTTTTTTTTTTTTTTTTTTTCTGTAATCGCTCTCCATAGTCTTAGACTTTCACTGACGTGTGTTGTGGTAGAATGCTTTAGTATATTGTATTTTTCATACTTTCCATACAACTGCTCAAAATCAGGAAAACTTAAAGATCTCTTCAAAACATAATTTTTCTATTTTTATTACAATCATTTAACCATTTATAAAATGTTTTGAAGACCAACCGAGACTATGATTTAATCCATAAATTTTCAACCTGAGTTTGAGTTGCGGAAGGTCTCTTGAGTTGCAGCTGCCCTTCATAGAATCATAGAATGCTTAAGGTTGGAAGGGACCTCAGAGGTCATCTAGTCCAACCCCCCTTCTCACACAGGGTCACCTAGAGCACGTGGCACAGGGCTGCGTCCAAGTGAGTTTTGAAGACCTCCAGAGAAGGAGACTCCACAACCTCTCTGGGCAGCCTGTGCCAGGGCTCTGTCACCCTCACTGTCAAGAAGTGTTTCCTTAAGTTCCTGTGGAACTTTTGGTGCCTCAGCTTGTGGCCGTTTCCTCTAGTCCTATCACTGGCCACCGCTGAAAGGAGGCCGGCCCCCTCCTCCTCACTGCCTCCCTTGAGGTATTTATASACRCTGATCAGGTCCCCCCTCAGCCTCCTCTTCTCCAGGCTGAACAGGCCCAGCTCCCTCAGCCTTTGCTCAYAGGGCAGATGTTYYAGGCCCCTGATCATCCTGGTAGCCCTGCGCTGGACTCTCTCCAGCAGCTCCACATCCCTCTTGWACTGGGGAGCCCAGAACTGGACACAGTCTCCAGATGTGGCCTCACCAGGGCTGAGTAGAGGGGGATGATCACCTCCCTCGACCTGCTGGAGACGCTYTTCTTAATGCACCCCAGGATCCCGTTGGCCTTCTTGGCCACCAGGGCACACTGCTGCCTCATGGTCAWCTTGTCRTCCACCATGACACCCAGGTCCCTCTCTGCGGGGCTGCTCTCCAGCAGGTCCACTCCTAATCTGTMCTGGTGTCCAGGGTTATTCCTCCCCAAGTGCAGGACCCTGCACTTGCCCTTGTTGAACCTCATGAGGTTTCTCGCYGCCCAGTCCTCCAGTCTGTCCAGGTCCCTCTGGATGGCAGCACAGCCCTCAGGGCTATCAGCTACTCCACCCAGTTCGGTATCATATTCTGGTCCTTATATAGGAATCTTGCTACTGTAGTACAAAGCCATAGAAATGAGAAATATAAAAACTGTGGCAATAGACTAATTTGCATTGGCAACACTTTGCATTSTCAGCTTTTCCTTTTGTCCTGGATTTTCTTTTTGTATAAGCAGCACCTTCATTTGTTTTAGTGTAAATTGAACTACTATAGAAACCACTTGCATTGCTAAAAATGTAGTGAACAGTGTAACTGATAATGTGTCCACCTCATCTTGGGGTTTTCACATTCATTTTGTATGTCTGTTATTTTTCTTGAGCCTCTTACTCCATCTACTGTTGTGAAGCTTATTACTAGTTTTACTTCATCTCAGAAGGGCAGTAGCCCTGATTCACATGAAGTGTACTAATCCAGGAGCTTTGTCAATGCTTTTCTATCTGAATATCCTAAAGCCTGTCTTTTAATGACAATTCGAGTCTTGTGATCATTGTTATTTCTTAGGAAGAGGGAATCTTTTCCTGCAGATTGTGTAATCTCTAATTCCTCAGCCATTCTTGCCAGCCTGATCAAACTTTCTTTGTTTTCTTCTGCTGGGATTCTTTTTTGTCTGTGTAGTCTGAAATAAAATATGCTGAGTTTTGAGTTTTCTGGGCTTCTGTCAGAATCTCAAATCTGTATATATATATATATATTTTTTTTTTTGGCTGCACACATGCAAGCTAGGAAACTACAGTCCTAGATCTGTCCATGGTTGCCAGATTGCACTTCTTCACACTTAGGTCTGGCTGCAGATCTATCTAAATAATATTACAACTGTAGGATGTTGAGGATGMTTGTTGAAAAGCATGCTGTGAGAATTGCTGAGTGCTCCTTCAGTGTATGTGCTGTGAGCTAAAGGTCATAGGGGAAAACAGAAGAACACGGGGACAAGGGGCCTGAAGTAAGGAAAGCAATTGGACAGTAGCGACTAATATGACAGCTTTTTGTTTTAGACGTGTTTACTACGTGTAGTTATGATGTACAATGCAGGGTCTACCGCTGTATATTCAGTCTCTGTTTTGATCTGGTAACGCTTTCGGTTTTCATGTGGACACGGGACTATCTTAGGATAAAAGGAATGACCTTCCCAACTCTTGCCTTTCTCAGCAGTTCTGAACTAGCTGAACTCTAGCTGAAAGCCAAGATCTAGCTGTTGCATGGTSATATTTTTTATATCAGTTTAAGAACTTTCGTGTTCATAGAGCAGTAGACTTCTAGCATATTACTGGTGTTTTCTTTCATACTACACCACAGTCTCTTCTTGTGAAATGTCTTGCAGATATCAGAAGGTTATATCTTCTATAAACACATCAGAGCCCTCCAGTGCCGGTGGTAATTTGACCTGCTGAAGAGAAGATTCTTTGAATGGTCAGGTATGATGGTTGCCCTTTGCATGATAGTGAACATGGGAAATCTGAACAAGGAAGAATAAGAAATTTCTGCTGTTCTTAACTCTTTGCTATAAGATTTTATAACTTAGAATGTGTTTGTAAGTACAGAAAGTGCTAGTATAATGGAAGAATACTTCACTGGTTTCAAACACTCAGTAGCTGTAGTAGAGAACAAAATTATTTATTCAGGAGCAGAATGTAGAAGAAGAGAGTAAGGAGGCTTGGGTATCTTGTATTCCTCTTAGCCTGAGGCCCAGAATAAAATAGAAAAAAAAAAAAGAAAAGAAAAAAGGAAAAAAAGAAAACCTCTTGCTAGTAATAGAACAACAAGCCTTCGAGTTATTATTTATATTCATTCATACTATGGATATGCTTTTATACTGTTATTCCAGTTGACAATTTTTAGCCATGTTTAGGGATGCATTATCAATTCTTCATCTATTTTATGCTATGCACGTTTCTTCTTCCTGAAGAAATTTGCTTCTTTTCTCTCTACCTCCCTCTCTTTTTCTCTCTCTACTTCTTGGAACTATTAAAGGATATTTGGAAGGGAAATTCCTCTCCATGGGCTGAAAGATTAAAAAAAAGAAGAAAAAAAAAACCTGCTCTCTTAGGGCGGAAGTGAATGACTCCAGCTTTATCAGCTCAGTAAAGTGGTTTTAATCAGGATTTCTTCTAGCCCGGGTAAAGCCAAGAACTCCTGCTGACGAGGATTATTAGTAATCTTTTCCTTGATTTCTGATGGATTAGGGCACAATGCTCAGGGGAATTAGCAGCATCACGGTGAAGAATAGCGGGAGCCTTGCTGGCTGTGTTTCTTTGCTGAATGTACATTGAATGCCTTTTTCAACGGCTGCTGGTGGTCTTTCAGCCTATGGCCCCTGCTTGATCTCTTAGTTTACATTTGCCTGAGACGTGAGGAGTCTGCCGGTGCTGTGCAACCCCGCTGTGTGTTGCTGCAACCTGAGCTGGTGCCTGGCTGCTAACGCCAGGTCCCGGCTGCCTGGGGAAAGGCAGCCACGGGAGAGCGCTCCCTAAGGAGCAGCACACGCTGAGCCCAGCGCTCCACAGCTGCTTGGCTGGGGCAGAGCTGTGCAACGTGAAGCAGTTAATGAACGTTTAGAGGTTTTGCTCTTGCCTAATTATTTTGCACTGTGCCGTGCTTATAGGTTAATCATGGAAGGAGTTAATTAGCTTGTATCCATCTGTTCAATTTAATTGTTTTCTACATCTTCCTAGATCAGAATATCCTGATAATAAGAACTCTGTCATGTCTGAGGAGCTGCATGCCATAAACGGCAGCTCTTCATACCTTCATGGTGGGTATTTTGGGTGCATTACCCAAGCAGATTTCACTGCTGGCCGTACAGTTGGAGATCCCCTTTCCTTGGGGAATACTGAGGGGTGCTAGGAAGTAAGACAAGAATAGCACGTTCTTTTGGATGAACAAAAGAACAGCAAGTTCTTCTAGGAAGACCCGTGAAAAATCCATTGAGAAACCTAGGTGAGCTCACCCAGAAAGAAATGGACTCTGGGTCCATTTAAAAGTTTAAAGGCGAGTTTAAACACTGCCCTCCTCCTGGCCTCTACTTATTTTCTTGGGAATAATTTGCCTGTACCTATCTTATTCCAGCCTCTCTTCCCTACAGCCTAGTTTTGTTTTAATCAGGAGTACTGAGCTGCTTAGCTTGGAGACAAGGGGACAGGTTTCACGAATCAAACGTTTCCAGTTTCCTGCAGTAAGTATCTGGGAGACTGGCCTGTGCGTTAGAAAATAACGTCCTTGGACCCAGCTTCTCCTTATGTGCTAGGCTCCGCCGTATCTCGGAGGCTGGCTGGCACGTTGCCCGCAGCCCCGGCCCCGCGGCAGCCAGGGGAGGCCACGCGCTGCGGTGGAGGCCGTGTGCCTCGCGGGAGGCTGCGTGCTGTCTTGGCATCCGGCGGCACGACTGCCTGGCCCCTCTGGGCAGCCAGCCCCACACTTGAGGCAGCGGTCACTGTGTGCGCTGCACGTGTCCAGCTGTGCCCGTGCAGGTGTTGGTGTCAGCGTGCACACGTATAGACATCAGGGTGTGCACGTGTTGGTGTCAAGGTGTGCAAGTACAGGTGTGTGCACAGGTGTTGGTGTCGGGGTGTGCAGGCATTGGTGTCACAGCTGTCAAAGCGTGTGGAGGTGTTGGTGTCAAGGTGTGCAGGCGTTGGAGTGTGCGCAGGTGTTAGTGTCAGGGTGTGCAGGTGCAGGAATGCTGGGGCTGTGTGGATGAAAGGGATGGATTTGTGCAGGGCTGGTGGKGGCGAGGCCAGTGGGTGCAGGTGTGCGGCTGTGCCCGGTGTGTGCGGCTGTGTGTGCGGGGGTAAGCGGGGTGTGTGTGTGTGTGGCTGTGTGTGCGCGGGTGTAGGTGAGGCCAGTGTGTGCGGGTGCAGTTCTGTGTGCGGGGGTGTGTGTGTGTGTGTGGTGTGCGGCTGTGCCCGGTGTGTGCGGCTGTGTGTGCGGGGGTAAGCGGGGTGTGTGTGTGTGTGGCTGTGTGTGCGCGGGTGTAGGTGAGGCCAGTGTGTGCGGGTGCAGTTCTGTGTGCGGGTGTGTGTGTGTGTGTGTGTGTGCGGGTGTAGGTGAGCCAGGTGGGCGCGGGTCTGTGCGCGGCTCTGTGCGGGTGTGCGGGTGTGTGTGCGGGTGTGCGGGTGTGTGTGCGGGTGTAGGTCTGTGTGCGGGTGTGTGTGTGTGTGTGTGCGGGTGTAGGTGAGCCCGGTGTGCGCGGGCGCCGGTCTGTGCGCGGCTCTGTGTGTGTGTGTGGGTGTGCGGGTGTGTGTGCGGGTGTAGGTCTGTGTGCGGGGGTGTGTGTGTGTGTGTGTGTGTGTGTGCGGGTGTAGGTGAGCCCGGTGTGCGCGGGCGCGGGTCTGTGCGCGGCTCTGTGTGTGTGTGTGGGTGTGCGTGCAGGTGTAGGTCTGTGTGCGGGAGTGTGTGTGTGTGTGTGGGTGTGGGTGTGCGGGTGTAGGTGAGCCAGGTGTGCGCGGGCGCGGGTCTGTGCGCGGCTCTGTGTGTGTGTGCGGGTGTGCGGGTGTGTGTGCGGGTGTGCGGGTGTGTGTGCGGGTGTAGGTCTGTGTGCGCGTGTGTGTGCGCGGGCGAGCCCGGCGTGCGCGGGCGCGGGTCTGTGCGCGGCTGTGCGCGTGCGGCTGTGCGCGGGTGCGCGCTGCCAGGCGGGCGGCGGGCACCGTGCGCGTCCCCGTGCGCGTGCGCCGCCGGGCTGC
>NW_020455766.1:558152-570548 GCF_003342845.1 Nothoprocta perdicaria
ATGAACGCGTCGGCGCGGCTGGCGGGGAGGGCCCCGCTGCCGCCGCTGGGCGCGGAGGGCGGCGCGGAGCCGCGGGAGGCCGCGCACACGGCCACGCTCGTGGCGTGCGCCTGCCTGCTGGCGCCCGTCTTCTGCCTCGGCTCCTACGGCAACCTCATCGTCTTCTTGTCCTTCTTCGACCCGGCCCTCCGCAAGTTCAGGACCAACTTCGACTTCATGGTCCTCAACCTCTCCTTCTGCGACCTGTTCCTCTGCGGCGTGGCCGCCCCCATGTTCGCCTTCGTGCTCTTCTTCGGCTCAGCCAGGGGCGTCCCCGGCACCTTCTGCTTCGCCTTCCACCTCGCCGGCTCCGGCTTCATCATCATGTCGCTCAAGACGGTGGCCGTGATCGCCCTGCACCGGCTGCGCATGGTGCTGGGCAAGCAGCCCCACCGCACGGCTTCCTTCCCCTGCACCCTGCTCCTCACRCTGCTCCTGTGGGCCACCAGCTTCACCCTGGCCACCCTGGCCACGCTCAAGACGCGCCGCTCACACCTCTGCCTCCCCATGTCCAGCTTCGCCAGCGGCGACGGGCGCGTCGTCCTCTACCTCTACGTGCTTGACTTCATCTGCTGCGTGGCGGTGGTGTCCGTCTCCTACGTCATGATCGCGCGGGCCCTGCGCAGGAACGCCCGCGTGAGGAAGTGTCCCCCCGCGGTGGTGGCAGCGGCAGCGGGTACCCCCCGGCCGCAGCCCTTCGCCGCGGCCGCCGGGCCTGCCCTGTACAGGAGCCAGGCACAGCCCCCGCGCACCCACGGCCGCGGGCAGCCCCCGCGGCTGCTGCCGGGCCCCGCCGCCGGGCTGCAGCTCCAGCTCGTGCCCGCCCTCAACCTGGCTGCKGCTAAGGACTCCCGGGCCGTGGTGACCTGCGTGGTCATCGTGCTCTCTGTGCTGGTTTGCTGTCTCCCACTGGGCATCTCCTTGGTGCAGGACACGCTCTCCAGCAGCGGGGGCTTCGTGCTCTACCAGTTTGAGCTGTGTGGGTTCACGCTCATATTTTTCAAGTCTGGGTTAAATCCTTTCATATACTCGCGCAACAGTGCCGGGCTCCGAAGGCGAGTCCTCTGGTGCCTGCAGTACGTGGCCCTGGTGTTTTTCTGCTGCAAGCAGAAGACAAGGCTTCGAGCCATGGGCAAAGGGAGCCTGGAGGTCAACAGGAATAAGTCATCCCACCACGAAACCAATTCAGCTTATGTGTTGTCCCCAAAACCCCAGAAAAAGTTTGTGGACCAGGCGTGCGGTCCCAGTCACTCCAAGGAGAGCGTGCTGAGCCCCAAGGGCTCTGCCGGGCCCCAGCACTACGCGCAGAGCAGCTCGACGCCCATGAACACGCGCATCGAGCCCTACTACAGCATCTATAACAGCAGCCCGTCCCCGGAGGTGAGCACCCCCAACAGCCTCCAGCCAGCGAGCTCGGCCTTCGCCTTCGCCAARTCCTACACTGCCCTGCATTATCACGCCACGAGCGACCTGCCGCGGGAGTGCCACGGTGCTCCCACCAAGCAGATACCCRTGCCCTCCGTCTAACCTGGAGCTCGCCCGAGAAAAACCTGCCCAGTTAGTGGGTCCCCTTCTGTGCATTTCTGAACGATTATTCTGAACTCAGAGCTGCGGTGTGGCCCTGCGGCTGCCAGTGGAAAAATACCATTAGTGTTAATATCCAGCTACTTGCATTTGAAGTAAATCCTAGGATGTTGCTTCCGTGATACTTTCTTGAAAGAGTGTGGCAAGTCCTAAAGGGCCTATTTTAGATTTGTTTTCAGAGTTGTAATGTGAGAGCATAAAAGCACGTGATTCATTTTGTCATGAGGCAAACTCTCAGAGAAGGACCTAGTAGCTGGTACACTGTGGGCTTGCTACGTTTTCAAGAAAGAAAAAGGTGGAGGACACTAGGTATTACGATACTTAAATTTAAACCAGTTTTCATTGCAGGAGTTTGAAAGACTTATTATTTTGAAACAATAACATTATTTTTGTTTTAGCAAGTGATAACAAAAGTAATAGCAAAATAATAACAAAATTAATAATTTTAATAGCAAAAGTTTTCTGTATCCCAGGATACAATTCTGATTTCATTGAGGTAAATAGCAAAATTTAGGTCAACCTCACCTTTCAGTTATTGTTCCGACCAGAGCTTGCTAAAGCAGGACTAGGCTATTTACCAATAGCAATATACTGCTAATAGGGAAGGACTTTTGAGAGGCGTTCTGGCACTGTAATAAACCTTTAAAATGTCTCTTAATTTCTGCTGTACATTTATTTTAAGAATTGGTGCCATTATATACCCCAGAATATTTTGAAAAATATTTTTTCAGCTGATACAAATAACTGTGCAATACTTATTTGAGAATCCAAATTATTACTGCAGTATTCTAGTACTGACRTATTAGTAATGCAGTCACCACTGGAATTTTGTAATAAAACGGGGAGTGCTGCAGGTTRTTTTCTGTGTGTGACTTTATAGTGGATTGAAAGGTGGATTTGCAGGGATTCAGTGGCGGTATTTCTAAGAGGAAGAGTTGCGGCTATTAGCATGTGTAGAAACAGGATGATCAAGTAACAAARTGGCTACACTTTTTCAGATTTTTTATGTAGTTAAATGTGAAAAAAATATAATTCTAATGACAACTTGATTTTCTAAAGACAAATTAATAATTTGTCTACATCTGCTCATCAACATGCTGATAATACTGTTTTTTATATATAAATGTGACAATTTATGTTGATGGTGTCATGTGGTGTTGAAAATTCCTAATGAAACAATGAGTTGGAGGCAAATTTTTAAATTCCTAACAATACGTATTTTAAGTGGCCAATTTTTTCGACGCACATAATCASTCCTCTACTTCTGTGGACTTCAGTATCTGAAATAATTGTGCTGCTGACTTGGGTGCCTGAATGTGGAGCTAGGTGCCCCATTTTAGGAAGATACCACATCTTTAGCAGGGTTGCAGTGATGGATTCCAAAAAGTTTTGGATTCCAAAAAGATGATTTATTAGTTCAGAAGCAAATCCCATTTGAGTCATAGCACTATGTGAACTGTTGGTGGTTTAGGTAGTTTGTTAACTGTTTTAAAGTTTTTCCTGAAAGAGTATTACACTTTTGACCAATGTTGTTTAATACACTGAATTTTAATTAATTTTGAATAATTCAAGACAGCTTTCTTGCAATAAAATGTATGTGAACAACTTTCTGATACAAATGTAAAATGGAAATCATTTCAATGACCCACCCACCCTCCATCTCTCCACCCAGGTATTTTTGTCTGTGAATAACATGGTTCTTTCTAAAATAATTATAAAAGTAACTAAAAGATCTCTCATGGGGTTTTGTTTGTTTGTTTTTATGTCTTTGCTTTTCTTTTTAGTGCTGAATCTCTCATGCTGCCATGACTCCATGCTGTGCACAAGCCTCATCGGATGAGAACTGAAATCTTTTTCAGCCTATCCACAAAAATAATTGGCAACGGGAATTCAAGTGGGAGTGCAGTGAGACGGGAATGGCTTTGGAATAGAGAGGGTTGTTACTGGTCTTGTGAAAGAGAGGAACTTGAAGCCCCTTTAAAGGGTTCTGCAATGTTTCTCCACTCTTAACCGTTGGGGCAGATCRTGTTCCGGTACCTCTAAAGTGTTAATGTGCTGCTTGTAGCGTCAGATATGAGAGCAGTGTCTGAATTAATTTGCCAATTGTATTAAATAACTGCTTTTTTGAGGGGGTTTATGAATGTAGCAAGTAGAATGGAGATTGGCTTTTAAAAAGAGGTAGCCACAATTTCATGGAAGTGAATCATAAACTGAAGAATCAGTTATCACAAGGTAAAATTGACCTGCTTTGGAATCTTTTACAGTTTATCTTTTTTTTTTCTCCAGTAGCAGAACTGTCTTCTACTGAGTACAGAGCTGATACAACGTAAAGCATGATTGCAAGGTTTTAAAAAAAGTCAATCTAATTAAGACAAGGAGCAACAGAATGATTGAGGAAAGAGATGGCAATTTTTATATGAAGAGAGATGAATGAGTCAGTGATAAAAGTACGTGACTAGTGAGTGGTTTAGAAGAAGGAGGCTTGAAGWTAATGGGAGTCCAATTCATAACCCCAAAACAAGAAAGCCTTGGGTGAGTATGAAAGAGGGCAAATTCAAGACTGATAAAATGTATCTTTCTTGCATCCTGTCCTTACAGGGGGGAACTCATTGCTGCAGAGCTGTGGAGAGAGAAAGCTGGTCAGATTCAGCTGGTRCTTTACATTTATGTGAGTAGTAGGAATATTGTAGGAGCTGGATAGTTAATGCCAACACATTGTAAAAGGGATATGAAATCGTACAATTGATTTGAAATTAAAACAATCTTTTGCTTGTTTTCTGGGATTAAGGTGAACTCCTCAGGATGGAACAGATTATCCAGCATGTGTTTACTGTTAACTTCTCTTGAAGTTTCTGGCAGTGGCTGCTGTCCCACGTGCAGTACTGTCCTAGACAAAGTGAGCACTGCTTTCCACCTCTCATCTTTGTGGGGGTTAATGGAAGTGAGGCTGAGGAGARCATTACCAGCATTATATATGCACCGGATGTGTGGGCAGCTGGAGATCAGCTTGGTTGTGGGGAGTAGTTGGAGTTTGAATCTTGGTAAGATATTGTGTTTAGGGCTCAGCTCTTCAGAAAACAGTCCCCCCCCCCCCCACCTCAGGTGGAATAACATGCATGCTGCAATCTAATTAATAACTTCTCATGGGATAGATCTGCTGTGACCACCCCCCACATTCAACAGAGGAGGCTTTGCAGAAACCAAACACTGAAATGCTTTTATTTGCCTGCTGACTTTCCAGGCACAGTCACAGAAATTCTTGTAACCTCATTCCATCTCATACATATTGTTAGCGGATCCATTTTCTGCTCTCACAACAAGTGGTTCATTGGCTGTTTTCAGAACAGTTGTTAGCTGATGCCAGAAAACTTTTTGTTTGGGTTGTTCAGGGCTCCACTTCAAGTAGGTTTTTCTTTTCAGGAGCTTCCTGAGTTTGCTGAACTTCTGGGGCACGCTGTTGAAAGGCAGTTCTTCCAACACAATCATAATGAGGGAATCTTGATTTTCATTCAGGACCCGGTGCTCAGCAAAATACAGCTCATACTGACACCAGCAACTGTTTACAAAGCTGGGAGACAGAACAAAGATGACCTTATGGCTGTTTTCTATACAGTAGAAGATGTTGCCAAGCACAGGATGCCCTGGTATAAAGTCTCTCTCATGGTAACATACCTTGAACCCCTTAGCTTCCAGTTTTTCCAGCAGGTTCTCTTTTGTCCARTCTGCATCCTCGTTGCTGTACGAAATGAAGGCATCATATAGCTTGTTTTCTGGCCTCTTCTCATACTCCTTTCTTTTTGCCATGCACCAGTACCAGCCCATTCTCACGTACCAGAGTCCATCAAAGTGCCAGCATAAGCCCGTTAGCACCGAGACCACGAGGACGGCCACGCAAGCYGTGATGGCCATTTGAATGCCCAGGGAGCAATGCAAAAGCGTCAGGTTGCTGTTCTCAACCAGCAGCCCCCTTCTGTCTGGTGGAAAGCTACACCTGAGATTTTCTCTTCCGATTATCTGCAAGTTGGGATTATGGATATACACATTCACAAACCAGTAGAGATCACAGTTACAAAAAAAATGTTTACCTTGAACAGTCAGAACGGTCAGGCTCGCAAGCTGGCCAAAAGTGTCCTCTACTACTGTAGTAATGGCGTTGTTGCTAATGTCCAGTTCAACCAAAGAAACCGGGAGAGAGCCGCTTTGTAGGAAGGAGATCTTATTCCCTGATAAATTAAGGTATTTCAATGTTGGAAGGATTTCCCCAAAGCGATCGGGTAGTTGTGCAATTAAATTGTGACTRCTGTCTAGAGCAGTCATTGCAGGAAGTTGCTTCGTTGGTTCCAGGGTGGTTATTTGATTTCCAGAAACATTAAGATACTCAAGTTTCTTTAGGGTTTCAGTGAATGACAAAACCTGCAATTTATTTTTACTAATATCACATTTTGTTAAAGTTAGCGGGAAATATTCAAGAGGCATATCTGTAATCTTATTATTTTGAATATTAATTATTCCCAAGTTAGAAAGGGACTTAAAACGAGGTGGTATTACTTTAATATCACTGTTACTTATGTCCAGATGCTGCACAGAGATAGGCAACTGAGGAAATGTGGAAACTGGGTTACTGCTGAGATCCAAGAGCATTAATTCTCTCACGGTGCCAGCAAACCACTCTGGAAGTTCTACAATAGAGCAGTTGGACATTTGTAAGTGTTTTACTTTCTCTGGAAGGCTTTCAATGGGTGTGCCAGCATCATTTCTAACTAAGGAAATTGCATTAATTCGTACAGTTCCAGGTGGAAGTTTTTCATTGACATCAGCCTCTTTTGGACTTGCAGTATATATGAAATGATTTCCCTCAACATACATTTTTTCCAGGTTAAACAGTTTTTTAGCAAAATTTTTAGGTATTTGACTTATGTTTGTGAAGGACAAATCAATTACCTTAATGGTTGAAGGGAGACATATTGTATCCAAGTTATTCAAGGGATTGTTGCTGATATTTAAAAAGAAGAGATTGTGGAATGGGAAGCGACAAATCGCTTCAACATCAATGTTGTTGATGGTTATTTTGTTATAACTAGCATCAATAGACTGTACATTTTTCATTGGTAAAAACAAGATGAACAGTGATAAAAGGTCCATTTCCAGGTTGTTGCSACTAATGTTAAGCTCTACAATGCTATCCAGCTGAGCTTGGCAGAGATTAGCCTGCAGTTTTTCCTCCAGCTCTTCCTCAGACAGTTTCCTCTCCGACAAATCAAGAATTCCATTTATTGGTGTTCCACAGGCATGGAGCCTTGGTCCAGCTGTTGGAGAGACCGTGACATTCCCCGCTGCTCTCTGGGAACGCCGATTACTCCGCCTGACTCTCACGTTAACAGGTAGCTGATCAGCTGGACCTGCAGAAGGCTGCAGCTCTTGGGCTGACGCAGGAGACTCCAGAGCAGTCTCCGATGATACTTCAAAGCATTTGGAAAGCTGTAAAACCCCTGAGGCTTCGTTAGTTGGTAGCAGTTTTAGATGAGATGCAAGACCCAGTACATCAAGTTTCTTACCATTAAATGAAAAATTCACAGAAGTAAGGTTGAGTAAATTCTCAAACACACCAGGTTCAGCGTAGTGTATCTGATTGTAGGCAAGATCTAAAACTTCCAGTGCATCAAAACCTTCAAAGTCTCTTTTGGTGATTTTTTCAATCATGTTATGTGAGAAATTGAGAACTCTGGCTGTTTTTGGAGCTTGTGCTTCCGATACAGAAGAGAGGTTGAAATAAGAGTAGTCGTAAAACTGGAAAAACGTTTGAGCTGGATTCCTAACTTGCAGACTATCTGCTGTACTGGATAAAATACTGAATGAAAAAGAAATGAGGTAGAAACAGAGTCTTCCAGTAAGGATCCTCATCCTGGAGAGAAGAAATAATAAAAAAAAAAAATAAAAATTCATCACTATAGAATACTTTATGTGATATAAATGAGTGCCTTCAACATAATTCCAGAAAGCAGCCTAGCTTACTTGCAAGCAGACAGAGTTTCATTAGCTGTGTCCGTGAGTCCCTGGTTATGGACATGCCACCTTGCTTCGCTAGCCTTTTTCAAGAAGCAGTACTGAACAAAGCCAGAAGGATGCGAGGAAGAGCATACAATACCTGTCCCATCATCCTAAATAAAAATCCCCAGCCTTTTCCCTTCTGTATTTCCCTCCTGTCCTCATAAATCGGGGCATAATCAGAGGTTTTCAGGGCCACTTTCCGTGGCGCAGCCTTTGGGGCGCCCCACGCTCCCACACGACGGGTGACCAGGTCTACCCGCGGCCCGCCCGCAGCGCCAAGGGCGCCCCGCGGCACCGCACCGCGCTGCGCTGCCCAGCCCAGCCCAAACCAGTCCAAACCAGCCCCTACCTGCGGCGGCGGCGACAGCAGCGCCCGAGCCCGGCTGCGCGCAGGGCCCGGCCCGGCGCGGCCCGCGGCGCTTTTGAGAGGCCGCGCCGGGCCGGGCGGGCGGGAGGCGGCACCGGCGCCGCCCCGCTGCGGGCCCGCGGGCTTGAGGAGCCGCCGGGACCTTCCTCGCTGCCCGCTCGCCCTGCCGGGGCCGTTTGAGCTCGAGCCTATGGGCTCGGCACAGGCCGAGCTCCTCGGGCCTGCGAGGCTTTTCCTCGGCCGTGTCGCACCCAGTCCCTGGCTTCTTTCACCCCAAGGTGTGAAACTTCTCCCAGGAGAATTTCTGTCTCGTAGGGGCAGCTGCTTAACTGGGTGCTGAGGCACTAGAGAATGGYGCAAAGCAGTCCCTGGCTGTGCCTCGCTCAGGGCTCCTGGCACTGAGGTGCCCTCCTGCTGCTCAGCCCCACGGGCTGCGGTGCAGCACGGGTGATGGGGATCCTCTGCAATGGGCAGTCCTCCCTGCTGCCCCAGTTTGGGGCTTTATTGCCTTGACTACAGGCTTTGAGCCTCYATATACCTGTACGTGAAGCATTTTGATAGCGACAAATGCTTAGGGGCCCAGCGCCTGCCCTAAGACACGGGCAGTTCTAATGTAATGTTTGTCTGCTGTTTTCATRTGCGCTCAAAGTGCGCTCTGTAGCTGTACTGGGTGGCAGTGTACTGCGTTAGAAGGAAAAATGAGACTTTCGTAAAACAGAAATATCCCCCAGAACCGGTGCTGTAAGGGTGAAGAACAGGTATCGCTAGACTGGAAAACATGAGCTGGTCGTGCTGCTGGTGGACACCTGGAGCTTACCTCAGCTGCGCCCATTAAGTGCCTGATTAAAGTCAGTACTAGCATAGGGGTATCATGGGGAAGCTGTGCAAAGCACCAAGTGTAAGGGTCATGAAATGACTTTTCTTCTGTGATGTGCTTTGCTTCATGGCAAAGAATTTCAGAARGTTTTTGTGTTGGACCCTCTTATACAGGTGGATATAAGGCCCTGTGTTCTGAAAGTGCTTCTGCAAACTGAATAATTGTGGACTGAGTGCGTTGTAGCTAGGAAAAAGGTAATGGGGGTTTTGTTAGTGTTTGTAATGGTGTTTTGGAAGGTGTGTTCTTTGTTTGTGTCTAGTTCAGGTTTTAGACGGGAAATGAACAGAATTGCACAAGATGCAGATTTCTGTCATAGATGTTTTTTCCTTTCTGAATTCTTTCTGCTTCTTCAACTCCACTGATGGTGCTTAAAGAAGCCCAGGGGATATTCTGACCTGGAAAACCCCAAGGTTGTTTTCGCTCACCTCCTAGTCACTTGCCTGTCTAGTCAAGCTCTGTGACTTCCCCYGAGGTGCTCCCATCTTCAGACAAATCATCATTGGGTTTAGTGGAAGAGATGAGAAATTACCATTGTTTTGGACATGTCAGGTTAGATTCTTCCTCCCTCTTTTTGGCAGGTCAGGTGACTCTGGAGCTACTCCTCTCTCCTTGRTGAGTCCTACATCTAATCCCACCTGTGCTCCCCTTGGAACTGGGGCTCTAATTTCCTCCTTGGGAAAATGGGCCGGCTGTATTCTACCATGTGGGCTATCCAAACCATCTGTTTTTGGTATTTCAAGATAGTAAATTACATTTCGAGGTAGCAAAGTTAAAAATAGTATATTTTTTCAGTACAAGGATAGTTTTTCCAGCAACAGGCTGTGCTGACATTGAATGACATGGACATGAAATGAGTCTAACATTCATTTCGTCGGCCCTGCATCTTGTGTATTTGTTCATTTATTCTTGTTTTGTTAGAGGCTTGTGGAGGAACAGGAGCATATGAGAGAGGACTCTGGAAGTAAATAATGTGTTTGAGACCATAACAAAGGCGGACTCGTGGTTCCCTGCAAAGACTCTTTAAAGCAATCTAATTCCTAAGGCATTTTTTTTCCATTGGTTTGCTGCCTTTCTGCAAGGAATAGGCTTTGAGCCTCAAATGTAATTTAAAGAAGAGTCTGAAGAAGGCAGAGGACTGTGCAGCCCTGGTGGCCTGAAAAATGTAAAATATCTGCTCTGTCCCCTGCTCTGGGCTGTGGGGAGAGGTCATGGAAGGCCCTGGCCCTTTCTGTTRGGCCTTTTAGCCTTAGGCCTCTCCTGGCTGTGTGTGGGACGGGGAAGGAGAGCAGGAGCCCTCGCTCCCCCAAGAGACACCGGGGAGCCCGAGCTGCCGAGTGCAAAGATTTTGTTTCCATCGTGGTAGCTGAATTCATCGGCAGCATGTTTTGGAGATACGCTTAATTGAGTTGTCATTTTGTAAATATGAGGAAAAATAAATAAAACAAGAAGGAGGGAAAGAGGGAGAGTTCTTAATGGATTTTTTTTTTCAATAGGATGCAAGAAAATGTTTAGAGTGGGGGCAGGCTGTGGCAGAGCCTCCGAAGCTGCTCGAGGCCGTGTTGCGTCCGGAGGCCGTGAGCAGCAATGTCCGTCACTTCAGACCTCGGGAGGAGTTTCTCTTACTGAAGTGGGCTTGGATGTGCACACTGGATGGAAGCTGTAAGTCAGAGCTGTGTAGTTGTGCAAATAGGATGTTTGTGATCTCAAAATGCACTTTTTTTTTTTTTTTTTTTGTGCTTCTCTACTGGGAGCAAGAATGATACCCTGCACTTTATATCACTTGAGAAAGTCTTTTCAAGATTCATGGTCTTGTTTTGCCCCTTTGCTGAAGGAAATATTCCAAAGACTGCCTTCCCTTGCATCAAGAACCACTGACTCATCAGCCTTACATAAGTTTTCTCTCTAGTTTTTGCTCCAGTTAATGCAAATGATGCGACTAATTAATAATTAGTGGGCTTTTAATAGCAAACGAAAATTAGCTCTAGAATTAATCCTTGTTGTCTGAAGCTTAACTGCTGCTATATTATTAAAGCAGTGGTTTTGGTTATGTAAATAAAGACAGAGCAATACTCATATGGTTCTTTTATCATCTGTAGAAAATTCCAGCTTCATTTCCTAATAGTCAAATACAGGTCTTATCAAGAGATGAGCAGAGCTGTCCTTACGTTATCTGGTGTTGTATAAGAGTTCATCAGCTACTGACTCAGAAGTGAGTTTTAAACGTGTCCGTACTTATAAACTGGAGGCGGGGAGGGTTCCTTGCTCRTGCGCTGAAATTCCTTCTTTCTGTRTGCATGAATCCCATGCCTGGCACCTAAGCCAGTCCTTCTTTTTAGTTTTGGCTCATGGCAGGTTATATCAGTACTGCGTGCCATTCATGTTCTTTTCCACACAGCTAATTCTTAAATGAGCGTGGAGACAAATTCCTCTGCAGCTGAGGAGCAGCCTCGTGCCCAGGTCTAACCAGATGGGCACGGAGATGTGCACGGCCCCCGTTCTGCTTTGTGCTTTCTGTGCACACCTCTTTTCCCCACTTTTGGTGCTGATATCTTCCCACAYACCTGCAGAGGGTCAAATAAGCAAGATGCTCTAAATAGCACCTTTCTTTTAGGCTCAGACGTGGTTGGATATAAACTTATGTGTGAATTAATGACTTCAAGCAAGACCAACTCRCGTGCTGTGCTGCCCCGTGAGGTCTCTTTGCCTTGCGCATTACGTGCTCACTGGTTCTTCTCCTCTGAATGCCCTGTTAGTAGGGAAGAGATAGAAGAATGCAGAGGAACGTGCTCTGTGTCTTTGCAGATCTCCTGTCCTTGCCGGAAAGAGTTTTGTAAGGGAACTGGTTAAGGCTGTCTGCTGCTCTGTCCCAACCACCTTCCTGTAAAAACTGGTGAAAAAATCTCACGACCTGAAAAAATATCCTTGGGGGTCCTTTGGTTTCTGTGAGCGTGGCCTAAGTGGGGCAGGGAAGCRGTGCTACTGCTCTGCTTGGGGTAGACAACAAGCCAAGCCACAGGCCTGGATTTCCTGGGTTTGGTGCTCAAGGGTAGCTCAGGTGGATGATACTGCCCTGGAACATTTGTGAAGAAGCTGCTGCTTGCGTAAGTAGTAGTATAGGCTGAAGAATCTGAAGAACTGGGTACAAATATCATGCGTTTGGGGACTTTTAGCTTCCTTGTAAAACAGCAAAAGCCTTTCCTGGGCTGTGGCAGCATGTGGAGGGGCTGTGGCTGCTTAGTCAAAGAGGCTGCACTTCCCTGTCATGCTGCGGACTTCCCTCTTGCGTGGGGCAGGGGARTTATTTTAAATTCTGTAAATTGCTATTTTTTATCTTTTCCTCAGATCTAATTATACCCCAGCTAAGGCTTGGGCAGGAAGGATATTCTATGTCATGGTCTCTTGTTCCTTTCCTGGGGCCCAGGCCGACAGAGGCTGAGGAAGCCAGGCCCCCTCCCCGCCAATGCGGCGCGCTGCAGTGGGG
>NW_020455766.1:571738-586494 GCF_003342845.1 Nothoprocta perdicaria
TGCTTTCTGAAGGGCTCTCTGCTTGCTGCTTAACGTAGAGTTTATAAACTGATAGTGCAGCAAATTCTTTGTCTGGGCCAAAGACAGACTGGTCTGCAGCCAGGACCCAACTCAGGACCCACCTCAGTTCTGTCTGAGGTAGACAGAACTCAGGGAGACTTAGTGAGAAGTTGGTCCGGGTAATTATGGAGGCAAATAAAAGAATKTTAGAGAAACGAGGTTAGATGTTTAATTTGGGAGAACATTGCTCCTTGTGCCTTTTCTAAATGCTGCTGGTGAAAACATAGGATTAGAATTCAAGCATCTTTTTGCTTTTCCCACAAACTTCAGAAGAAGATTGGGAAAAAAAAATCTGTGTAGAAGATGCTCTCATTTCCTAGTCTATGTTGACCTATTGCTAGACCATTAAGGTACAGATAAGAGCAGGAATAATGACTCAGAATTTGTATGTCATACCATCCTATCATCTTGCTGCTGCTGTTTTTTCCTACTATACAGGATATAGCAAAATTAGCTCTTACATTTCAGCCGTCTAGCAGCTTAACTTGGTATTGTGGGTGACATTCAGCTAGTCATATGCCAAATGGTTGGCAAATTTCTGTGTGACATCAGACATGAAACGCCTACCCCTTGCACAAGAGCTCTAGGAAAGAGGAAACGTGCAGCTGCCTTACCGACAAGGAGCAGTAATTAGGACACTGAGCACACACAGTTGCTACAGACTGAAATAGTGCCCAGATTTTGCTCACTCCCAGTATAATCATCCTAGCTCAGGCTTTTCGCAGAATTGCCTAGCTCATGGTGATGGAACTTAAGGCAGGATTAGGCATATGGAAATACTTGCTAAGTTCTCTTGCAGCAAAAGTCTGCTATTTCTTTTTCCAGTGTGTAATTAGAACAGGGTACATCAACCTGAAGGACACACGGGTAATCTTGTCTTGYTCACGATGGTCAGGGTCTGAGTTAGATAGTGGCTTGGAAAGGGAACCCAAGTGGGTGCCAGGCCTCCAGTGCTCCCCCCCGGGATAAAATCCTTGAGGGCAGGTTGGCCAGAAAGCACCAGTTCAAGCATGTACTTTTTTAACCTCCCCTTGGAAAAATGTTGTTTACAGAAATGCAYTTTAGATCCTGTGGTTATATCATACTTCAGATATCCAGTCCTTCAGCTTCCATTTAGGAATATGTAAAAAAATGGTAAAAAAATGAGACAAACTCATTTGCCTGTGCAGAAAAAAACAAAGCAAACAATGACACCTGCCCCCTCCCCAAACCCAGACCCTTATGTGTAAGGTAGACACGTCGGAGGAAACCAGACCTCCGTTCTGGTGTTGTCCAGGTGGAAGATAGGTGCATGTACTGAGATTTTGTCACTGAAAAAGCAGCAAGTCAGACAGCTGCAGAACACACTGCTGAACACACACAAGTCAGGGCGTTGAAACAGGCCTAGTGTTGACACAGAAGTGTTAAGATTATAGATCACAAATATTATAACCTGAGCTTCCTCCCATGCAAAAAGGGAATGAGTGACTGCTGTTAAGCAAAATAAATATATTCAAATGAACGCTCCGGCATAGGTACCTATAAGTAAAAACAGGTCCTGAAAAGCCACCCGGGCTGGAAAAGGGATAACAGCGGGGCGGGGAAAGCAGGGTAACAGGAAGGGCCTGTGCCATAAATCAGTTGCAAATGGTCAAAATGATGCAGCGTTTGTGTTGGAACAACTCGTGGTCTTCTAGTGGCTGCTGAAGGCTCTTGAGCAGAACGTGGTTTCCCTCTTCCGTCCTTGCTGCTGGCAGCTGAACTTGTCACATGAAGCTGGGTCTTGTCTGCGTCTCCAGAGTGATAATTTACACCTCAATAAGGGCGACGGTGTCAGAACTCCTCATACACAAGTCAAACAGGAAGTGCAAGACAGGATTTTAATTGTTAAAAGTTTATCAATAACCTCTTATATACACATAGTTATACACAAAGTGGTTCACGAGTCCCCMTCTGACAGAGTCCTGCTGGTGTGAGGTTGGTTGCCTGCAGCTTGGCTTTGCGGCGGTGCCTCGCAGGACGGCGCTGGCGGGGAGCAGGGCCGCGGCGCTGCTGCCTCTCTGCCTTCCCTCACGGCTCTCGCTGCTCTCTAGCTGGGCACCGACAGGAGCCCATATTCATCTGCTGTATCCAGAATCTTACAGATGACTGGAGACTCCACCTTGAACATGAAAGGTCAAAATGTTAAAAACTAAAAGTATTGACAAGCTTTTACAAAAAAAAAAAAACAAAAAACAACAATGCAGCAGAGGTTTGCAAGAGAATCATTTCAGTAGATCACAACAAGCGGAGTTTTTAGCATCGCTTTGCAAAAGCGGTAATTTCTACTTTTATTTCTGTAGCATATGACCAGTGTAATTAATAATAACCCTCCTTTTATTAAGCAAATGCAATTGAAGAAAAAGCTGTATTTGTTTAGCRACTATGTATTAGGACTAAAATATACGACAAAAATCTTTTGTGCACAGTCTTTAAAAATAATTTAAACAAAATAGATGAGAGATATAGTAGGAACACAGAGGTGATTATAGGACAACAGCTTAGTAAGATTTAACGACACTTAAATGAACCTTCTTAAGTGTGTCTGAAAAACCTACCATGTCTTCATCCGTGATTTCTACATTCCCTTGCCAGCGTTGCATTAACACTACCAGCCCTGCCAGAGCTAGTAGATATAAAGGCTCTCACTTTAGTAGAACAATCTCTTCCTCTTGTCAAATTCAACCCAAACCTTTGTTTTTATTCTTTGGCTGCCACAAATACAGGCTAAAGTCAAACCTGGTCACACACTTTCCATGTAACGTGTGCCAGGCACCTTGAGACGTGCTCTGCTAGGCAACACCTGGTCTGAGGGAGTCCAAGTGGGTTTACGTACCCCAAGAATGTATTGGCAAGAATGAGGCTCTAACATGTATATGGTTACAGCATGCGGGGAATCAGATTCTTTACATCTGAAAAGGAAAACAAAGAGAAAAGACTCAATTTGCTACTGAAAAGCACAAGACTAAACTATGGATTTTGCTGGTATCTATAGCATTTTTGCAAAGCTCAGGGAATGCTTTCTGAGCTGTATGAAAAAGACAGCCAAGGCTTCCTCCTCAGACATATGAAGCAGAGAGGAAACGTAGGTCTGAGATGAAATGTACATTTATATAGAAGGTTAACTTACTTCAACTTCACAGTCACCTGCCTTGGCTTGTCTGTTAAGTCACACACATCTCCGTTTCCATAGAAATGAGACACCATCCTGCCAAAAAAGTTTGGAATGAGAAAGTGTGGAAATATTAAACGTGAGAGTCTTAAAAATTAAAGTCTTAAATACACAGCTAAGCTGCATAATAGCTCATAATTCTCCAGATTTAACTCCCATGTACAGAACCCAAAAGCAATATATTGTATTTAAATTACCATAGAAGCAGATCATTGTTCACTGTTGGAAGATTTMTTTGTGTCATATCCAAAGTGTTCAATGATCTTTTTGGATGTTCTATGTCTACTGGGGGGAAATCTGTATCATCTTCTCTTAATAGTTTATCAATTAGTAAAATGAGTATTCACAAATGCAGAAGAGCCTCCCGTACTTCCTCTTCTCCTCCCCCTTGCTAGGAAGGGACCAGTCCAGGAGCCCACGGGCTCAGGTGCCTGCAGCCCTACCTAACTGTCTGCGTGCCGTCTTCTCGGAGATAGTAGGTCCTGGCCGCGTTCTTCTTGGACCACTCGATGTGCTCCTCCCTGTTCCACGTACCCACAACCACAGAGGTCTTCCCGCTTTCCTTATCCTAAGAGAGGAAAAGCTGGTGATTGCCCTGTATCCCCAGTTTAACGGTGAGGAAGCTGCAATGACAGGTGGCTTGTCACTTCAGAGCAAGTCTTCTACTGGCTGCAGTACCCTGTTCTTGCATTTGGCTCAGCACAGTATGAGTGAGCTTGCATGAAGGATCAAGCCTTAGTTTGACTGTCTTTTCACAACAGCCTCTGTGGCTGTGCAGTTAGACATGTGTTCCAAGGAGCAAAACAGCTCCTGGTTTGGGTTGTTTTTACAAATGTATTTCCACTGCCTCCACTTAAAAAACAAAACAAAACAAAACACAAAAACCCCCTCACTCTTACTACAGGCCTTTGGGTTCAATGAGAGGAGCTGTAGCCATCTAGCGGCAGAATGTCAAACACTGAGCTCACCTCGTGGTACTGGTGCACGTATTTGCCATAGCAGAACTCGTACTTCCACCAACCAACCCCCTAAGGAGAGAAATCAGTTCAGTTAGCACAAAAAAGGCCCAAACAAAATACCCGACCCCCAAAACACACAGGCCCAGCTTTCTTCCTGACCCTAAATCACCAAGTATTATCGCTGAAAACTGCATCTCCAGGAGTCAGATACAGGGTTCAAGCACTGCACTGGACATAAATCTCTTATTAGACTAATTGATACAGGCAAGAGATGGAATAGATGAGGTTAAGTAAAGAGAATCTCATTTTTATATGGMCTGATTGATCTTGAAGATCTACAGCTTTCTGTAAAAGCTGTATGTGTCCTCCCACTTTATGGTTTTTACAACGTGTTTTGTCCTTTCAAAGACAGGTAAAACATCAGCCTCGGCTGTTCTCCGAGCTTCCTTAAGTAAATCTCCYTTTTTAATGCACTGTCCTAACTGCTTCCTCCCTTTATAGTTTGCTGAATTTTCTCAGATTATTCTTCTTATTAACAACATTAGTGCAGAACAGTTTTCATTATCTATTATTCAAGGAAGTTGTAACAAAAAGACTRAAGATACCTTTCAGTAAATTTAATAGCCTAAACTTACAAGTACATAAGTCTTCCCTGTATCAGGAAGAAGAAAGGCAGCTATTATGCTTGTAAATAATGCTGTTAAAACATGGAAGTTGATTTGGCTTGTGCAATGAAAGCTCCAGTGCTATTCTCTAATAGTAAAAGACTTCAGTTTTGTATTTCACCCAGCATGGCCAGGCAAGAATTAACTATGAGGCTAGGCAAGAATGAACTATGAGGCATTTGAAAGTCACAGAAATATCATTTACAAATATTAAGCTCCTACTTTCCATGCTTCTGGCCACTGTGAAATTGGTTTATGTCCCAAATAAATTTCTCCTCCAACACACAGCAGAATGAGAGCATTTAGTGGGGAAGAGAGACAAAAACACAAAGACAGACCCTATAGATACCTGAGAATGGGGCACAATGAGCACAATGCAACACTGTCAGAGAAGTGAGTTTGGAAGCAACCAAGTGAACAAAAGGTAATATCCAGAACTAGGTAAAAGACCCACAAGAACAGAGTAAAATTAAATCATATTTTCACTTATAGCTAAAATTACTAGTATTTTTTTTTTTTTAAGGAAAAATACCTGTTTTGTTAATGAGAAACAAAGCAGGTCTCTGCTGAGGACAAAATTTCAACRATCAAAGTTCATGAAAAATTAAGAATTATATAAAAAAAGTATGTATAAGTAAAAAGTAGCTATTTTACTGCACATACATTTACTTCTTACCCCATGGAAGCAGTAGGAACCACTAAGAAACTCCTTTATAAGTTGGTCATCAGTCAGTTTGGAGATATGGGTTGTTCCCACAGTCAAGAGTTGGTGGTTTCCAACAGCAACTGGTTTATGGATGGAAGAAAACTTCTCTTCTTTTGTTGAATGCATTTCTTCCTGAAATTAGAATATACATAAATATGCCCATTTAAGACTTTATATGCCCCTTGCTAAATCTAATATTACATAACTTCTTATAGACCATAAAAGTGGTAGGCTGTGGGAAAAACTATAAAATATTTTGTCAGTGCTTTTTKCACAGTCTTCAGGATAGTTGAAAAAAGCTGGAAGGTCAAAAACCTATAGGCTTAGTAAACTAGTAGGCTAAGGAGGCTTTAAGTTTGAGCTTCTAGTTTAAAACTTAACTGATTTATTTTTCTTCTAACTAGGGTAACTTATAGATGTTTTCAACAAACTTATAAAGACAATTTGAAAGACTGATAGGGTCTTAGATGGTTGGGAAGAAGTTGTGAATAATTCCACTGAAATTGAAGTTAAACATATTGAAACATGGAAAATATTATTTTCCTGAAAAAAAAAAAAAAGAAAAGAAAAAAAAGAAAAGAAATCCTACCTCCTTAACTCTTCTAAAAGGCATCTTCATCAATTCTTGCTGTTTCTCCAGCTGTTCCAGGTTATGGGGTTTAAGTGGGGATCCTGGTAGTGACTGGCAAAAGATGTCATTCACAGGGGAAGCCCTGAACCTGTCCAAACAAGTTAGGGATATATCACTTACGTTCCTTAGAACTTATTACTGTTGTTTACACAGGTATGCCAGCACACTCTCACTACTGCTTAGTAGCTCAGAAGCCTCTGCTAAAATCTTATGTTTTAGAGTTTTTTATTACAATCACTACAAATATCCATTGGACTGAGTAGCGTCTATCTTTTTTTCTTGTACAGAGAATGTCTAGAAAGTTTTGTACAAGAAACCACAGCTGGACAAAAGACTTGTATAGAGGCACGCATGCAGGGTTGATGAAAATGTGGAGTCCCAGTGTTAGCCAAGATTTGGGTACCGTACCTGTATTTAGGATGGCTGCAAAGCAGAGGGGTCAGTATAACCACTTCATATTCACAGGTGGTGATTTCGGCTACGGAGAGGATCTCGTGCTTAGCCTCTGGGTGGCAGATGTACATCACCGTGCTGGATCGGGGCAGGTTCTGTCGCAAGCTGCAAGGAGTGCCGTTTCCCATTTCTACAGGGTAGTACGGGGTCATCTGCCCTTCTATATTTTTTGTAGGTATCTAGGTGAAAGAAAACCAAAGTTAAGGGTCACAATAAGGTTCCTTGCCTCTTGCTGCAGCCAGGCAGGTTCTGGTTCATTGCCTCCAGCAGAGCACTGCACAAATGCACCAAGCCACCCGAGGCTGGACCGCAAAGCGCAGCCACGTCTGGTAGCAAAAGCAGCTGCAGCCTCTATAGGTTGCCCCGTGTTTCAATTCTAAGAAATCTTGCCAGCCAAGTGCTACGTTTTTCAGAGCTGCAGCCCAGGAGACACACAGGAGGAGCTCTGCCAGGCTCAGCCAAGGTCTGGCCGAGCACGTTGCCTTCACTGCAGTGCCAGGTCCTGGAGACCACGGCACCGGGCAGTGCTGGTCAGGTCTCTGCACCGCACCCCGTACCAGATAGTCTGCGTTCACCCCTGCGCAGAGCATTTCAGCCACCCCTTACCTCCTCTAACAGAAAGTTCACAATACATACAAAGTAACAATACATACAAAGTAAATCCTACCTGATGAAGTTTGAAATCTTCATCTACAATACTTTTTTTAAAGAAAGCTTTCTAAAGTAAAGGTACTTCACATACCCCAGGTAAAAACCTTTCCTTCCATTTCCTTCATTTTGTATGTATTTTAAATAATATCTCTTCAGACTTATTTCTTCATCTTTAAAAATGCTTTTCCAATAGAAATGTAGCAGCTCAYTAATGGCTTGTGAATACAATTACTAGTGGTGCATAATCATGCCATCTATTTTTTGTGCAGACAGAATATTAAGGGCACGAGAAGCTGGAGTCATAATCGGATTTATGTGTTCAAGTTTAGAACGATCTTCACTTTGGAAGATTGACTCKTTAAACTGATCAATTCCGCCCTCTCCCGGTTCCTATCCTGAGTGCTGCTGAAGTTCCTGGGTACCCAAGTTCTGCTTATGCAAAAGCCATGTTGGAATCCACAGGAGACACTTTTCTCGCCCCACGTGGTTCCAGCAGGTGAATGGTGTCAGCGCACTAGAGACCAGGCGCTGTGCTAGGTGCTGGTGCCGCCATCCACGCTCACGACACCAACCCMGGAGACTTGTGATCTTTTCTGTCTCCCCTCCCTCTGTTATCAAACACATGTTAATCTTGTCATAGGCCATTGACTGTGTCCAACTGAAACTGTTCACCATGACTGAATGAAGGGGWATGATATTTATGAGGTGAAAGAATGAACATGACAGTAAGTTAATTGTTTAGGCACCCTTTGCCTCCAGTGTCCCTCTGTTCTATCCCTGAATATTCAAAGCTGGGAATTGACTCTATGTTCTGACTGTGTTCAAACTGGCTGGTAAAAGGGGTGCCAATGCCCTCCCTTCCCTTCAGAAGGCGCAATTTCTCCTTAAATTCTGAAAGACTGCCCAAGCATCTCACTGAAGACACGCAAGAGTAGACAGTTATTGTCTGCACCCAACTGAAAGGCCCCTGTGTAGGATTTCAGATAAAACCTCAGCCTCAGTGGTTCTTTTTGGTTACTTTAAGTAAATCCTTCCTGTGTTGTCTGCCTTCTCCCTTTCATGGCTACAGATTCCACTAAAATTGCAAATTGAAATTCTTTGTAGACTGAAGATAGTCTATGAACATCATAAGAACTGCTGAAAAAGTTAGGAAAAGATTTAGCTTATTCTGAAACTACCTCCCAAATGCATACCAAGAACATCTGTTTTCTGAGATCCACCAAAAAACAGGAACCACTCTGCTATGTAAGTTGGTACCACAAAGAACATGCAGACAGAATCCGATTTCAGCAATTAACATGAAAGACAACTGGAAATAAGGTAGGTATATGTTTTTTTCCCAGGTCAGTTCTGTTGTTGCTAGTTCTGAACTTCAAATATTTAGGTAGTCCATTATAAAAAGTAACTCAGAATAGAGTTTTTGGCCCTAACCAAATACAAAAGTTCTCTCATAGAAAAGGGTAGCACAGAGTTTTATGGGATGGGCCAACAAGTCATTGGGAATTCAGCAAGACTAGTGCTGTAAGGGTTTGTTAAGCGTTTCTTCTTACCCCAAATGCATGCAGCTACCATTAAAGGAATCTCCTCTGACTAAAGGAATCTCTAGCTGCATCTGTGATGTAGCTAGAAAAATGCTGCTGTAATGGAACTTGGTGTTTGTGTGCGTATTGTTTTCAGAGTGGAAGAGTAATTCTTTCTCTTTCAAGCTTAAGATTTGAACAGCTTTGAAGTCCAATAACTGGAAGGACACAAAACTCGATATAACAGATAAATAAGCTTTTTGAGGTAGGACTGATAATCAAAAGTGAGAAGAGTGCAGCTCAGGAAAGCAATTTCATTTACTGATACTAATTTTAGTAGGGCACTAATTATTTAATGTCATCATATTTAAATTGTCCCTACTATTGATGGCAAAAATTAAAATAGATGTTTTTCACTTGCCTCTTTTGCACTCTCTTTTGGATTTTCCTTTTCTTCTTGATCTAGGGAATAATTAAGAACGAGGTAAGCATAACGTTTYGAACTTGAAATAAAATGAAAGTATATACACAGAGAAGTTTGTATGTTTTGTGTATTTGCTAGTATTCTTTTCATAAGCTGTCAGAGTCCATTTCACCAACGTGCAGGTGGTGAAAGAGGAAAGAAAAAGAGGAAAGAAAGGAAAAAAAAAAGAAAAAACCCAAACCCAGTGATCTGGGATTCAGAGCAAACAGAACAAAATGCGAGTCAGCATCTTGAGACAATTTTATGAGTTTGTCAGACAGGCCAAATTCAGCCCTAGAACAACAGTAAGGTCATATAGGCCAGAATAATATGTCATTACTGCTGCTGTTTGAGGGCAAGCTGACTGCTGCTTTCACAGTGTGTGAATTATAGGCCAGGACAGTAACAAGCAGGTAAGTACTTCAGCCCACCCCCTAGTCTCAGCAGCTACACGAGCTGGAGGAAGAAGTTAGGCGAGGGTGCATGGCACAAGGGTGATCAGGAGAGTAAACATCAGTACTAGGGGAGTCACAGGTTGGCAGAGGTTAAAGCTCTCCTTAGCAATCTCAGCTGTTTCAGGACATAGTCTGGATCCCACTCAGAGTGAAAGAATGGAGAGAAAGGCAGTTCTGTCTCCTCTTCAGTAGTTCCAAGCTTACTGTGGACTCATCTCACAATCTATTTGAATTTTTAAGAGAAGTAGCATCAATTGTAGCTGTATAGGAAGCACACAAAGAGTAAAATCTGCCACCCAAGCAGAAAGGACAGAGGGCCAGCATCCTGAAAGTCTTGGATATGATGATCTGAATTATCACTACATGCAATTTTCTAGCATCTAGCCCCCAAGAAAAGAGTCGTAAAAACTGCATATCTGTTTTCTGTACAGCAGCAGCTAGGGAAAAATAGGCACTTCTGCACAGGATTAGTAACAGTACAAACACTCTAACTCGATAATCAGTGCCAAAAAATGCAACGTTTCTAAAACTCTCTGTTCAGAAGAAAGACACCTAASTGAAGGCTGCAGGCAGCCATTCAAAGACAGGGAGTTTATAGCTCTGAAATCTTCCTAGGTCATAGGCACTTAAGCTATCATTTTTAGGAGGAGGAAAATAGTGGCATCCACTTTTTTACAAACCAGCTCAGAATTTAAAAAACTACTCAATGCTGATGTATTTTCTATTGTTTCTACTTAATCTGATGATGGGCACTGAATTTGTGGATTTTTAGAGTTCTTTGGACTAATGTAATGCCAAAGTGCTCAGCCCTGTGTAGCAGGGAGGCAGGTRTTGGCCGGTACAAACAGAACTCCCAGCACCTGCAATAATGCAAGTGCTTAGAAAATGAGCTTGGGGCTCAGCTGCCCAAATTTCACTGAATTTCCACTTCAGGCACTTCAGTATTTTTGCAGATCCGTGCTTGAAGTCTTTCAAGCAATTCCAAGGATCAAATTCATCTGCAAAAGCCATGAAGCTGTGGTTTGTACACTACGCTTTATTAGAGAATAGCAGAGCCCAGAATGTGCTGTGCTCTCTSTGCCCTGCTTATAGCTTGAAAGACACTTCCCCCCACTCAAAAAGAGAGTCAGTCATGTCAAGCAAATATCAGTTCTTTTTTTCTTTTTCTTTCTTTCTTTTTTTTTTTAATACTACATGTTTTCTCTATCTGACCCTAATTAGCTATTGTATTTTATATAGTATGGCAAAACTGACAGGATGGATGTGATGTGAGGCACTGAAAAGGAATTAACAGAAAATAGATTTTGGAAGAAAGAGTAATCCACAGAATTCCACTACCCTTTCACATTAGAAATAGTTTTCTACAGAAGTTCCAGCGCATTTCTGAGAATGTAGTAATTAAAGCCAAAATAATTCTTTAGCATCAACAAAATAAACTAAAACAAACCTGGTTCTGACAGTGGGTTCTTTATCATCATATTCCCAAGATAGTATTCTTGGATGTTTATTTTCTACAATCAAAAAAAAAAAAGTTAAAGTATTTCAGTTATCATTTCCATACATTTTCAAGGGCATATGATTTCAAGTCTTTTTGAAAAGTTAAACAGATATATAGTAGCAAAAAGGGAACTGAAATTATCAAATTGCAAGAAACCTACTTGACCAGTTTCTTTCTCTTCATGATATTGACGGATATGTTTTCCATGGCAGACTTCGTAAGTCCAGTAAGATTCAATCTTCAAGAAAAAAAGGGGTGGGAAAGAGAAAAAAAAAAAAAAAAAAAAAAAGACATTTTCAATTTATATACACTACCAGAAAAAGGCATTTTTCCAAAAACTTTTGGCTTTAGCAGTAAAAACATCTGGCCCAAGCAGGTGGGTAAAAACACCCTCACATGCAGTAGCACAACAAATGGCCTCAGTGCTGCCTAAGGATTTTAACTTGTTCCAAATAAACACCAATGACAAAATTTCTTTCATTTCTGCACAGACATAACACAGCAAAAAGAAGAAAAAAATGGTTGAGCTAATTTTCTCTTTACCACTAGGGCTAAGCTGGTGACTCAGCACACACTGCTTTTGCGCTCTGGGCAGATATGGACTGTTTATCAATTGGGCTTCACCCTCCCTCCCCTCCTGTAGGACTCCCGAGAGATCTGAAGGTTCTGTCACTTGTTGGTCCTCAACAACCACTTGTTTGTGAAGAGGTTTGAGGAAATGAACTTTTAAACAGTGATGTTAGTTGGTTATCTAGAAGCACATCTGTTTTGATMTTCTAATGTTTTCTGAGGAATGTTTTTCATTATAGACTGTGTGAAATATTAGGGCTGGACTCCTAAAAGTAAACATTTTAAATCCTTATTTGTAAATTGCTACTGCAATCACCCTGTTGTTTTGTATCCCAAGATCTCCCGCTACTTAGACTATTACACTAACATTAAGATAAAATTATCAAGATGTAGAAAATTTGTTTCAGATTGAATTACTACCTGAAATACCCTTATTTACACAGTTGTCAGCTACACTGAACCTTGAATGTTAAAATGAGCTGAGCTGTAAACTTGTGATAAACATGCCAAGTATTGGTGTAGGAATAACATACTCTGTACGAACAGCTACTTTGCTTAAAAAGGGGTTCCAACAATTCTCCTGGAGTAGGGCCTTTGTAGTCCTTCTCTTCTTCCTAGAAGAAAACGATTATTTCAATTTATCAATATTAAAGGCAGTAGACATTAAATGTGTAGTAAATACTCATTTAAAATAAATAAAAACTTATTGCAAAATTAAAGACATAAAAACTCATTAATTCCTGCCGTGAAAGGACTGTGTTGAGATTAGAAGATAATTTAGTTAAGAAAGGCCAAATAAGAGTTACAAATCAAGGAGTTAAAACAGAAAAAAAAAATCTGTGCTTTTAAGACATACATGTATTCCAAAAGAGTAGTAGTTCTCAACTTGCTCATATCAAGAGTGGCAGCTTGGGACACGAATAGGAAAATTATCCAAAAAAATTTTAATTTGGTAATCAGCCTCAATGTATTCATGCAGTGCAACTGGAATACCATACAGCTTTTAYTGAGTTAAAAAAAAAGTGGATCAGAAAGGCAGACATAATATTGTACAAGTTGATTTCTGCATATTTTTTACTCTGCAAATATATATGCTGTTGAAAAAATATGCACTGTAAAGTTCTTTAGAACTGAAGGTTTCTCACCTATGTGGAGGTACTCTGTACTGTCAGCCACCTCAAGGAGGAAGGCTCTGTCAGAATGGGGGGTCCCTACTAGTGGGGGGACAGCCTCTCTGGGCAGTCCTTTTTTTGCACAGTGTGAACACAAGAACCATTAAAGACCAAGGATAATCCTCATGAATTTCCAAAAGCAAAGACGGACCTCCTCTACTTTCTTCTGTATAAGCAAAGCTGTTCATATGCTTTAAAACTCAAGCCCTGGGTTGTGCATTCAGTGTTTTCCACTCCGGGAGAAGATGAAGGAGAACGAAACTTTATTGGCATAGAATTTGACAATGCTATTTAAAACACAGCAAGTTTTTAATCAGCGTTGATTTTTTGCTGACATTCCAGAAAGAAACGTCATGATGGGGATGGCCAAACCTATCAACTAATAGTGTACCTGAGCAACCATATGTTACAAATGAGCACTTCCAGACTGCTCAGAGGGGCTGCGCTTGGTATAGAGCTATATCTAAAACCAAATGAACGCGTGCATATAAATTGYGTTCATTGCTCTGTAGATGATTTTCCCTTTTATAGGGGAAAAAATGGCTATTTTAAGGAAAAAAAAAGGTTATTTCAGGAAAAAAAAAACACAGAAGTTGTTGTAGGGACTTACAATTATGAAAAATGTCTACTGAACTTACCTCATTGCCACTGGATATGAGCGGAAGAATACATTTATATTTTTCTTTATCCACAGTGGTCATGATGATGAAGTTATCCTCTTTGTACAGAACACCGCTTGTGGGCTAAGGGAAACAAACAGCCTCTGAATTAGTCCGGATTCTTTTTTAGGTGATACCTGTTAAAAACAATCCCAAATGCACGAACAGGAAAATTCATACAGGCTGATGGTGCAGGCGGTCCAGAACATTTATTTGGCTTTAATTATATCAAAAAGAATAGTTTGGCCATTTAAAGTGCTCTGCTGGTATTCGCTTGTTTGGTTTCTTTCCTTGTTTCGCTCCTATTTCCATCCACATTCCCGCTGTCATGTGCGCTCATCCTCTCGCTCCAGGGCACGTATTTCCAAATCAAGGATTTCCAACCACCCTGTGCGGAACTTCTCTTCTTTTGCATGTTTTACACCTGGAGGCCAAGGGCTGCGTCCTGCTCTGACGCAGCCAGAGCCCCGGGCGCTGGGCAGCACACGTGTTGTCCTCGCAGGGCAGCAGCAGAGCCGGCCGCAGACCCACGCGAGCCCAGGCCCGCCTGGCCACCRCCACTGAAACCGCGCGCTCGCCTTGGAGGCGCTGCTCGGAACGGCTACGCCGCGCACCCCGCCGCGACAAACCGCCTCGGTCCCACGGGGCCTTCAGAAACAGACCCCGGCTGCGCCTGCACTGATCGCCCCTGGGGGGGGACAACGCAGCCCTGTAAATATCAGTGCCCTTAACGGTTAGTAACTGCCCCTCGTCCCCCCRCCCGCGGCCGTTGGCGGCGGCCGTTGGGCGCGGCACCCACCAGGCTGAGCTCGGTGCCGGGCCAGTTGACCCTGAAGGGGATGTCGTCGCTGAGGTGCGGCGCGGCCCGCCCGCCGCCCGCCGCGCCCGCCGCCCACGCCACGAGCGCGCAGAGCAGCGCGCCGGGCGCCGGGCCGCGCCGCGCCGCCATGGCGCCCCACGCTCCGCTCCGCTCCGCTCGGGAGGCGCCGAGGCGGCCGCGGAGCCCCCGGCCCCTGCCGCCGGCCACGTCTGCTTCCGCCGGCGCCGCGTCACGGCCGCCGCGCATCAACATCCGGGGCGGCCACGCGCCGCGCCCCTGCAGCC
>NW_020455766.1:586651-599121 GCF_003342845.1 Nothoprocta perdicaria
CGGCCCGGCCCGGCCGCCGCGGGGCCGCTGCCGACCCTGTCCGTGTCCCTGTCCGTGTCCCTGTCCCTGTCGGTGTCCCTGTCCCTGCCGCGGGGACCGGGCTGGCGGCGCGCTTGGTGTGCGCTCGTCTGCGCTCCTTACAAGCCGCGGTTAAAATCTAGGTGTGAGTTTAGGGATAACCCGCCCTTGAAATTTTACCGGTTTATTGGCTGGCTCGGAAAAGAAAAAAAAAAAAGTCTCATTTAAGGTTCCTTTTTCTCCCCTAGCCCTTACAGCACTCAGTCAGTGTCACTGTGCGGTTTCGCAGCCGCCTGCTTGGTCTCTGCTGTGCTCTGCCCTGTGGTGCTCTGCCTGGTCCTCTGTTTGCAGCCTTGGCTGCGTGTGGCTGCTCTCCGAGCCTGTGAGGAACGTATATCCTTCCAGTTCCTCGTGTTCCTGCTTTCCTTTTTGCTCGGCTAACACTGACTTTGCYGCACGCTTATGGAGCCTTTTCTTGTCGTACCTGGAAGGTTGCCCTCTGACTCCTGAAAATGCACTAAGGTGGGAAGTCAGGCAGTGAGAAAGCACCAAGGGACCATCTGCTGTGGTTCACTTTTGTGCTCAGTAGAAAAGTTAGGATGCTTTTAAGCCCTGATCTATCTGTAACTTTTAAAATCTAAAATATCAAGAGTTTTTTTGTGTGTGTGTGTACAGTATAGTTTTATTCAATATTTAGGTCATGTTGGGAGGTGTAGGCTGTGGTTTCGGTGTCCAGGCAGAGCTGTGGCTGCCCTGCAGTTGGAGAAAGGCTGTGGGTGGGTGGGAGCACCCSTGGGCAGGAGGAACCTGCTCGGCAGAGCAGTTTGGGGGAAGCCTAAGAGGCTTCTCCCAGCCGTTTCTCACGGAGCTCTAAGGCCGCGTGTTCTGGAGCTGTTTTCTCTTATCGGAGAGTTGGCCCAGCGAGAAGCGAGTGTCTGTGCTGTGCTGGAGGATGTGCACTAGTAGGGCCCTGCATAGSGAGTTTGCTGGGACCAGAGCTTTTCCGAGGAGTACAGTGAGTTGAAAAAGACTCCAAGCCATGCTAACCTGTTGAGCACTGGGGTACTAAATATGTCTGTGAAGAATTGCAGAACAGCTTTGATTCTTTAATTTGCCATAAGATGGCAAGTGAAGTTCTATATACTCATGTGATGAAGGAGCTTTAGCATATACATATATATTTAGCTCCTTTCTGCTTCCTGGATTAAGAGAATAACCTGTGCCTAGGCTCTTACTGGAAGGGAAGGGAATTAGAGTTGAACTGGTGAGATAATATACCTTATGAAATAATGGGATAAAATAAGTCTTCTGGTATTGATGGGGGATGATACAACCAGTTTTGTAATGGTGTTACTCTGACTTTGAAGGATAAGTTCTGCTTAAAATGGTGAGTTTATTTTCCTTTAAGGAGTAACTTTTGTGTCATATTTTGAGCAAATCGGTATTTTTTCCTCCTGTTCTAACCAAAATTGCCCGAAATGTTCAGACTTGGAAAGCTTCTTTTAATACTGGGAACTTTCTGTGTTTTGTTACCTGAAGAACTGCATCTGACGTCTTCCATTTGCTGCAAAAATGGTTTCATTGWTCCTGTGTTTAAGGCAGTACTGTGTTTTCAAGGAGTATTCACCGTTGCTTTCTTCTGAGCGACTAAACTGACCTTTAGTCACCTCTGAAGGGGAAAACCCAAGGTCTATATGTGTGTGTGTCTATGTATGTTTCATATATATATGTATACACACAACTTGTAATGGGGTGCATAGATGCATGTGGGATTCAGCACAGATTTTCCAAATTAGAGCAGATTAGGCCAATTCTGTCTGATCTTTGTTCACCTGTGGGAAATGCAGAACAGATAAAAGGCTGAAGAAAGTTGGAAATTATTGCTGGGGATCCTACCATGATGCTGGTAATTGCAGACTGTTTTGACTTCCCTTCTCTCTGTTCTTTCACAATAAGAAATACAAATTCGTTTCCAAAAGTTTTATGATTGATTCAGAAGACAGGTCAGTTTACAGTCAGTGGCAGTCAAAGGAGTATGAAGAGTACTTATTTATGAAAAGTTGGGCATTAAGAAAAAAAAGCAAGGAAAGTGTTGAATATTCAGGTTACGGATTTAAATTGTCACAGAAGATGAATATGTATTTTAATAACAATCTGGATATCAGATGGCTAAGTGATCATATACAGGAATATTGGGTATTACAGAAGTATACTTTAAYGTTTGCATTTTGATTTTTGTTCACCTTGTAGCACAAGTAGAAGCAAACTGTCTTACTGCAGTCTTTGTACAAATCCTAAATTCTACTGTAAGTTGAATTTAACTTTTTTTCGGGGCTTTTCTTTGGGAGATTTCAAGAGAGTTTTYAGGTATGTAGCTATATGCTGCTTAATGATAATCCCTTTCAATGGGGAAAATTTTAAATAGATCATTCCCATTATCACAGGGAGATTTAGATCTTGACCAACTGCTGGGCAAGTTGCTTTTCACACCAATGGACTTAACCTTTACTGTGCAGGCACAGCAGTGAGGACCATGCAGCATATGAATACAGACTGCATCCTTCGTGCAGGGAAGGACACGGGGCCTTGTGGGCCACCTGGTGATTTGAGTTTTCTATTAACAGTGAGTGAAATCCGACAGCGTGGCTGACTCCTGTTTCCTCAGACACTGTTTGGAAACAAGCTTAGAGGTAGTTTAGTCCGTGTATGTGTATATATGACGAAACCGTCTCTAAAATCTCTACAGTTACATCACAGATACAGAGACAGTTTTTACCAGCAGGAAAACAACTAAGCATGGGGTCTAAAAAAGCCTTGTGTCGAGTAATGCCTTGGGTGGTGCCTGGAGCTATGGGCAGAGTCGCGCCCYACAGCCCCTACAGCAAAGGCAGGTGGATGGCACTGTCGTTATTACTGCAGGTTGCATGAATCTGGAATCAAATCTACACTGTTATGAAAAATGCAAAATTCAGAGCTTAAATATAGTTTTAAAGAGAGTATCATCACTTTGTTTTATCAATAGCTTCTTTTTGCATGCCCTGCCTCTCTTGAGGAACAGGATAAGCCTTTGAGGAAAGAATTAAAAATAATACAGAGACTGGACAGGTCCATTTGATCTGATTAAGCTTTACTACAGCTTACTTAAGGTAAGCAGAAGACAGGAGGTGTGCGTTCTCTTTTATATATATTTATAAATAATATATATATTTTTRGGGAGAGAAAGGTTAGTATGTCTATTTAACATTTAAATAAATATTCTTGAAATAAACTATATAGAACACTTTTGTAACAGGTATCCAGGAAGCACAGTTTTTAAGTCAAGGGGAATAAATGTATGTGTAATGAAACACACTCATATTAATATTCACATGGGTGTTGCCTATCACTGTAAATCTTCAGTTTGTGAAGACCCTCAAATAATTCCATCATCAGTCCTCTCAATGACTCGCACTAACCACGGAAACATGAATATTCTGATCATGCTTCTGTCCTGCTGTACAGCTGAATGTTTAGGGGTTGGTTTTCCACTGTTATGTTGTCTTAAAGCAGCCTGGCTCAGTGGAGAATCGAGACCCTTGCAACTCTTCCATCAGGTCACAGGTAACTTGCAYGCACTGATGGGAGAGGGGAGCCTCGGTTCCTGGGCTTTCACTGATGGAAAGATTTGCTTCTGCTGCTCAGACTAGGCCCCCAGGCCACCCTAGCAAGCYCTCTTAGGAGTGGCACATGCCACTATTCTTAACCGCTTACCACTTACCTAGGAGSCCTTACCAAATGTTTCTTGTTAACACGCRGTTATGTTCTGTTGACTTTAAGTGGCCAAGTGAAATCATACCAGCTAATCAGATAATCCTGRTATTTTCAACCAATTGCAAATACTTAACAGGAAGGTGTAAAGACAAAAAAGGGACAAGGTGTAMTAAACATATATGCTGTTGCTGATGCAAAATATAGGCTTGCAAGCTACAGCTGAACATGTACACTTCTTCAGTATCAGAAAACATGATGCAATGTGGTATGTGAAATAGGACTTTTTCTATTATTAACATATATGTCTGTGAATCCCTGAAAAGATAGCTGAAAATTYTGATTTAAAATCTGTCCTCAAAGACTGGCTGTTCTTTTATTTATTTATTTAAAAGATGGGGTTACAGCAACATCTAAAGGCAAATAGCAAAGAGAGGATTTTCAGAACATTTGTGCTATATTGTGGATTCAGGTGACATCCAGAATKATTTTAACATTTTAGTTGTATGCCTTACAATAAAAGATGAGGCATCCGTATGATATAGCTTGTTTACATCAAATGCCTTGTGCTTTTGTTTTCAGGGGCTTGAAGTAATTAGCCTAGGAAAAGTATTTCCTTCACAACAGAACTGTTTCTCTGCTGCTAAGGAAAACTAACATATAAAGGGTAAGGTTACTAATTCAGCCGAATTGAAATTAAGCTGAATTAAGCTGTATGATAAATGCAGTGCATTTACTGTGCAATTCACAATAAATACTTAACATCTTTCTAGTTGCACTGAGTGCCAATCCCGTGTTCTTGAATCAGAAAGAACTATCACTTTAATCGAGGGGAGTTGTATCTGAATGCAGGCTTTGATCGTAAAGTAATTTGAAGGCTTTTTCTAAACCTGAAATTAAAATCGTCAAGCAAGATCAGGCTTAAGTCATTCCTTTGAGATTTTTATAACGAAACATATGAGCTTTGGATAAGAAACTTGATATACCAAATTCAAACCTAAAGCACTTCCCCTGCTCCCTTTTCTACAGACCCTTAAAGAATGACTTTTGCTTTCAATAATGAGTCTTAGCTACTGTTTTGAATGCAAGATTAAAATAAATAAGATAGCATAATACAGATAAACATGTTTCCAAGTCATATGCCCGTTGTGCAACAAAACCGTTCTTTTAAGATGAAACAAGATCATTAAAATTAAAAATATTTTTATATGCAGTTTAAGTTTTGATGTTTTTCTAGGAGTTCCTTTACTAGTTTCTCTAAGGAGAAGAGATGTTCATCTACATCTTCYGGTACAAGATTTCTCATAGAATTAGCAAGTTCAAACAGGTATTCTGTGTTTCTTCCGCTCGGACCAACTGCATTAATAATCTGTTCAGCAATTTCTTCTAGAGGTGCTGGGCCAAGGTAATTCGGGTTATCGCAGGATCCGATATATAACAATACGTCAAATGGTTTTATTGATGTGTCTTTGGGATAGAAAATGACAGTTGTGGTCCTGTAGCCTCCTTTCTCCCTGAAGTCCAGATAGGCCTTCACTTCACCTTCTTGTCCAGCTGGCAGTCTATAAGCAACACCCCACACACACCCCTGTTGACATAAGGACAGAAAATCCAAGCGGTATATTAAGATACTCACAAATTAATGTATTTCTAATTTATTTTGGTGAAATCATCTTAAAAACCTTGCATATACATATATATATATATTTTCTGTTTTCTGTCGTACCTGTTTCTCATGTTGTTCAATGAAAGACACCTCTTCCAAATTAAGAACATTTTAGTTAGGAGATCTTCGTTCAAACTAATTATTATGTGGCTTCCTCATGTGTTCTGATGCTGGGGCMTTTTAGGGGAAACTATTTTGTAATCAAGTTTGAAACAGTGAAAAGACTTGGCTTGGGCTTCTAAAGGCTATCGGCTAAAGTGATGATTGAGAGAAGACAATGTATTCTCTTGACCTCAAAGAATTAGTGCAGTAAATATTAAAAGTTGTAAACAGTGCCAATTCAAAGTAATTTTAATCASATTTTTTCCCGGTTTCATTACAGTTTTATTTCCTTTCTTTTACTTGTGTGAAGTTAATGCACTTAGTTGAACTCTAGGAGAAGGAAAAAAGCTGAGAGATGAACCTTTATTTTGCAGAACTAGACTTGACATATCTAGCACCTTGGCAAATACTGTTACTGTAAATTTCATTACCATCATCTTAAGAATTTTGATATTTCTTCATGKTCATCACAGATAAAAGCTATGAGAAAGTACTTAATTTGGGGGTGAATCAATTACATTCCCATATATATTATTTCTATAATAGAGAATGAAATCCATGAGATCTGTGTATGGGTCTCCTTTAAAGTAACACAGAAGAATGTTGATCTGCATTACTCATTAAAGTCTACAAAATTGTTTCTTATTAGTATATTATTTTAAAATGAGTGGTAATTTGTTCTTGTCTATAGACAACACCAAACGTGGATTCCTCCATTACTGAAGACAGAGACTATTGGTTTTCTTTCYAACACTGGATTTGTAAGTGCCAAATTTTGCAGTCAAGACCAAATGTTGGTCAATGGCATTTTATTTAAAAAACAAACAAAAAACCCAGAGTAGTTGTAGAAGTTTTTTTTTCTGTAGGTGGCTACACTATTAGATGTACTGTGGCTAAGAACAGCACCGGGCTGTTCTTCGGTTCCTTCCCTCAACTCTTCCATGTGGGTGTCAACTTAAGCTGTCTGTTAGTTTTTGAAAGAGTGCCTTTTGTGGGGACATACTTAGGTCCTGATAGAAAAATATAAAGTGTGTTGGGGATGGGATTTCATAACCTTCATTTAAAGCAGCTATGTACTACCAGTGCATTTGGGTTGTGTCAGATGTCAGATTTCTACACAAGATGCTCCAACACAGCGTATGTGCATCTTTTCCTCTGTGCACATTCCTGTGGGACAGAGAAGTCTAAGATGCCTCCAAAATAAGGTTTTTTTTTTTTTAATGCAGAAGGAGTAGCTGAAGTTAAGCACATTACTTTTTTTTTCCTCCTCTTTTTGATTTTCTGTCCATACCAGTTTCCAGAGAAAAGGAAACAAACAAACAAAAAACCCCAAAACAGCAAACCCAAACTGCTTTGCTGAGGGGGAARAAGGTTCCTATGGCAACGAGTAAGTTTGCTTAGCAATACAAGCTGAGTGACAACGRTATGACCGTTCTTTGTTTATAGAGGAGTCTGTGTAACAGAATGGTGCCCTACAGTACAGTAATGTGGGGAAAAAAAACCCCACACCACTTACTAGAAAGGTACAGAAAATCACAGTGAGAAGCAGTGCGCTGTGTTTTGCTGGTCTTGCTAACTGCAAAACAGTTGAAGGTTACAGTTATCTTTGCACTTGCCTCTATTTGTTGCTGCTGTTTCAGGGAAATGTCAGAGCTGAAAGTATTTTGCCTTGATTAAGTAGAGGTAGCTTGAGTACAGTCTTGCATCATGCTTGAAGTTGACTTGTGGTAATGGTGACTAATATATTGATAAGGCAGCATTTTATAAAGGTGCACCCATAAATAAAAACTACTCCCCCAAAACCCATATTTTACTCATCTTACGGCCTTGTGTTACATGTCCTTGCTCTGCCTGTGCTTCCGGGCCACCCCTCCTTATCTCCTATGTTCTCTGGAGGCAGCACTAGCTGCAGGGATCCCCTTCCTTGAGGTGTGAGAAGCTTGATGGACAGGGAGAGCACAGCTGCCGCYGGCTGCATGTATGGGGTGGCACATGTCCCCAGTGCCACCCTGGGCTGCACCTCTTGCTCAGAAGGGAATCCCCAGGGAACAAACSCTCTTGCTCCCTCCCCAGACACCAGGGCTTACCTTGCCCTATGAAAGAGAAATCAAAATCACCCTTGGTGACATTTATATTCTTAAGTATTTGGTTTATGTAGCCACATACCACTGCAAAGTAATCTCGATATGTTTCAATGTTTATTTTAGGCAGGCATGGTTCTGATGCAACTTGTGTCTAATATTGGGATATCTTCAGGCACTATATTGCTGGAAGTCAAATTCGGCATCCTTTGTAACAGGATAGCAGTAGGGACTATACAGGAAAGTGCTTAAAAACATGCATTTGGTAATAATTGACCCAAACTACTTCCAGTTGCTTAAGTTAGATAGATTTATTTTGAACAGTCAAGGAGTACTGGCATTAATCCAGGAAATTCTGGGAGAATGTTTCATAAAGGTAACTCAGTTTGTTTTAGGAGAGGCAAAAAAACGGAGACTTAGCAACTTAGGTTGGGATGCATTAGGAATCTGTGTGCACTCTAGAGTAACTATGACAAACAAGCCRGCAGTACCGTACCTCAGGGTCTTCCACAAGGGTCACAACTCTTCCAGGCTAGAATTAAAAGAAATACCACTTATTTAGTTAGAAGCTTTCATTGTAAATCATCAGCATCAAACAAACATTCAAACAATGAGAAGTAATAAAAGGGACAGTAAATTAAGCCAGAAGAGTCTCAAGAAAGTGTGAATCTTTGGATGATTGAGGCACAGTTTGTACTTTTTTCTTAAGAAAAAAGTTTTATCTGTATTAGATTAGTAGAAGTGGTGATAAAATACTCTATTTGTGTTTAATTTCTTCCCCATGGAAACTTTTTTTAGAACCTTATTGAAAAATCAAAATGGGATTGCTCTTGGGTCATTTTTGACTTCTAAATGATTTTTAATGGATTTGTAAGACTTGTGCAAGAAATTCTACTTGACACGAGTTACTACTTCCTCTAGGTTTGCAGGTGATGTGTATGTACTTCTTGGCAGCCCAGGGATTAAAACACACAACTTGACCTGCATTCAGAGGGCTGCACTGCCCATACCAGTAAGAGCTCTAGTAGGAGTTGCTAGTATGCCACAGTGCATCTCTATATATAAATATAGCAGCTCAATTTTCCACATAGCTATTTTCTAACTTGACTATTAATACTTCCATAACCTGTGTGCTTAATACTGGGCATTGGGGGTTAGTAAGTTATACACTAAAGAAATGTTTTGTGGTAGGAAACAACTGTATTTTTATTTCCAGAAATACCTGCATTGGAGGCCTGAGTGTTAAATGAAAGAGCAAGTACTCAACAGATATGTGATAAAAGAACAATCTGTTTATCTGAGAAAGGAGAGGATTTTTTTTTTTTTTTGGTTTATAGTGTCTTGCATGAAATGACCCAACTTAAACAGCATTAGGGAACCTTGGACATTACCTTTGCTAGCTGAATAAGAAAGTAACAACTAYAAACTTTCTAATATAAACCCAAACCATCTTTACTGGGCTCATGGAGTGCTGGCAAAGGCAAAGCTGAAAGRCCTAAATCAGATGCCCCTGACGGAAGGATTTGTTTGAGTTTGTCCTGGCGTTCTGCTGCCGGGAAGGCCCAAGAAGGCRGCTTTGCAAGGACCACACTGAAACAAAACTGAAGGTTTGGCGCTTCAAAGATCTTCTAAAGCATTTGTAGCTCTTGGTACCATCACCTCCCTGAATCAGAAGGGAAGTTGCTGGGGAAAATGACTTAGATCTTCCTTTAGCTCTGTATTTCAATCCAGGCCCTGAGACGTGCTATACTCTAGAGCCCCCCAGATRTATGCCTGTGCTAGCTCCGTGTGGCAGGAGGCATTAAAAACCTCTGTGAGGGCTGCAGGAATGGAAGCAGCAGCTACTTGCGGACTCAGGTACTCATCTTGGAGAAGACCAGCACTACTGTGTGAAAATCAGAGGAAAGTTAGTTTAAGATCCTGAATCACTTTGGCACCTCCTGCAGTCCTTTCCACAATCAATTATCTGTTGTATTTTGGTTGCAACCAGTTGCTTTGACGTAGATGCCAATTTAAGACTCTTCCAGATTTTTACCAATCTGGACTAAGTACAGCAGGAGAATAGCATTAGCATCGTGTAGCCTCTACCCTAGAGGCTGTGACAGGTTCCCCGCTGAGGAGGGTTTATTGAGTTGTACTAAGATAATGGTCCCTGGATAACTGGGTGAACTGCCAGGCCTTCTGCTGCTGRGCGGTTGGCAGTGGTACTGCAGCACTGCCCAGGTCCTGCAATGACTAACTGCCTACCGAAAGAAGAACCAGTTTCAGCGGCTGGGCATGAAAACCTAGTGAAAAGAAGTATTAACTTAAAAATACCTTCAATTTGGTTACCTCAAAACCTTTCTCTGAAATGGAGTTCAAAGTATGCTAATGAATAAGATTGCAGAAACTTAAAATTGTTTCTTTAAAAGCAWAAGCTTACTTAAACAAGAAGTAGCTTTTTATACTTCCTTCTCCTGTGACTCACCCTGGTCTAACAGTAGCCTGTCTGTCCTCCACTCACCCCACTGCTGGCAGCCCTTCAGCAGGAAGAAACTGTCCGAGTAAATGATTATACAGAACCAAGGCCAACTGGTGAATGCTAAAAGTTGCCTTGGAAAACGGACCTAAATTGGGAGGATATCTTTCTGTTGTGATATTGGATAATACTTTCAATATCTGATGAACATTTAAAAATGCTACCTATTGAAAATACACTTGATACTAYACTGCAAGGCAGTTGTGCCTACAAGGTAAAAGGGCTTTAACATGAGATTGAGATCTTCCTACAGAAATCCAAACATTTTGCCATTTTACCATGGTGTGGTGATCCGTGCATGATTACTGCATTTCCCTAGTGCAGTGTGTGCGTCTGGTTGATKCATCTTGTGAAAGTTCTGCAGGAATTAAGGGCTTGACTTCTGCAACACTGTGTATTAAAACATTAATTGTATATTAAATTACATAACATTCTCCTTTTTACATAACTTTAACTTCAGAGSTGAAGTTACAATGCCTTTTCCCCCTCCTTTCTAAGAAGTAAATCAGTGTTTATTTTTGCCATAGACCTAAAATCCCCGGAGTCAAACCGTAGAGGTAATCTCTGAAGGGTGGCACTGCTGACTTCCCTTCTGAAGAACAGCAAGTGGAGAAGTACTGAGACTAGCAGGATGCTGCTGACATCTTTACAGCGTTCCTTATCTGGGCAGTTTCCTGTGAAATGTTTCTCCCATTTCACTTTCAACAGACTAAGGCCCTACATTATTTTTACCTATAACTGAATCATTCAGTAATTGGATACATGCAGAAACTCGCAGGAGTTTTCAYGCTCTAATCTGCTAGTGACAGCCCATGGCCTGTGAGCAGCTGATGGCCACTCCCAGGTGTCCACACACACCGGTCTCCTCTCCACCAGGGATCCCAGAAACAGCTCAATGCCGTGCACAGCTTTGCGCGGCAAAAATGGGAATATCTGCTCAGTGTAAGGGGGGAGTAACCCTTGCATGAGCATGGTGACCCTGCAGGGCAGAGAGCATGTGCATCTGCAAGGGAAAGCGGGTTTGGACTTTCTGCCCTTTCTTTTCTAGGCACAGCTAAAGGCAGTTTCTGATGAAGGCAGACACAGAACCAAGGGTCCCTGAATGCTGSCCTTGCAGTGTTGGCTTCACGGTATGGCAGAGTTTGGCAGTTGTCAAGAGTGGCACCTCTGGCATTCATGTGATCACAGAGCCAGGTAGCCAGGGACGGCAGCAAACAATCTATTAGTGTTTTTAGTGAGTGCAGGGAATGTGCGGTGCAATCGAGAGCGCCAAGCCTGGCTCAAGGGAGGTGGCAAAAGTCATCAGAGGCGGGGAGGAGGCAGGGTTATAACGAGAGGAGGTGACAGTTCACCGCCCTGGCAGCAGCAGTCTTTCAGCTCAGTTCAGACCACAGGGCAATAATGCTCGCTTCACGCTTCAGCCCTTCAGCACRTTTACTCTTAAGTGATGTTTTTGTCATCTTCAGCAGGAGTGTGAAGAAAGAAATTTCTTAACACCAAGCAGCACTGCACCAGAGCAGCTTCATCTTGTGTGAAACAGGCCTCAAAGCAAAAAGAGCATCAGACCTCCACATCTACRGAATCTTTAGTATTGTCAAAAATCAGAATTTTTCAGATTCATATATCTGGGGAAATTACTGCCCCTGAATTTTAAGCTATTCAAGGAGGTCCAAGAACTGGATGATACCAAAAGAATTTAGTATTTAAAAAGTGTAAAACTAATATCCCGAGGAACCGTAGATTAGTTCAATATGATTGGATGAGAAATAGAAGACTGGTTACTTTGAGGGTCTCCTCAAGCACTGGAGCCTAGAAGTACAATTAATGAGAAGCTATAAAATGCAAGGAACCTAGAAGTACAATTAATGAGAAGCTATAAAATGCAAAGGGTGCTTCACCACCACTCTCGTTAAGCACGTGGCCACAGCAGAAGGTGAGCGGTGTCAGCGTGGGGGCCCTGGGGCTGCCCCCGCTCTGCGCAGCCGCTGCTCTCGCGAGCGGCTGTTGCCTTTGCTGCACTGCCTGTGAAATGCTGCAGCAAGCCCTGTYTGCAGGAGAGTTTTGTGGGTTTTTAACCTGTTGGCTACTGTGCTATTGCTCATCTTCAAAATGTGCTAATACCGGAGGGCCAGTTTCTCTTGTAACCCACCCGCTAGGGACTAACTCATTTCCGATGTAATAGAGGCTTTAAGGGYTTTATAGTGGAGTTTGGTTGGTCTGGTAGAATGAGAAATCTTGGCGCTCTGTTTTCTCAGTTTTTGTTGAGGGACCCTTTTGTCTGTGGAAGTAGTAGTAATTTAGGGGTTGTTGTACAGTAAGAGTGTACTAAGTTGTTGAT
>NW_020455766.1:600091-603306 GCF_003342845.1 Nothoprocta perdicaria
CGGAGCGGCCGCTGCGCACTCGGGCCGCGCCGGGAGGGGCCGCGGGGCCTGCGGGCCCCCTCCCCTCGCAGCCGCCCGCAGCTTCCGCGGGAGCGGGGCCTGGTGCCCCGGGAGCGGCCGCCGGGAATGGGCCCGCCCGGGAATGGGCCCGCCCGGCGCCCCGGGAGCGAGCGAGCCGCAAAGTGACTCCGCGCCGGGTGTTGGCAGTCGCCTCTTTTAGGTAGCTGAGTGCATAGTGCCCCTCAGGAAACCTCACATCGGGGAGAAAGAGCAAGGGAGATACATATATATTTTCTCCTTCCCTTAAAAAGCAAAGCAAAAYTGAAAACAAAAGCGTGGCACTCACATCTTAGCAGGCTGACTTGCCTTGAGTTACCTCCTCAGGGCTGCCCCGCTAGGTTCCCGAGCTTGATACTCTGGAGCTCTTCTCGGGTTTCCGAATTTAATGGGATCTGCAGCTCAGGAGTATCTCTTGGCACTTCAGGGAGCAAATCTTAGCTGTTCGTTAGTGTAGCTTGAGTTTTCCTTTTGTTTGTGTGGCGGCGGGGGGGAAAACAAGAAAGGTCTAGGTGAGCAGATCCCACAGAAGAAGCTGTAGCACTCGTGTTCTCMGTCTGGTAAGACCTGGGATCTTGGTCAAAGCCATTTAGCTCTGTCTCATTTTCCTAAAAAAATGCTGTATTCCTCTAGTGTATGGATTCACAAGAATGACCTGGTAAAAAGAAGCTTGGTGTCGAAGCCCTTGGTAACTGGGAAGGAAAAACACATCCTTCCCTCCTCTGGTGGGCTTGCGATCAGGATTAGGCAGAGATCGMTTTCTGGGAAGGCTCTTCTGAGAGAGGCCTTCCGGGCTGAGAGCTGCCTCCCTAGCTCTGTGAGCCTTCTGCATTCAGCATTATTTAATTTAGTCACCTGGGGGTTAGATCAGCTCTCAGCACCCTTATGATGTTATATTATTTAGCAAAGATCCAAGAGGACTTGTGTATCCTGCTCCTCAGCAGCAGGTGGGACTGGAACAGGACTGGAACCTGCTTGCTTGGAGTCAAGGCCAACAAACTAGCCTTAGCAGCTTTTTTTCATTTGTATTATTATGATGATGTGTTATTTTTGCTATTTCTCTCACATAAGTTTCTAACCTAATCCTAGAACTGGCCTATAGTTTGCACATGTGTAATGCATTCATGAAGATTTCATTAGAAACAGATTTGGCTCCCTAGGCTGTAGGGCTTTGAGGCYGGTGCCATGCACTTTGGCCATGCCCGAGCTTATGAAAATAGTAAAAGATAAAGCATTTCAGAAGTACCTGCTTTGCAACTATATGTGCAATATAGTTAGCAGTAATGAGCCCAAATGCTCGGGTTAATAACTAAAGCAGTTTTGTGTGAGACTTCAAATGTTCCTGAAACGACAAATATTTCTTTGCAAGTGGTGCTGCTGCAAGGCTCCATTTTACAGTTCATTCAGAAATAGGACATGCCTGTGAAGTGAGGCAAACTGGACAGATCCTGGTGATTGTAACCCCATATTTTAAATTATTCTGGGCTTTTGTAATCTGTATATGTATATTTTATACTAACAGATGCTTATTTTTTTTCCCTCTCCTTCTTTCTCTTCCCATCCTTACCTCAGAATTTCCTTTATGAAGAATGGATTTCACAGAGGCCTATTCTGATCGATGTTCTGCTGTGGGACTTGCAGCTAGAGAAGGAAATGTGAAAATGCTCAGGAAACTAATTAAAGAGGGATACAGCATTGATGTCCCGGATAACAGGGGATGGATGCCAATCCATGAAGCAGCGGTCCGCAACTCAGGAGAATGTCTGAGGCTACTAATTCGGGCTGGTAAGGAAAATTTGTAATGAAATAGTACAAGTTTCTGTTGAAAGTCTTCYATGATATAAAACTATATAAATCAAATGCCTTTCTTATATCATATTCCYATTTGGCTAGTAAATTTTAATGCACCTTTCTAAAATTTGACTAGATATGGTTTAAAAAAAGGCACTTTCCTACTCTGTACAGAGGTGTATTTGATGCTGTATTTTGTTGCTTGGTTGAAAACATGCAGTCGGTACTAACTGTAGTCACCGTCTGAAGTTCTATTCATGATATAGAGGAGTAACCATCTTATTTAACAAGCTTAACAAGATGGAGTTTGGCAGCTCAGGTGTTTACAAGTAGCAGAAGCCTGTGTTGAAAGGTCTTTATCTTYTTTAGTTGTACACGTGAGCACACGTGCACTCTCTGCTCACACGAGAGCCGAGCATGTCTGATACTTGGACAGTAACAGAGACAAAAGGTGAGGGTGGCTGCAGGCTTCTCTTTCTCGAAGGTCTGCTTRATACAGACTTGGTGTTTGTAGCACGTTTGTTAGAACATTCAGAGCAATCATCGCTCTTGCTCCTGTACAACCTGGTCACCTTTCCATCATGCCAACCCTCCCAGGCTGATTTAATATGATCTCCTATGCTAGAGGTTAGTTGAGAATCTATGATGCTGGTTAAGCTCCTGAAAAGTGCTGAACACCTTATGAAGACAATATGCCAATGGATAATCTGGTAAAGCCCTAGAAGTGGAGAGCCACTAAATAAAATAAATTTATTTGGGCAACATGGTAAGATCTGTCATGGCAATATGGTAATATATGAAACGATAGCCTGGTAATACTCATGATAACATAGTGAATGTTAATGTGAGATGTTGATTAATAATAATCAAAAATAGTAGGAATCATTTTGTCTTCTCTTCCTTAAAAGTTTAGATGTGCCAATGCGCCCATCAAATAGGAGCATGCTTTCATGTCTTCTTCCCATATTAGGTCCTTGGAAGGTCTCATTCTTATGTTAGCTGCAACTCTCTGTGTTTTACAAAAGCTACAAGTTTGCTAACCTTAATTTTCTGTTTTGTATGCAAATTGTTTGTTCTCATACCCAATTCATGCACAAATCCTTTTTTTTTTTTTCTCAGTACTGGTCATATCTGGGCACCCCAGTATAGGAGGGATGTGGAGCTTCTTGAGAGGGTCCAGAGAAGGGCAACCAGGATGATGAAGGGAATGGAACATCTCTCGTATGAAGAGAGGCTGAGTGAGCTGGGCCTGTTTTCTCTGGAGAAGAGACGGCTCAGAGGGGATATGATTAATGTGTATAAGTTCAGGAAGGGAGAATGCAGGGAGGAAGGGGACAAGCTGTTTTCATTGGTGGCCAGCGATAGGA
>NW_020455766.1:603551-701719 GCF_003342845.1 Nothoprocta perdicaria
TCTGTGAATCTGTGAATATCAAGGATGAGTTCGATTGCACACTGTTCATGAGGTCAGGCTCCCTTGTGTTGCTTACACAAAATAAGATTTTTGAAGAGCTCCCAAGGATGTTTATATAGATTCCTCCCTAGGGGATCAATATCTGGTAATACATACTATAAACCCACTCAAGTGGCACATAATATATTTAAATGTGCTATGAATCTAGTATCTTTCATTTGCTCTAGAAAGCACTTTATGAGAAATCAGGAAGCTGGAGCAGCTTGTTGAGATACAATCCTATTTCTGATAACTAACAATTGTCTCATTGAGGGGAATTTCCTACTTTCGTTAGGCTTTTATTGAAGCTTCAAAATGGGATTTATCTTCAGCCATCCAAAAAAAAAAAGGTATTTACTCTCCGTTTTGTCAGTAAAGAATTAAGGACCTGAGAACTAGGATGGTCAGGATCACTGTTAGATGGTTTACTTTTTGTTCATTGAYGAAAGAGAGGTTTTGAAATTTAATAATTAAGAGGAAAAATAGATGTGGAGCTCCACCTCCTGGAACCACTTCCTGAATACAAGAGAATGGTTGTCTATACTGATTTCRCTCATTACATTAAAAGGGCAAAGAGGAAAATTGTAACTTTTGCAACAAATGCACTTCTTCACTTTCTTGTGGGACAGTTTGTCCTGTGYTTTTTTTCTTCTGCTCAAAGTCCTTGCTGTCTGTCTGAGATCAGTTAAGAAACCAAATGACARCTGGTTCTGCCTTACGTTCCCTGTGCAAAGCACGCAGGGCCCGCAATGACTGATACTGCAATAGTCTGCCACCATGTTGAAGTGTGCTCTGTAGGCTGTATTATCTCAAATTACTAAGTTATTTTAAAGAAACAGCCGTGTTAATGTATTGCTAAACSTGCTTGTTTCACCGTTCTCCCTTTCAGCTCCTTCTGAGAAGTACCTCCGAGCAGAGACCTTTGAAGGGATGTGTGCGCTGCACCTCTCCGCCAGCCACGGGTGCGCGCAGAGCGTCCGCGCTCTCCTGCAAGCGGGAGCCGATCCCAACGAGGTCACCACCGAGGCCACCACGCCGCTCTTCCTAGGTGATGCTGCTTGCCTGAGACCTCAGAGTGCTGACATGTAGCCAAGAGYCGTGGAATAGCCCCGAGTTGATTTGCTGCTTATCGTGCTTCATGTTTTTTGAAGCCTTTTATATACATACTAAGGTGTAGAATCAGAGATGGGGTGGTTCAAATAGCTTCCTGCTTAAAGTCTGCCTCGGGACTGCATTTCAAAATCAAATTGTAAAGCAGAATAGACTTTTTATATCTCTGCTTCCTTCAAGTGCAGAAAAAGTCTAGAATCCTTCATGTCTTTTTAAAAGAAGCAAATTATTTGCATACCGAGTRGGCCAATTCCTCCTCTTCTCATTGTTTTGTGAACAGGTGCTTATTGATCAAGTCAGTGCTATAAAGTTTGACTGTTTTCAGGTACGTCTGTGGTGTCAGACTGTAAGAAATTAATAATTTGTGTTAAATGACTCTTCTAATTGCCTTTTGCATGATGTGTTGAAGATTATTTTTCGCTTGTAAACCTGCTGGGGATTTTAGCGGTCTCCTGTAGTAAAAGGTTGTCRCGGTGTGTTGCAAATGCTATAGAATTGATGGGCAGAAGATCTTTTGGTTATATTATGTGGGAATTAATATGTAGTTGTATTTCTACGTATGTCTATTTATTAGAATTAGTGCTCTACTAATCATCTGTGATAAAAGGCAAATATTAAACAGAAGCCTRTTTCTAATACCTGTTATCTCCTTAAATGAAACATATTTTATGGATGGCTTTAAAAGAGTTGTCCTTAAGTCTTATGGTCTGTGGTTGGTTATTCTCAAACTAGCTCTTCAAAAATGTCTGCAGGCAGAGGATTTTAATCTCTAATTTGTCTATGCTTCATATGTGTTATCATTAGCATACTGCTTAGGCAAATAATCCCCTGTTGGAGGGCCTTTTGGATGCAAGTAAATCAAACTCATGAGGATTTTTTACCTTGCTAATCTTCAGTAAACATAGCATTTGCTGGCAAGTTCTCAATCTTTTCTTTACTTCAGTATAAAAACAAGTTATGTGCTATGTTTAGATGTGTTTAGGACCTTGTTCGCTTTTTGCTTTCCAGCAGCTAAGTAGCTTATTTGTTTAAAACTGCCTGTGCCAGGTAGCTCCTGAAGGGACACTGCTATGGCAGGAGCGCCGGATAGTGGCGCTTAGCACAATATTGGGGAGCCCCCTGGGTGAGAGGGAATGTGGAAGCAGGGATGGTGGGTGGTTGGAAAGCAGCTGTGCTTGAAAAGTTTGTTTTTCATTAATCATTTTGCACTGCTGGGAGCATGTACTAAGGATAAAAGTATCTGGGGCAGGTTGTTCRTGGGCCGGTTCTGCCCCTGCCCAGGCTGAGTGCGGAGGAGGCTTTGAGGGCAGGTTGGATGAAGCTCGGAGCACCCGTCCTGCAGGGAGAGAGAGGCCAGATCCCTGTGCTGGTGCCGTGGGGCAGTGCTGGCTCTGCAGAGGGGAGCAGGGTGGCAGATCTGGAGCCGCCTCTTGCTTTAGGTGCCTCTGCCTTTGGGCCCCAGGTGTCAGCCGGAGCTAAGGGACAGGGAAGGAGGGCCGTGCGTGGAGGCTGATCTCCTTAGGAGCATCCTTSCTTACGGACAAATGGGAGTGGCAGGGGTTGAGACGTGCATGTGGAATTAGTAGCAGCTGGAAGTCGCTTCCTTAGAAGCTGCTGGAGTCTTTGGAGGAATCTCTTGTTCCGGGTTGCGGTGCTTTCCCCTGCTGCCTGTGGCAGGATTTTCTCTGCCCTGTTCATGCAAAGGTGCAGTTAGGACTCCCTTAAATTTTGCCAGMAATGCACGGGAAGGCAATGAATGGTAGCACTAGAGAGAGACCAGTCTCCCCTTCTTTCAGTGGCCCTTTTTGGGGATTTAACTGTTATCCTTCCCCTCTGAATATATATCTTAATTTATATTGGTATGCAGGTGTAGCTACATCCTCTTTGCCGTGAGGTTAAATGGGGAATTAGTTTGGATACYAGAATCAATTCTGTGCTCTCCACCTACGTGGGTGAAATTCCTGGGTCCCTACACGTTGCACTGGCCTGCAGTGTGTGGTGCAGGCTAGCAGGGCTGAGCCATGTGGCTGCTGTGGGTTGTCACCCGTGAGCAGGCTCAGAAGAGAACATCCCTGGCCCACTGAAAGCAGGTACCTGAGGAAATGGTTATGGTTTCAGATTATTTCATAAAGCTGGTCTAATAAAAGTCTAGTTAAGCAGAGGAATAACATTTCTTTAGGAATAAGTACAGAAGCTCTGTTGCAAATTGGCTTTATATCAAAAATGATGAAAGAGAGGTTGGATGTTTGATATTTAGAATAGATAATGACTGTCATGGTAAGCGGTGCTGCACAACCGTTTAGGAGAAATCAGGTTTTGAAGGAGGGAAAGTAAATATAAAATAACAATGATTAGAGCAGTGGGAACTTGGTGACAAGATCATCTGAGTTGTGTACTGGTTCCTTTTATATCTGTAAAAAATTTCTTTTTAACTGTTCTTTTGAAGCTGTTGAAAATGGACATACAGACATTGTAAAGCTTCTGCTTCAGCATGGAGCAAATGTTAACGGACATCACTCTTGGTCTGGATGGAATTCTTTGCATCAAGCTTCTTTTCAGGTAACCTGTAAGTGCATCATATCCTTTCCACGTAGTTGCTGTGTCCTGAATAATGCTTTGTAATTTACCTTTTTATGAAGAGATTTTTCCTAAACTAGTTGAAATGATAATATACTTGGAGTAAACTCTTTGATGCATCTGAAACTACACAAGGTGTTGGGTAGTAATTTCTGTTTAAGTAAATTATTTATTTAAATTTAAAGTAAATTATTTATTTAAATTATTGGATGTGCTTATCAGCGTATTCATTATATTTGGGGAGTGAATCTGTTATATAAGATTTTCTTAGGGGAGGAGGGAGACTTCTATTTAGCTTGGATTTTTCCTTATGATGAGATACTATTTCTAGAACAGAAATATGTTTGCTTAATGGTTCTAATGCGTTAGTTTTATTTCCGTTTGGGTAATTTCATAAATGGGAAGAATGAAATGAAATTTGTTTAGCTCTTCAATTTTTATTTAGACTGGACTATATTGTGTCTTTTCTATTTCTGTTGTGAATCTGTGGAAAAATGGGTGTCCTGTTAATTTCCTGTTCTTTTTGTTTAAGAGTAAAATTATGTGTTTCAGGGATATACTGAGATAATAAAAATTCTCCTGGAGAAAGGAGCGAACAAGGAATGTGAGGATGACTTTGGAATYACCCCTTTGTTTGTGGCTGCTCAGTATGGGAAGCTGGAAAGTTTACGCACACTTGCMTCCTATGGTAATTGTCACCATTCAGCCTCACTGTGCCCACGCTGGCACTGGGTTGCCARCAGATGCAGTTTTGGTTCTGTTCCTTTACTTCATAATTTCAAAATTGCATCTTAATTATTGAAATGTTGTTATTTCAGGAATTTGAGCTACTTTTCTGTAAGTGAAATAGGAATTTTGAAATAAGAATTCAAATTCCTGAGAAGGTTAAGGATCAGATTTCATGGTCTCACTAAGAACTCTGAATAGTACTACATAAGTGCTCTTGTTTTGGCGATGTTATTCGGGATATTGTTCAGGTTCCTAAAGCAACAGCAGTGGTTTCATTCACATAATCAGTGTTTTCTATGTCTAAGTGAACGTGACCTTCACAATCAAAATTACATGCATGACTGTTAAGGGTCCTTGACCTAACTATAGAAGCCATACTAGCTTGTCTATCAATACCTGTAGGAGGATAGGTCAAAAAATGATTGCAAATCAAGTATCACCTCCACCTTCCTCCAGCACTTTTATCTGGTGTTTGTCCGTTGTGCTGAGCCTGGAGGGAGCGGGAATGGTGCCCCCCAGGCTCACGAGAATGTTCTCTCTTATGACAAGAGAAGAAAATCACATGTAAAGCTCATTTCTAGGACTGTACATATGTAAGCCGTGAATGTGATTTATAGCTCTGCTTCTTACATATTTCTTATTATTGGGATACAATGTACTGCTAGTAATTTGCAGGATTATGAACCTAACAACTTGTCAGTAAAGCAAAATCAGTGACATATCAAATAAAGGCAGTGTGTTTTATATGGAGAAATATATTTTCCTGTGTAGCATGTTACTTCAGTTAAGTTTTATTAGTGTAGCATAGATGATAAATATCTAAGGATTTATTACTTCACAGCATTGCATTTTTCAGTATTTTATGCTTCTAAAAATAGAACGAATAATGTAAAGCCCTGTTTCCTCATTCGACTCCTGTGCTAAGGGATGTATGCACACCAGACTGCTACAGGACTTAAGATGATCATCCTAACACTATGCTTTTATATATATATAAATAAATATAAATATATGTTTATATATACACACATACACACAAACTTATGTGTGTATATGTATTATATATATGCATTTACATTTTATGAAGCTAGCAACAAGCTTTTTCTTTTAATATTGCGGTGGAAAACACTTTCATGGCAAAGTCATTCTGTGAAAAGCAGTTACTAATGAACGCTAATCTGTCATTTACTTCATGCTTGCTTTGTGAATGTGTCTCATGAAGTATGGGCCTCTTTGGCAGGTGCCAACGTCAACTGTCAAGCCAAGGACAGAGCCAGTCCCCTGCTGATCGCGGCGCAGGAGGGTCACGCCGCGTGCGTGGAGCTGCTGCTCTCCAAAGGGGCCGACCCCAATCTCTACTGTAACGAGGAGGAATGGCAGTTACCCATCCACGCAGCAGCTGAAATGGGCCATAAGAAGTAGGTGATTAAACAATATCTTCACACGAGTGATTCTGGTAATTAAAACCGAAGCGGCAAAGTGAGCGTGCAGCTTGGAAAGGAAGGAAAACAAGGTGTCAGACTGATCTGTGGCTGACGGTTATTAATCCTTTTTGGGTTTTAAGGGTTTGGTGGTATTTCCAGTGAAGTGAATGATTGCATCTCATCTGGGTCTGATCCATTTCCAAATCAATTTAGAGGGGCTTCCAGAAAAGGAGTAACTCTTGAATCAGGTAGAAATCCCATAGTAGGCGTATTGCTTTCTCATTGAAAGCAAAACAATAGCATATGCTTCATACATCACTTGAACAGCCCTTAATTGGTGTTATAGTCCTGTCCTTGAAGGAACAGAAAGAATCGTAGGCAAGGAGTAAATTAGCTGAACCAGCCAGAAAATCAAAGCCACAAAACTACTCTAGTAATCCTTGTAAAATGTATTTATAGCTTTGCCCAATCTCAGTGAAATAAGGGGCTTTGYAGCAGAAAGATACAGGTGGAAAAGAATTCCTGGAGTGGCAGGTCCCTCGGAAGAGCTTCCCTCAGGACCCCTGGGATTTGCACATGTGTTATAGCACTTAAAGCAAGGGTGCCACTCGTGAGGAAGTTATTAGTGTAGTTGCTTTTGCCTTAATCATTAGCACAAGAAGCTCCTCAGCCAATTGTTGTTGAAGTGCCCAAAACTGAGGCCTCTACCCAGATAATGAGGAGGTCAAACTGTAGTAGAGGTGGGTGGGTTTTATTTTCTTTTTCTATTAAAGTGATGGATGGGTTGGCCAAACTGTCCAAACTGTCAGTACTGGAAATATCTTTGAATCAAATGCTGCCTTCACTGCCCTTGCAGTCTCTGAGCAGCTTCAGTGAATTGTGCTGGCAAAGGAACCGGTGTTTATTCACTAATCCCTGCTAGCTGCGAAGGATGCAATTCAAAGGCATGAAGTATGAGGTATGAGAAAGTGATTTTTCTGCTTCAGTCTCTCAGTGAGTGCTGTTGAACAGAAGTGAATATTCATTTTTGTCTGCAACTCGCACGTTCCGTTTACCTCCAAACTCTGCAGATCTGAATGAGCCCCCCAGGCTCAATAAACAGCTCTAAAAYGGACTGTAGCATAACGTGGAGTAGCTGGCCAAGGTTTGGTCAGAATGTGYTTGTTGCTAACAGATTCAGAATTTAAGAGTGTGTGCAGCAATATCCTTTTTACAGCCAGCCACGATGAAAATCAGTGGCAAAGCCTATTATGTTTGTGTGATTGCATGGATGAAATGAGGAGTGCTCTTCCTTTAAGCAACTCCACAGTGAAAAAATGAGTAGACTTTTCTTCTTGAGTAGCAGTGAGCTTATGAGAAATGACCAGAAAATTAAAATGCTGCTGTTTGATAAGCCCTCCCAGATAAGCAGTGATGTTAAATCTTTGCAGTATCCTGGAGTTGCTCATACCACTTACTGATCGGATCTGTGACCAAGGAAAGGATAAAGTGAGCCCCGTGTATTCGGCGATCTACGGTGGGAATAAGGAATGCCTGGAGATGTTACTTGAGCAAGGCTACAGTGCGGATGCTCAGAAGTGCCTCACCTTTGCCTGCAGGTCACCCATGTGCATGGTTTTCCAGAAAGAGTATGTATACCTTTCTCTCTTCAGATTATTCACTGGTGTGTTGTCATGTTTGTGCTTCCTGAATGGGCAGAGTTGTCCTGCCCTCTTTCCTCCGCTCTGGAGATGAGAGAGTTATGCTGGAAGCACCTGAGTGATGTGCAGGTTGGGATTAGGGGGGTGAGCTGCAGCACCTTGTGCACACCTCCTTTGGGAAGCCCATCTCTTTGAAGAGGAGTCTTGCCAAACATAATTGCAGTCTAGCTTTCCTGCTTTCCAAAGGCCTTATCAGCCCATCTCTGTCTKCTGGGAACTGGACCTGATGCTGTAGTTGAATCAATCAGACTCTTAATTAGCCAGATACTTTCTAGTGAGGAAAAGTTGCTAGAAAAGACTGATTTACTKTCTCCATATGCCAGTGCTATGCTTACAGACAGATAGGTATACACAGATGTATGTTTTAGACATACTTCTGTAATTAAAGGTTCCATCCCATACACATATACTGGAAATGAAAGCACTGGAAACTCTGCCTGAACGTCAGGACCCAGCGCTTTCCCGGGAAGGTGGTTCTGTGGCMCTGGGGCAGGCTGCCCAGAGTCTTTATCCTGCTGGAGATGTTTCAAACCCAAATGTTAAAGGATACATAAATAATATAAAAAATACTATATACAAAAATGCATCTATATATGTAAATATATATAATATTTAAATATATAAATATAAATGTAAATACATATATAACACCCTTAATATAGGTGTTTGCAATATATACTTGTTACGTGCTATTAATCAATAGGATAGCACGCTCCTACAGTTGGCAGTTTGACTTTTTTATTTTATTTTATTATTATTATATATATTTTTTAAAACCTAACCCAGGCTATTCCATCTCTGTAAGAGCACTACTGGGGTTGCTCATGAGGGCCTCCTAACGCAGCTTTGCCTTTTAAGCTGTTGTGTTATGCACACAGTGAGATTCTCTGATGTGCTAACATGACTATATGCCTTGTATGCTGTCCGTAGGTTTTTCGACTTTATCGACATTCTCCTCAAATACGGGATCACCCTCCTGGGGATTAACTTGGGATATTGCCTGTTGCATGGGAAGTTCGCCTTGTTCCGCCGCTTCTTGGCGTTGGGCTGTGAGCTGCCCTCTGAGGAGCAGCTGCCCGAGTTCGTAGGCCACGCGGCGAAAGCGCACGAGCACCACGCCGAGTGGCTGCCTCCCCTGCTCTTGGCTGGCTTTAATCCTCTGCATTTGCTTGGCAAGCCGTGGTAAGATGATTTATTTATTTACTTATTTACTTATTTATTTAGTGTCCGCTTGTTTGCGAACCTGTTGCCAACCTTTTCTAATAAGGGCATTCCAGGGACAGTCCCTGCTAATTAGTTGCAGTGAACTGGAAGCAGAGAAGGAAGTAGTTATTTACATGCAGAATAATGGGTATTCCGTAATTCTGTGGAAGGCTTGAAGGGAAAGACTCACGGATAAAGGCCAGATTCAGTAAAACCAATTTCCTTCCCTGCTTGAGGAAGGAAGTCAGAGTGAGAATTGCTTTCTCTCTGCTCTAGAAGAAGGCATCCCTATCCATTCTGGTATCAAACCTCTMATTAGCTGCAGATTTAGTTTAACCTTGAGCGTGCCTGGGCAATGCAGTTATTGGGAGAAGAACTTTCCGTGCCAGGGAAGAGATCTGAGGAAATGGGAAACACGTGTAAGGCGAAGCTGGGCCGTGTTTAGTGGGGAGGAACTGGACTGGAGTTAGAGACTATGTCAAAACAGAAGAATGTGACCCAAATACYAGCCTGGTTTTTCTATTATTCTGTATGTAAATAACTACTTGGTTGATTGTTTTATACCTAATATAAATAAATATATTAGGCTATAGAATAGTAGTAGTTCTTTTGTTGTTGTTTTCATTGCCTGTGAAGAAGACTTTTAAGACTCTTTTCCATAATTATGGGCTTTTAACAGAATATTTTGAGATGTATAACCTCATTATATATATTACTTTACAACATGAAGGGAGTAGGAAGCAGGCATTTTAAGATTTCTTTAGTTTTAAGTATTGGCTTACGTTTCAGATACTGTTCAGATAGCAGAGCTTATTTGTTATACTGTTTGTGTGTTAATTGCATTCCTTTTGGTTGAGTGAAATTCTATTACTCATTAACATCCAYGGCCGCCTAAGCAGTAGCTAGTGGAACATACTTAGAGGCTGATGTATCTGTGATTCTCTAGATAGTTTTGTATGTAGAGTGTGATTGGAAGAGTAAAACTACTATAAAATTGCAGCTCAGTAAGTAAACTAATCTTGCCAAATATTTTTATCATATGTAATGCTTTTTAATACTTTATATAATCCACAGTGCTTTTGGGAGGAATGCTTACTGTGTTTAAATGCCTGCTTTCAAAAACAGTGCTTCTCATGGCATCATCTACAAGACTGAAGTTAAACTTTCATGAAAACATCAATATTCACTAATTTCTCCTAGAAAAAACAGCACTTACATTTACACATGTTGCTGATTGCCTCTGACTGATTGTGCAAAGCCTGTCTGTAGTCACACACTGGTTAATGTAGTGCATYGACAATCCTAATTACCAGTGGAAAAGCAAAACGTGTTGATTTAATTAAAAAAAAAAATCCCCCAAATAAATATATGTGGTATGAATTTTTCTCCAAATATGATGGAAAATCCCCTTAATGTCCTGGTAACAGGGCCTTAAAATCCATTTGGAAATGGGACAAAAAGTTAATGGGAAGGAGAGTTCTGCCTGTTACGGAGCCCTATAAATTTCAGAAAAATCCAGCCGTTCTAGGCTAACTTCTTTGGATTTCTATTCAGTGTTTTTTGTTTCTCTGCTTAGGACATAGATGGTTAAGGCTCTGTTAAAAATAATAAAACCATTCCATGTTTCTTTTTTTTTTTTTTTTTCCCCCCATATAATTTTTATGCTATTCTGCAGAATCAAATAATTTCTGGGATTTCTTTTTTATGCAGGATTTGTTCTGTCAACGGGGATGCCCTTAATTTTGTTCTGGAATTCACGAACTGGAAGAGACTTCCCCCAGCTGTGGAACGGAGCCTTTCGGACTGCAAAGAGAGCTCCGCTTGGATTCCAAGCAGGCATTTTGGTAAGCTGCAACCAGGAAAGAACCCTCTRTACACACCAGTTCTCAGGATTAAGTAGGAAACAGCATTCTGTGCTGCTCTTTGTGCTAATGCACGATGGCAATAGGACGTCAATAATTAGAAGATTCATGTTTGGATATGAGGACTGCTGGAGAGAAAGACATTGCAGGAAAGGTTGTTCTTGACAAGCTCCCAGGGGGAATTGTTGTTGTGGGGACACACAGGTTTGGTCTAACTGTTGTGTCCTGTCTTAACACCTGAGTTGCTGAAGGTGTCAGGTTGTTCTGGCATCCACCAGGAAGCTTGTCAGAAGGAAGTGAGAAATGAAACTTATGAATGAAGGAGCGGAGAGCGGYGGTTGGATGAGGACAGGTCCTTTCGGAGGCTTCCGGCTGGTGGAATTTTGCTGGCTTCCTCGCATGCAATTGATGTCAGTATTGTCATATTTGAGGCCAAAGCCTGAGGCTTGTGCCAGAATAAGCCGTACTATAATATGAAAGCTTGTTTCTGAGTGACTGTACTTTTACAGGCGTGTTTTTATATATCTTTAAGTCACGGGGTTTTCTCCGGTTGACTTATTTGGTAAAATCTTAGACACCATGTGGACCTTGGTGTTATGTTCTGGCTTACAAAATGCTCTATAAGGTGTGAGGGTATTGGAGGTGCTCTCTCCTATTCCACCTACACCCTCTTCTTTCAGAGGTCATTGCAAGCATTAAGAATGGTTATTAAAAGACACCTTACGGAAGACCTTAGAAATCCCGTTGAGATAGCACTAATAACTTGGCTCTTCAGTATGGACTTGAAATACACTGGGGCTTTATATGCACCTGTGACTCATACGTATAATCATGAGAGGGAAAGAGCAGAGGTTCCAGAGCGCTAGTTTCTCATTTCACATCAAAGCACACAAATAACGTCGCTTATAAGTGCTCATACAAACACATAGCGGGTTTGGCAGGCCTTAATCCATTGTAAGAAGTCAAGTTAAAATAGCAATAACTTGAACAATAATAACTTAATCATGTTGTCATTTCATACTTACTCTAGGAAAGTGTTACCTTTTTACCTTTTTTTTGTTGTGGCTTGATTTACTAGACTTATTTATTTTTCATTTCTTATCATCTGACATGGGCTTCTTTCTCCCYAGGCAGCTGGTTGTTTTAGGTAGGTTGAGTGAAACTTTCTGATCAAGGATAAATCATCACTGGAATTTTGAGAAGTTAATGGGTTGTTTGTTTGCTTGCTTGCATTTTTTTGTTTTAAATAAGGACTGTACTCCCTATTTAAGCTTCCAAATACTGATTCTCTAGGAGACAATGGACCTTGGCAGCCAAGAACCTTGTTTGGTTACCTGGTACAAACATGGGCCGCTGTCTGAATCAGGGATGATCAAGCTGCGCACTCCCATGCTTGTTCACCGTTTGTTTCATGTTTTTAACTTTTTCAGCCGTCATCCCTCCCTTGTCTCATCTCTGTCGTCTGGAGATCTGGTCCATCTTAAAGCGCGGGCGCCTGCGGTCCGAGCAGTTCATCYGCAGACTGCCCTTACCAGCCTGCCTCCAGGACTACCTCCTCTACCAGGATGTGCTGAAGGCGAGCGGCATTCCCGCAGCCGTGGGCTCCTTGCGCATGGGCACCGAGGGAATTGCTGCTCCCGGTCAAGGCAGCTCCACTGGGGCCAGCGGAGCCGGTGCTACTGCTCCCAGGTGATGGCTCTGCCTGCCATGGAGCTCTGCCGCTGTGGAATTCACGGTGGGATTTGGCCATCGGCCAGGGAAGAGCTGCTCTGTACAGAGCACTTGCTAGTAACAGGCCTCTTCATGGGGTGGTTTTCTAATGGATCTGGGAGTTTGTTGCGAGATCTGCGAGGTGCTTGTTTAGAAAGTCTGCCACAGACCCTCAGTCTGCAAAAGTTTTCTGTTTCTGAAAGGAACTTCTTGACTCTTAAGGAGTTAAATTAGTTTGTTCAATGAACGGAGCTTATAAAAGGTTGAAATGTAGTTGGTCAGACACTGTTAATACTAACACTTTATTCCTAGGAGGGCTTTTTCCAATTGCAATATCTGGAAGTCAGGGGTACCTTGTACTACTACAGCTTTAGATGTTGAGGAGTGATCTAGGTGAACCAGAAATAAGAACCTAATGGAAAAAAGTGTTGTAGAATCAACTGTTTTCTTGGTCCTCTCTATTCATGACTTGAAGGTGTTCATTCTTTGGTCATCACTTTCAGCCATCTTTCAGTGCCTCTCCTATACTGCTTTCATTGAAGCAATTTCAGGATATTCATTTGAATATAAAAAGCAAAAAAGGACTTTGAATGCCCCATTTATTGTTCATCCTCCTTATGAACTTACGCACCGAAGTTTTTCTGTACAGTCATTGCAAAATATCATTGGAGTATCTGTTAATCCAGACACAGATATGAATATCATATATTTTTTTTCTATGGAAAACCTGTGTAAACCTGATCCATATCTTTTCTTAAGTGCTACAAAAATAAAATGCTTTCAGAAAGACTGAAGTGTCTGTCATGACTCAACCTCCTCAGCTTGCTGATGAGTGAGTGCTCTAAAGGGCCCGTGATCGTCTTCCCTGGTGTCTTCAGTGTCAGACTTGGAAAGAAGCAGCCCGTGCTTGCTGAGTAACGGGTCTGCTTTTGGGTGAAATACTGAAGATTATTTCTCATTTGTAAACTGTTTTCTTATTTTCACTTGTATCGCTSTTGGATATTTGAGTGGTCTCCCGTAGCTGTCAGTGCATGTTGTCGATGGTTACTGAATTGTTAGGCTGAGGTTCTTTGGCTTTGTTATATGTAAACTAATATAGAGTTGCTTTTTTATATGTCCTTGTTGACAAGAATTACTGTACTAGAATAATAATCTGTAATAAAATGCAGAAATAAATCAAAAGAAGGGCTACCAGCTTTAAGAGTTAGTACCTCCTAAAATAAAACTTATTTTAATGTTTTTTAATGTATGTATTATTTTGCTTTTAAGTCTAATGGCTTATTATTCTCTTAGGCCAGTTCCTCAAAACTGTCTGAAGTTTTTTGCTGTCTAAATTGTGTATGTTCCATGTGTATATCATTAAATAGGAATTAGAAAAAATAATCCCATTCTCTGAGACCCYTTACATGTAAATAAATCAAAGCCACGAGGAATCATTAATTCACTCAGTTTTCAGTGAATACAGTATTCTGTGGCAAGTTCTTATTTTTATACTCAGCTGTGGAGAAAGTTGTTACACTCTGTTTAAATATTTGTAAATTTAGTTTCATGGTGACGTGCTTAAAACAACTAGTGAAAGATGTTAAAATATACTTGTTTGCTCTTGTGACCTATTACTACAATAGTAATTGTTTTGCAGCTGCATCACTTGTCTAATAGCAGCCAGTCTTTGGGACATGTAGGTTCTTGCAAGGGGATATGGTAACTTTGAAAACGAGCTGGTTTTGTATCAGCCATATATTTAGCAATCAAGGCCACTTACTTTAATCTTTTTTTCTAGGACTTTGGTTTGTGTACCTACCCGAGAGCCCCCCTAGGTGAGAGGGGCTGGGGACGGAGGGCCGCTCCCGAGGATGTGGAGCCTGCAGGGCGGCTCTGCCGGGCGCTATYCCGGGCTCCAGCACCGCTCCGGGTTGGGCCTTGTGCTCCCGGCTCCCGCCTACGAGCCCCACGCGCAGCCGCTCCCTCAGGAGCTCGGAGCAGTGGATCTTCCTTCAGAGCACTCGTGTTTCAGCTCTCCGTGCTGTTGCGGGGTGCGTTTGCTTTGTGAAACTGCTCCGCTTTAAAGAACGTCTCTTTTCAGGTTTAATAGTTTGTACTGAGTAAAATCTGAATATTTAGGTTRTCCTGTGTTTAAAACAATATGGAAATAAAAGCAGAAGACAATGTTAGATATAGTAGTAGTAGCTTCAGGRTTTAAAAGCAGGAGGGTATCCATGTCAAGTTAACTGGGAATTGAAAACTCGGGTACGCTACAACTTCTGTGCACAATACAAGTTTTCCTGTGTGTGTGTTTTATTTTCTTAGATGAGTTTAATGTTTCATTAGCTACTTTTGCCACTCCATCCTCTTGCCTCCATAAATGGGAGCGTAGCTTTTGAACATAAGTTGGAATATAATTGTACTGAACTGTGTAGTTTCATTTAAGTCTTCTCTTAAAGCAAAGACAACCTCCTACCCTATGCTGTTATCCCTCTTTATGTGCAGATATACATATGGCACTGGATATTGGATGAGAGGTAAGTCCTTCCTCATTGTTAGAGCTGCCTTAGGTAATCAGGTGCTGGTCACTGAACAGGTGAAAGGTTTGTGATAGCTGTGGTACATTTTCCTTACATACTTTTTTGTCTCAGTTGGGTTAGGAGGGTACAAAATGGAAGTGTCTAAAAAAAAAAAAAAAAAAAGCACAGTTATTGTTAATCCTAAAATATTTTTACATTTTTATCACTTTAAGTAATGTATCAGAAGAGTTGTTAGATGGAAGACTTCCAATTCCTACAGGGAGTTAAATGCTGTACTTTCTTGGATGTTTTAAAATCCTTGCTATGCTTTTAAAGCTTTGGGATTTTTATTTTCCTGACACAACACGAGCTGTCATTTGTGTATAATTCTCCAGGATGTGCTTTAGGGAAGCTGAGGACTACTGGGAACAGCTTGTGAAACACAGCCAAGCCAAAGAACTCTCAAAAATGGGTAGCATTTCAAAGGAGATGATAGTATTCCTAAAAAAAGGAGTTGAGCAAAAAAGCAAATAGGCTAAAATGAGTTTTGATATGATAGCTCATAGCTGGAAGTTCTTTACTGTTTCTACATTAAAAGCATGATTTCCCTGTATTGATATGAACTGCTATAAAGGGAGTGAGAGAGCTGTTCTTGTGAGGGAAAATTGGAAGGGATTCAAAGAAAATCCCTGGAAAAGCAAGAAAAGGAAGGAAGACTGGCTTCTTGGAGAGGGATGGCTTTATCTGTGCTCTGCTCTTCACTTCTTCCTTAGGTAACAGGCCTTCAGGGGACCTCTCCAGCTGCTGTTACACCGTAGAGAATAAACGTGTATCCTAAAGCTGAAGAAAGGGCAAAGAAGAAGAGTAGCAGGTGAAGGATGAATAACGGCAGGAAGGCCAGTGAAACCTTGCAGTTCTGTTTCTTTGTTAGAAGCACTTTAACCAGAATGTTCCTACAAATAGTTACCATGAAATGTGATGTTATTGATGGTGTTACTGGTCTTTATATATGACATATAAATCTCTATAAGATGGATAAAGAATTTATTGATCTGCAGACATTATTCCCTTAAGTGAACTCCACAGCCAAAAAATAGGCTGACTTTTCCTCTTACATGGTAATGAGCTTATGAGAAATGACCACAAAATTAAAATGCCACTGAAAACAAAGCTGAATGAATTCCAGGCTTCCTTCTGTAACTTAAAGTCCCTTCCCACATGTGTTCATACCTCCTATATTTAATTACCCTCGAAACAATGCTACGTGTCACGACAACAGAATTATTGGCTCAACACAGTAGCTTTAATGAGGACTTGAAAACTGAATGATAAAACCTTTTAGATCATGGCCTATGTCATTTCATGTATGGCAKGTGATAATGCACCTGTAATTGTAGAGGAAAAGTAATTAAGCTTAAAAACCTTATTCATAAATATATACGTATATCTGTGGTGGATCAGCACCCTGCCCTCATGTCCCKGTTGTTGACTTTTTCTTGAGCAACAAGCTTGTCATTCCTAATGCCAAAGGATTTAATTCATGGAGAAGTACAGTATTATTCTAAATCCCCTTGATGTTAATTTGTCTCTGAGTTCCCTTGTTCTCCTCTCAAGCAAACACTGACACAGCTCAGATCAGAACAGAAGCTCAAGTCTCACTCACTTTTTGAAAGTTTTCTGTATTTATAGTGTAAAGGGCTATTATATCAATATGGTTATAGATTTTAGTTGAATGCATTTATCTGATATTACTTTATGCCTCAGAACAACAGAGACTTTGAGAACTTCCATGAGAGAGGATATATTTGGAAAAGAAATGACTTCAGCTAAATGCTGTCTTTAGTTTTTGCTAGAATGAAAATTATTTCCTCCTTTTTAGACAGTCCTCTGTGTTATGTCTGCATTTAGACAGTCCAGGAATATTATGCAAAGTAATATTAAGTGGCTAGTGTGCTTCAATTAGGAAAATATCTGCATTGGATTCTAGACAGAGTCTAAAAGAAGGCTGCATTAACACGGATCAAAATTTGTGTGCTGCCATTTAAGTTCACAAACTTTTGATAGTGGTCAGTACAGTTCATTCCACATTAAAAAATTTCACATTACACAAAAAACAAAACAGTTATCCAGTTGATCCAAAAACATAGTTTGTAGGGATAGCTTGCATCTCTGAATCCCAATTGTATTTTTTCTTTCTTGTGTTTTCCATGTGACCTACTCTGATTTCCTTTCCTTTCCTTCCTCCCTTTAAGGAAGGGCACTAAATTAAGCAACATTTTAACAGTTCTCAGACTCCTGAAGATTATCCATTAATCCTTTTAGCCCAAATCCTGCCATTTAAAGTATGTACCTCTGTGACCTGATTCCTATACCTAGTTGAGGCACGAGCCCAGCATACGCTTGGAGAGGCTGTTTGAGAGATTTCTTTGAACAGGAAAAATCTGGTCTTGTTGAAAACGGTGGGTTTGGAGTTTGGAGCTTTTCTTTCCCCAGGGTAAAGGTGCTGAAAGAACTAATGTGCCTGGAACATTCTTCACTGAACTTATCAATTGCCTTTGAATGTTTGCATGAGGATGTAGATCCAGGATATGTATTGATTTCATATGTTAAAGGATACATAAAGCTCTTGTAATTAAGTATTTATGAATATATACATTTGTAATGTGAACGCATTTCATTCCTCAGTATTCTTGAACTAACTTCTAATAGTTAATAGGATGGCAAACTCTTACATTGGCTTAGGAAATTTTTTAAAACTTTACTGAATGTGTATCATCGACTGAGGAATGGTACCAAAATTTTAATAAATGACCTCCCAGTTTCATAACTTTTTGAGAAGGATAAAACTACAACAGTACTTATCTTACTTCAGCTAAAAGGGCTAATTTCAAGGAGGGAATCAGCAAGGACACAACRTGTTTTTGTTCTTTTCTTTACAGTGAAGCAGGTGCTGGTGTCTGCCCTGGCCTAAATTCCTGTGCTCAGGCTGCAAATGATTGGGAGTCGCTTTAGGCAGGAACTCCCGCGGGTCCCACGCTGCGCATGGGAAATCCTGTGTCTGGGTAACRGGCACAACGTGCTCCACCACATCTCCTATACATTATATACAAGCCTCGCAGTGAAGTAGTGCCTGGACTTTATTATAACCAATTTTCATCGCAAACTCCTAGGAAGTGCTCTTGAAAGTCATTGGATGTAGCCAGRAAAGGAAGCAGACCTGTAAATGAGTCAAATAGCCTCAAAATCATTAACTAAATTGCAAATTTAGAAATACACAATTGTGAAGCAGGCCCMTAAAAGACTCAAGTAGCCTCAAAATGATTAACTAAATCACAAATATAGGAATAYGCAAATTTATGGTCATAATTTCAGCCATTATCATATTACGATTAATAAGGAATAATGAACAAAATGTTGAAATATGACTTATTAATTGCAATGAAGGCAAAGAAAATCTAATTACTTTGTGTTCATTTAGAGATACAAAGATACTGTCAACCTGAGTTACTATATGAACTGAAACAGGCGATGAGGAAAGTGTGGTCTTGTGAACACATAATGKCTGTGTAAGCTTGTTTCCAACTAAGGGGGGCAAGAGACAGTACTTTATATTGAGAGCTCTTGGCTGATGGCTCCCTAGTGTGTAAATGCTGTCACTTCTATGGCATCCTGCAACACGTATTTCAGTAAAACACTTTTGCATCTAAAAATAAACACATAAAATGTCTGTAGTGGTTCTGTGGGTTGCAGAGCCTCCCACAAGTTCAGCTGACAGCAAACCTGAAGCATGTTCCCAATACTGGAATGGTCTCTGCCTTCTGAGATGCAACGTCTTGGGATTTTCATATACTTGGCCATCTAATGCATGTGGTTTAACACAGGAAAGTCGCCAAGGTTTATGTACATCATATTAAACGTGCAGCATTTCATTATGCAGGTCCTGTGTGCAATACTGTATTCAGGTGCACGTTGCAGAAGATGTTCATCTGGGAATTGTGGACCATGCCTGAGTTTCTGTGAGCAGCATCACAAACTGCAACGGTAGAAGAAAGTAAGAACGAGACTCTCTTGGGAAAGCCAGTGTGCTGGGTTGAATTTCCAGGCCTTCCTCTGGCGGGAGAGGCACCCTGTGGCAGGGATGTCACCCATGGGCTGTTGTCGGCCGTCGACATGGGCTGCTGCCATCCAAGGTTCCCTCTGCAGAGGGTCCCTCTGGCACCTGGAGGCAGAGCGGCTGGCTCAGAGTAGGTGCTGCCTGCAGAGATGCCCTGAACCTTTGGAAAAGTCAGTGAGAAAAGCAGGTGCCTTGGCAAGGGAGGCAGGAATGGCTGCAATTAATCTACAAGATTCATCCCGAATAACGAAGTTAAGCAGAGAGGTTTGGGGCACTGCAGTGTGTTTTAGCACTGACGGGTTCCCAGAAGCAGGTAAAGCCTGTACAGAGCCTGTACAGAGACACATAGATGCCAGGAGGGCTCCTCTCCTCTCTTCCCCTCAGCCTCTGCTGCTCTTCCCCTCTTTCCTTCCTGCTCAGCTGAGCTGCTGTGGCAGCCGGGCTCTCTTGYTGGCCCCTCTGCCCACGCTGCAGCTCCCCGGTGCCTTCCTGCCCCTCGAGGCTCTCGGCAGGGCCGGGTCTGCTGACTCTGTAATGCCTGTAGCCTCTCTCCAGCCTTAGCTCRGGCCGTGCTCTGCTCCACTGGGTCTCTCACAACATGTGAAGAAATCAGAATCTCCTCTGTAGGTCAGTTTTAAACAAGCCTCCCCTTTTCACCCAGCCTGGCCTTTTCTTTTTGCACTCCAATTGAGATCCACTTTGGAACAGCCACCAGCTGGTCTGTCTTGGGTCTGCTCTCGATGGTGCTTTTAGCGAGAGCTTGATGGGATGTCTTCATGTGGTTCGGGTTGCCTTAGGTGTGTTGCTGTTGTGAGAGCAGATAGGCTGGGTCTAATGGTTGTGTCCTGGCTTGACACCCTGAGTTGCTGAAGGCGTCAGGTTGTCCTGGCCTCCAGCAGGAGACTTGTCAGAAGGAAGCGAGAAACGAAACTTGTGAATGGAGGAGCTGAGAGCGGCTCTTCGACGAGGACAGGTCCTTTTGGAGGCTTCCGGCYAGTGCAGCCTCGTATCTCATTTTCTGAGACCTTTCTGTGCTCTTCAGTTACACAAATACTTCCCAAAAGCACAACTAGAAAATCTGTGTATTGTTTTTATTTAATAGAAAAAAAATCAGTTTAAATATGGAATATCAAATTACGTGATGGTGGTTAGGAACCAGGTTTGAGARAGAGAGGTTTGATGGTAATCAAACATTGAGGGATTCGCAGCTCTATTACAAAATGTTTTCAATTTACATTTATTCCTTTCTAACAATAGAGCAAAACCAGAAAGGTTTCTGAATGCTAAAAATAGCTATTTTTATCCTTGAGTCAGTACCCTCCTTCTATCGCCATGACTTTGCTACAGCCTTCCCTTCTCCTGTGAAGGGAGGCTGTTTTTTTAGGTCTGACCCATGGGCTAGAGGCAACAAACCAGCAGCTTTCACAGATCAGGCCTCGGTGCATTGATTATAAATGTGGGGCAGCTGGGGCAGCTCTTGATTTAACACACCTGGGTGCAGCTGCTCTGCCTGGGGCTGCACTTCCATGGGGAAGAGAGACAAGCTCTGCCTGAGACTGCAGGAAGAGAGAAGTAAGAGCAATATTAACTTTTTTTTTTGTGGTGATTTTCTGATGAAACTTCACTTTGTGCAAGTGTTTATTTTATAATCCATGTGTAGCCCCAGCCCTAATCAGGTTTAAGGTGCTTTTTGCTAGTGAATATAGGCCTTGCTGTGGCTGCGGGCCGCATGGCAGTGTTTCCAGCCTGGGTTCCACCAAGCTGAAGGAAGGGGGCTGGGCTTTTCCTGGGAAGCCACATAAAAATGGTGTTTCAGGGAGGTTGCTGCCTGCCTGCTTAGAGGGTGAAGCTGTCTGCAAGGCACTTGCAGTACTTGCAAGATGCTGCAAGATACTTGGAGTATTTGTGATAATGCAAAAAAATACAACTGCTGCTATTAGAGAGTTGCACCAAAAGATGGTGGTACGTCCTTGTTTTTAGGTCCTTGGTATTAATTTTTTAGGATTTGGTGATGTGCTGTGGTTCTGAATACRAGAAGTCCTGAGGTTGTCTGCCTGGGTGGCCAATGCATTTTGTGCTTCTTATTTAGCATGGGAATGCCATGAAGTTGTGTCAGGCTAGTAGCGTGTGGATTTCTTGCAAGAAAAACATGCAAGTGTCATGAATTAGAAGGGAATAAAAATGAGGTATTGAATGAAAGCTTTTTGAATGGATTATAGAGAAGTCTCTTGCAATTTTCCAGTCCAATTAAAACCTTGCCTTGTGGACAAAATTTATTACTTAAAAAGAAGCAGAGAGAAAATAGATGAAGCTCCCCAGCCTGCTGCTGGGGTGGTAGTTTTGCTCAGTCCCAACGAGGCTTGTGTGTGTGTAATCCCAGTGAAGTCCCAAGGCTGGCAGGGAGACCCATAACCCCTATTAACGCCCCCCAGTTGAGCTAGGCCTGCTGTGGTTACCCATTAAGCATATGCTTAACATCCCAGTGGGGGCTTGGGATGCACGTTGGGATCTCAGCTTCTGCTGAAGGTAGTGGGTGCCCGAGAGCCTGGCTGGGTTGCTGTGCTTTGTCCCTGTGGCTTCTGAAAGACCCTGCTTTGGGCTGCCCTGCTTTGTGAAAGGAATCACGTGGAAAATGGAAGCGTCCTCTTCATCTTTGTGCCCTTTATGGCCTTAAATTCTTCTAGAAATCTCTGCAAGATTTAAATCCCAGAGGCCTCTGCATTCAGYTTATGACACTGTTGCTGTGTGGAGACACTGTTATCTGTATAAGTTTATGTTAGGCAGGGAATTAATTTTAGAAAATGATATTTTGGGAGAAGAAACAGCAGCCTTAAATTTGTGCAGCTTAGCAGTTCTGGAATAAGCAGGCAGTCTAGAAATCTGCAGCAGTTATGTAATAATGCATCAAGGATTCATTAATATTTCACAGAACAGTATTAAAATATAATGTTAGCCATTTAATTGCCTCGCAGTGAGAAACAAGCTGCAAGAAGGCATTCTGGGGAAAAACATCAGCAGACTTGTAATTTACAGGTAGGGCTTTGCTGGGATAAGAGGAGACTAGATAGAAGGGAAGCAATTTTCAAGCTTTCAGTTAGTCTTAGCAGCTTTATGTAGTTAAACTATATATTGTGCACTGTAAAACAAACCCGTGACAAGTCCCTGGCGCGTATGCACTGCAGCTCCCTTGGTCCCATTTGGCACACACGTTGCTGCCTCCCCAAGGCACGGGAATGCCCGGCAGCTCTGAGGCCCTGTGCCCGCTCAGCGGCTGAAAATGAAGAAGCTTCATCAAGAGGCTGATATTCCAACTGCTGGAGAGCCAGGGAAGCCAACGGGGCTGCCTGTGTGGGTGGCTGTGCCCTGCGTGCAGCCCTGGGCCGTGAGGAATGAAGAGTTTCTGCCCCTCACAAGGCGCCAGCTGTAGCACAGGCTGAGCCTAATTCCCAAGGCAGGTAACTCTTCAGGCTGCTGCTGCATTTAAGGCATGCCATGCTGCGAGCTAAATAGCTCAAGCACGCTGCTCTGGCCTTCCCCCTGCCAAGTGGCAGAGAAGCTGATTGCAGAAAATAGAGCTGCTTGCTGATTTTTTGCTTTGCCAATAAATTGCAACTCGGATTTGAAGATTTTGAGGAACCAAGTGCTAAAAATGGGCTGAAAATTTTCCGTGGCACTAGGCTTATCCTGAAAGTAGCCTTTTGATTTAACATTTAGCAGGYTGGCTTTAAGCTACTGGGTTCGAAATGCTATTTTTGTTTCCTGYGTGTAATTATTAGATATGGGAGCCCACCCTGTACCCTTGAGGGGATTCAGAGCGCAGATCTGAATTTTGCTGTGTTGACCCTTCCCTAATACTAAGTCACGTCCCTTTTTTTCCCGTTGTCGTGGGGGTGGAAAGAGGAATGAAATATTCAACACCTCATTATGTTTGGGCAGCCTCGGGCGTGAGTGAGCGTGCTCTTTCTTTCTCTCTTTCTCTCTTTCTCTCCTTCTCTCTTTTCTTCCTCCACATATTGATTCAGTTCAAGGCCACCAGGCACCCCGGGCTCAGCCCTATTTATAGTGTTGCTGGTGGGAGCTGCACGAGCTGCTCTGCTCCGCTCCCACCCCAGCACTGCGCGAGGGGCTGGGAGGAACCTGCAACTGAAACCGGCCATTTTTGGTTCATTCAGACAGAGCAAATTGCCCGCTTTATGCGGAGGGCTGGGAAGTGTTCTCCTTTATTTGCGGTTAAACATTGCATTTGTTTCTCCCTGTCAGATGAATTTTACTAAGTGCCGTTGTAATGTGGGAATAAAAGAGTTGCAGTCTTTAAAGCTGTGATGTCTGAGGGGATTGGGTGCTTAGCTTGCTCTCCCAAATCCCTTCTATATCCCTTTGAAAAGCCAGTCRTCCAGGGAGGGTTTTGTGTACACAAGTATCACTTAACTCCATTAAAAAAAAAAAGTAAAAAGCATTCATTTTTTTTCATTTTTAATCTTGGAAAATCCACTTGCTAAGCAGTAAAAATACCTTCACAATGTCCTCCTATACTCAATATCCTGAAATATTCTAGCAACATCATCGTATTTTTACAAGTGGGGAAACTGAGGTGGCCCAGTACAGGTCGCATGTGTGAGTGGCTGCAGAGGTGGGAGAGCCCTGGGGTCAGTGGGAGAATCCTGCCTCTGGGCTCCCCGTGGACCACCTCTCAGACCACATTCATTGGAAGCTAGAGCAGTCTCTCCATGTTGTTTTGTCTTAAAAACTTGCACCATCCTGCTTTGTGTGTATGGGGCAGCATGGGGAAGGGAGCTGTGGGTAGGGRTTTACCAGCTGTTCCTCAGCATTACCTGGAAAAGCTTCACGTGCTCCTGCCGTGATCCAGGTGGGTGGTTATGGGGCAGGAGCTGTGGCTTGGTTAGCAAGCGGTGACTTGGCCTCCTTAGAAACCCTAAAGCAAATTGGGGAGTTCCTGAATGTCCCTTCTCTTGACCAACCCTACTTGTTCAACTAGTCTTCATTTCAGGTAATTAAAGAGCTCTCTCTGTCAGTGAGTTCTGTTGACTTCTACTAGCAGTTTCAAACAAGCAGTTAAAAAAGCAGCCCTTCGATACAGAGAAATGATAGGACTGCCTAAGTGTGCTGTGCTTCTAGTTGCACTTCAGATCAGCAGCAGTGAAATGGTGCAGGTTGCCTACACATGTTTGTATCTAATACAATAAGTCAGCCCATTAAAYAGAAATAATTTTGATGTGGAAAAACAAGAAAAGACTGTGAGGTTTTGGCGGTGAGTTCCTTTGAAGTGGTAGAAATGTTTATGTTGTTTTACTATCTAACTCTTAGCAGATGCTTTCCATCAATTTGTCTCAGAGTAGAAAGGCTCTATAAAGTGCTTACACAGACAGCTAATATTGATTGCAATGGAAGCCTTGCATTTGAAGATAATTTAAGGCATGCCAGATATGACAAGAGACTTGCTTTGTGATTGGTATATGTTTTTCAGTGTCTTACATTACCACATCATTGTTTAAGAAATTGATGATATGAACAGAATGTGTAAACATTTCATATGACCCACGGCCATCTTCTGGATAACTTGGTATTGTTAATTTGTTGTTTTTGTAGTAACAGAGGTGATGCTGAGTTGGATTTAAAATCCAAGTGGCTTGTTAGTGAACTTGTCTGTATGTATGGCGGTATTTGTATATTTTTAATTTCCTTTCACGCATCTTCTGAACTAACACCTTTGCCACTMTGCCTATGTATGTATGTTTGAAGTCCAATGCAAGTTGTGCTTAAAACTGCTAGGTAGGCAAATGAGCATTCGAACACTCAATTCTATAGAAGATGCCCCTCAAACATAATTAAATCTGATCTCTCTTACCTGCAGACAAATGAATAATTCATGGCGTTGAGGCATAATAAGGTTATGTGCTTTCTGAAATTCTCAGATATGTGCAAAGGCTAATTTTTATATATATATATATTAAAAAAAAAAGACTCAGATGTTTTCAGTCTCTGAGATGAAAATGCAGGTTGCCTAGGATACTGCATTCAAGGGACAGAAGGGTTCAGATGTGTATAAATTCTCTTTACAAGGAGTCAAACACATCCTACTATGTATTTAATCCAATCTATACATATAGGTTTATATCTGAATAACTCATTATATTTTGAAAAAAAAAAAAAAAAAAGACAAATATAAGGATAAAGAATGGGATGGGGGGCGAGGAAGACCTAGTGACAGGAATCTGGAAGTGAGAAAGTCGAGAGTGGCAAGTGCCCAGGAGGGCAGAAGGAGCAAGTGTTACGGCTAGGACGGGTAACAGATGCCTGGCAGGTTTAAAGAAACCTTATGCAGATAAAGAGGAATTATATTGATCACTGGAGTTATACCCATGTAATAAAGAAGAATTACAAGGGTTGATATCCATTTCTTTTCACAGTGTATTGCTAAAGCCCCATCCAGCTGCTCCCAAAAGGCTGCAGAGCCTGCTCCTTGTTTATTCCATACACAGAATTACCTGCTCATCCATTTTTTTTCCCAGGAGTATCTTTACTCAGATACCCTGCTGTGCACTATTTTACTTGCCATATTTTCTTTCTCCCTTTTTTTCTTTCTCCTCTCTTCTAAAAAAACATATACTTTTGGTTCTGCTTTCTACCAAGGACTCAATTTCTGTGAGTATTAAAGTGACTCACCAGTGAATAAGAAATGGGTGATTTCTGTGCAGCTAAATAACTAACAAAATGATTTCCTTTCTATTAGTAATGCATAATAAACATGAAAGATTTGATGCTGCATTTTTTTCCCCCCAGTATGTGTTAGCTCTGGGATTCTTGCTTGAAATAGCAGCTTGTTCAGTAGATGGAGGGGAAAACAGGCTCTGCACTAACAGGCTCCAGCACATAGCTCATGTCTTTTAGTCTTTTAAAAGTCAAGAAAAAGTCAAAGTCAACATTTAATAATAAAGACAGTCCACACACTTCATACAGGAAGATGATTCCTGATGTGTCCAGATARTGACTTTTTAGCAGTGATCCATGTACTGCAGTTAATGCTGTAGGAAGAGGTATGTTGTGCTTATGATATAGACCTACCTATAGGGTAGGGAAGGGAAGGGAAGAGATCAGCTTACTGGATTGTCTATGAAAGAAATTAAACCTGTTTTCCCTGTTAATAGCACTTTTGGAAGTAGATAAATCAGTGGTAAAACCACATTTTGCTTATGATTTGAAAAGTAATAATTGAGCATGTATGTGCAATAAAATCTTATTTCAAAGAAATAAGCTGCTTGAATTCAGTATACAATAAATATGYACTTTGCACACAAAAGCCTATATATAGCCTTAAAGCAGGACCTATTTAGGAGAGCGTATGGGGATGGAAATACCTTTTTGTTCTCTAGTTGTAAAGCATTTACAATGTAGATCATTTAAGTGTTAGTTCATGAAATAACTATATTAATTTATTTGCACATTAAATTGGTGGAGCGCACAAAAATGAAAGTGTAAAAAAAAAAAAAAAAAAAAAAAACTCACTGTGAGAATTGGAAAGCCTAATGGGTCAAAGAGGGAACATTAGAACCTACTTATGTGGAAGTCCCATTGTATCAGTGCTTCTGGTGTCCTTCATTTTGTGGGTGATGTTTTGTCCGTGTTCTGATTTAGGGAGCTTGTGTTTTGGACCGGTGTGTGCCTATATAAGGGAGAATGGATTTATGTGGCAAAACTGCATTAAAAAATCCTTGCTTTGTGCTCCTGTGCATCCAGGATAGTCAGCTGCAGACCCTGAGACAGTTTTTTTCATACTTGCACACAAAAAAAGCAGGGATTCAATTAGCATGCTATCTGTTTGCATCATCTAGGGCCTCTGAAGCAATTACTTTTGCATATATTAGTAACCCTGCAAGACTTTCAGTYTAAGTATTTACACGGCAGAGACTATAGCTTCAAGGTCTGATATTTAACCACTATAAAACTTGACAGCATAAGGCTCRTGCCTCTAACATACAGTCACCAGTTTATTTTTTAGCATTAATACATAGTTTATTTCCAGCAATGGCCTTTCCGCCTTATTTATCCAACAATAAGGCTGTGCTTGAGTCACTTCTTGTAAACTCTATGAATTTATTATTACTCCTTTCATCTCCTTAGAAATAGTGCTTGACAACAACAGAGACGTTTTCCCCTGTAGTCCAGAGCTTGTTCTACCATTTTCTCTGTGTGATAAAAGTTTGCGTTATTTTTTAAGTGCCTGCTAACAAAGTAGGTGTTGTATCTGGATGATTATATGTGTATGAGCTAGAGGTTATTCTTCTGCCCTTGTTTCTTCATTACAATACACAGCAGGCTGTGAAAGCAGCCGTAGGTTTAATTTTCTTTCTGCCTAAGTAGTCTGAGCCCATGTTTTCCACTTCTAAGTGAACTTGGCTGTAAGCTCTGGGACAGGCTTTTCATGCTCCCTGCTCTCAGTGGATTGCTTTGTATTTCCGTGGGATGTTTAACTGCTAACTAACTGCTCCAAATAGCAAGAGAATTACTATATAGCTGATCCCTTCCCTRGAGAAGGGAAGGCCTGGGGGCAAGTCCATCAGTGTGTCCTTTGATTAACTTGTGAACATATGAGGGTAGGCCACAGGTCTCCCATCCTCCCAGGAAGGGCAGTAATCGCTAGGTTTCATCTCCCAAAGAAGGAGATATTGAAGCCTGATGTTTGCTMTTTGCAGTGAACATAGTAAGGATTTTGTCTCGGGCAAAGGATAGTGCTAGCTGAAGGGTAGAAGAAATTGGATGGTTAATCTTTATTTATTTGAGGCCAGACTCTTCTTGGTGGTGGCCAGTAACAGGACAAGGGGTAATGGGTGTAACTTCCATCAATGGGAAGTTCTATCTCCAGGTGAGGAAGAACTTCTTTCCTGTGAGGGTGACAGAGCCCTGGAACAGGCTGCCCAGGGAGCTTGTGGAGTCTCCTTCTCTGGAGGTCTTCACAACCTGCCTGGATCCAYCCTGTGCTGGAGCAGGGGGTTGGACTAGGTGATCTCTAGAGGTCCCTTTTTTCCCCTCTCCTTCAGTACATCAGACTTGCTCTAACCTGAGTCATCTCCTGTTTTTCCTGAACAGGGTAGGTATCTTGCTGCTCATTTGCTGGCTTTCATGGATCTTAGACAATGASTTCTCAGCGTGTATTGCATAAGGGYGTATAAGCTGTTGTAGAGTTTGTGGTGGATGAAAGGCAGGGATGGCAATTCTCCCCCCCAGGCTGAGCCTCTGGGGAAAAAGGGTATTYCTGTGCAATGTAAATCTAAATCTTCAAATGTACAGTGAAAACTGGCAGTTCTTCTGGGCCTTAGTTTTCTTACAAAGAACATCTTGGAGGTGGCACTTTGTGGACTGGACTGTAAAGCAATGATGTTCTTGACAAGCACAAAGCAAGTTGAAATCTCATCTCGTTGCAATGTCTCTCATCAACTTAGAACCAAGTGGCCATAAGTCACARTCTGCTCAAATGCCTCCATATGGATGCTTGTCTGTAATTGCAAGCAGTTGTGACTAATCAGGTAAGGAGCTGACAGTTACACATTTCAAATGACTGTGTTGCTTGGAAAAGGGAAGAATATTCCCAGTGCTATGACAAGCTTCTGAGATTAGTAATTCTCTGTCACTGTTAATATTTTTCCTTGTGACACATTGCTGTTTTTTAACTAGTGCCTTTAAGGGCAGCTTGGCTTAAGATAAGAAGATGGTACTAAATCTAAGCTGAAGAGGGATCTGCAATGTATAAGGCCCTGCTTTTGCATCCATCCACCTGGTTTTATGGCCTGCAGGTACTGTGGGAGACCATAGGATGGCTTTTGGTAGAATTAGTCTTACTGTGTATTTACATCTCCCTAACTCTTGATCTAAAACCCCTTTTCACAGATGACAACAGAAAATGGTCTGACAAGTTGGTGTAGGTCATCTAATACAAATAATCCTGAACAACCAAACTATCTAGTTTCTTGCTGAAGTAAATGAAAAGACAGGTACTCCCAATGAAGGGTGCTCTGGTGTGCCTGGAAGCAAATGCAGTGCAAATTTGAATGAAACATCTAAACCCATTTATATTTGTGTCCAGATTGTTTAGGTTCTGAGGTCACCTAAGCAAGTCAAGTGATAAGACAGTTAARCCCCAAATCCTTGTGCTCCAGCTAAAACTCAAGAGCACCCCGGTAAGAAGCCTGGCGCTGTCTTCAATTTCCATGAATATGGAGATGTTTCTCAGGCTAGTAACCGTGTGGTGATGGAGAACAGGCTCACCAGGTGTGAGCAGTAGGTGCAGGTGGGCTGATTTCTGACCCTTCCTCTCCCCTCTCTGAGGACACTGCTGCCATTACTAACTATTCAGGTTTCATGAATTGCTGATTCATTAATTAAAAGATGTATTGAGAGAGTATCTTCTAGAATGATATTCCTGGGTGAAGTACTTTCTCAAACAGGAGAATCAGCCGTGGGATGTAGTTTTAGACATTTATTTAGACATAGCCTCTGTGCCTTGGTCTTGGGCTCAGTTTTAAATGCACATATTGAGGAATGCTCCTGGCACGCTGCCTTGAGCAACTGTGTGACGTGCGGAGCAGGGATGTCCCTGAGGAAAATAACTTTATGGGAGGGAGGCCGGGAAGAGCCGTGAATAAYGCTGGGATGAGTTTCTGGGCTAGAATATTTACTGTATAATGACTGTATTGTATACTGAAAAAGAGTAGGCAATAAGTTACTCCTGCCAGTAAGCACAAGTACTCCAAAAGAGCCATTTTTAGTGATTAATAAAATGCTTTCTTGTTCAAACTATTTTTTTAAAGTGCACAGCCTTATACAGCAAGAGACACGTTTCTCTTTCTGTAAACTCTTTTCTTCCTGACCTCTGAAAGCCAGAATTGCARAGCCCCTGTACTGAGCAGGTTCTTAAATTTGTTGTTTCCTTTTGTGCCTGGAACTGCAGTTTTAATATCTAGGCAGATGGTGTTCAAACACTTAGAAATTTTACACCCACTGTTTCCATGGTGCCAGTTGGGCATTACTTTTGAGGAGCATTTTTCTTCTCTAATTACATTACGCTACATTTCTTTTTAAATTTCTCTCTCCAGCAGTAACACGTTTACAGGGTGCATCTGCATGTGTTACTACTGCCCAAGAGTTTGGTAGCTGGAAAGTATCTACCTTCAAAAATCTCATCCCCTTCTCCCCCCCATTCTTCTATCAAATTTTTGCAGTCCATTTTGCTTATTTTCACAAAACGGTTGGTTTTGAGATTTTGATGCATCTTCTGTGGGTCAAAGTTACAGCAAAGGATTAAAGTAAAAGCAACAGAAATTGAAAGTCCTCTGAGTTTTGCAGACAAAATACATGTGGTCTAGGTCTACTGTTATACAGTAGAGCTCACCAGTKAAAACTATTGGTGTAAACTTAAGGATGAGAGAGGGAGAAGACGATGGGCTTGTATTGAAATATAAAGAACATAAAAATGATGATGACCTTTTTCTAAAGGTTAAGGTAGAGCCAGGTAACATTGTTTGTAGATTAAGGAGCCTTGAGGTCAGGGAAAATGGATTTTCTTGTGCTTTGCAACATGAAACGCCTCATGTTTGAGTGAATTAACCAAGAGGCATCTGTAGGAAATCTTCTCTCTACTGCCTTTGAAAACCTAAAGAAGTGACTTGGCAGGTGGGTAGGATAATCCCAGTGCTACTCTGTGCTCTGGTTTAGAAATGGGAGAGCAGAAGCTGCAGAGCGACAGCCTGGATCTTTCCATCGCCTTGGCCTTCCTGCCCATCAGTCTATATAACATTCTCCTCTCTGTGTTTCGACACAGATGTTTCCTGAGGTTGCAAAGACTGGAGCATGTTTGATAAATCCTCTTGTCTGACCACAATAACCGAGTGAAGGGAGGGTGGGAAGGGGTTCTCAGAGGATGATCATGGGGTTCAGGCTGGCGAATGGATATTCCTGCATCGGAAATGTGGCTGTAAGGGCATTTGTAATCGCTGCTGGGGAGCTCTGTTCTGCTGCTGAAGAAAAAGCTAATTTGTAGATTAGCACCCTGATGGTGTTTACAAACGAGCACAAAAAGCCAGAGCTCAATAATGTGTATTTGATAGACTAGGTGATAGGTTCAGTGGCTTGCGAAAGGACAGTTTTACAACAACCCTGGAATTTAAGTACTTGGATTTTTCCCTTGCATTTTTGTTTTGCCATTACATCTCTCTTCTTGTATCTTCATTTAAGCCCATTCCCCAAAAGATTGTTGCATGTTAGAAGTGGGAGGCTGAAGTCTTGCTGTGTTTACTTGGTTTTATTTGTTCTGGACTGAGAATAAAAATCCTTTGAGAGATGTGGGATACCCAGTTTGGTATTATGACTATGCTGCTGTGCATAGTTCATTCTGTTTTAACAACCAAAATGAAAATCCCAAGGTGGGATCATTCAAAGGAGGGACCTTAGGAAACATCAGTGGATTTCTTGCTAACTGCAGAACTTCCATTCTTCTCGAAGCTGCAATGAGAGCTGGCAAACTCAAAAATCATAGAAGCACCTATGCGGTGTTGCTTACTATTACAGTCACTTATCTTCTGGTGTTYACATGCTTGTTCTACTGCCTGGTTCCAGATCTGTAGGGAACCATTGCTCATTTTTGCGCTGCACTACAACAAAAATGACGAAGATTTCAGAGGGAAGATGTACAGATTTATTATGTACACTTTTTTCCCCTGATATCCCATTTTAGTACCTGAGCTGTTATAAATAAAAGAAACACAGGTTTCTTCTCTTATAGACTTTTTACATTAATTTATTTTCAAGTGCAGACTAATAAATGTCAGCTCTCCACTGTGCATCCCTTGGTCAGGAGAAAAATGGATTTATTTGATTAACTCTTTTCCAGAAATGAAACAKATTGAATTGATGTCACTCTTTATTTAGCTGTATCAGTATTATCTTATGAGCATCCTGCTTAGCTTCCAGCTGAGGTGAAAGAATGACTGCAGTAAGACTTATGGAAAGACTTGTAAGAAATGGTTAATATCCTGCAGCATTTTCCTTTCCTGCATTGCAGGGGTAGGCTAAACAGGCAAGATGGGGCAAAAAAGCTTTGGGTCTTGTGTTGTGTGAATGTCTCTGCTGAAGGTGTTTAAAACCTTGCTGCCCTGATCTAGTAGCTATGATCTGCTGCACAGAGAAACATTAACGTGGTGAAACTCTTCTCTTGATTCTGGATGCAAGTGCATTTATCTTCTATACTCAGCTGCCACGCTGATCAAGGATGTGCAGAAATGCCGATTTTGATAAATTCAGAAGATTGTCCATGGAATATGGAGCTTTTTTGGGGTATCTGCCCACGTTGCATGCTTTGAAGCTTTTGTGGGACTGTTATTAGGGTGTAGGCAACTTTATTTTTTTTATCTAAAATAAGATGCAAGTGGGTCCAGCAGATCTGTGCACCTWGTAGGTGCAAATCCTGCAAGATGCTGAGCATTAAATTCCTCATCATRCATAGTCAAGTGCTTGGCCTTTGGCATATGAACTGAATGAGATCACACAGATCTTATTGTGCACAAGTTCAGTCAAATTTCAAAGCCTATTTCTGTGACAATGAGCAAAACTGTATTTGGTTTTGTTCCATGAAGCTAGATGTGGCTGTTCTGCCTTCACTTGCACTTTATTTTGCAGTTCAGAATTTTGTTCCCCTACTGCTAATGTGCAGTGGGCTTTTTCTGGTATGTATTTTAACAAATCCAAATAAACATATTTATGACCAGCTTCCTATTTGATTATAATTTAACTATGGTGTATTTAAAAAAAATTAAAATATTTTAATGTCTTCAAGCAGATTTAGACTTAAAAGCTGGGTATCTTTGTTTTTCTGGATGAAGATTTCATGTGCCTACTGCTGGCCATGGTACGTATAYTATAATCTGTTTTGGGAGTTCCTTTATGCAAGGCAATTTACAAACAATTTTTCATGTCCTGTGGCTTCTACCTTAGAATTTCCCCAATCCAGTAAATACTGGAACTGTGTGTCTCGGGAAACTGGCTGGCGTAGCTMCTGAAGTTATCTGACTGGTGTGGAGAACTCCCTTATGGATAAGGTCAATACAGGAATGAAATTGCAACAGAGGAAGCTGCTGTGGAGTGACTATTCTGTCCAGTTTCTCCTCACAGACAGAGGATCACATGCACAAAATCAATAAGACTGACCACAAATATTTTCAAATGTGTGAACACCTGCTTGTGGAACTGGGATTTGGAAACGTAACCCCAGAGCCAGAGGCTTGAGGAGTCTTGCTTCCTCTCCTGTTTATTTCCTATAACTTCTTTTCGCATCTGTTTGTTTTTCCTGTGGAACATAAAATTGAACAGAATCTCAACACATTTTGCTTTTTCATTGAGGATATTGGTTTCTCCTTTTCAGTCAGAGCTCGTTCTTCATAAAGTGACAGTGTCTTCTCCATGTTATTTCTAAGGATGTATTTCTTGTTAGAGAACTCATCAGTAGATCCTGATTTACATTAATTTCTATTGTGTTTTCTTCTAGACATAGGGAATTTTGAGCTGTAGGATCTTTGCAATCTTTTTTTTTTTTTTTTTCCTAAGCAGTTTTTTATCCGATAAGTATTCACCTGGAAAAAGAAGATCAGGATAATTAGCAGGATTATTTGCAGATTAAAGTACTACTCAGGATGTGCCTAGGCAGCAGAATGTGGTCCCATGAAGATTTGTTCCTCGTGCAAGCAGTTTCCATTTAAAAACAAACCCAGCAAGTTAGTCAGCCAGCCATTTATCCTTAATACTTAACTGGAAAGTGTTGATGCCCTAAGAAGGTGACCTCTCATTTCAGTTACCTTTTATTTTTTAGAGTTGGGCAGGGGTATAACAGGAGAGGGGAAAAAGCATCCTTGAAAAGGCTGAAGTAGCCYACAAAATGAATATACCCCATGGCTCAAGTAGTCATGCAAATGCTATTTCTTTGGTGGAGCTGGAGGAGCAGTGGTTGCTCTTCAAGCAACTTCCTCATGTAACTGGCAGATTAACGTATATTCTTGGTGCAGATGGAGTTGGTCACATCCCCATTGCAGTAGTGGTGGTACCAGTGCCAAGTTGGACAATAAGGAGGCCATTGCTTGTCCTGTCAAGCCTTCATTCATATAAGTGAGGAAAAATTTACATCAGCATTGAGAACTGAATGTTGTGGGCTGCTTTCAAGGGTCTCCTGATGACAGCTGAATAACAGCAAGAGCTGCTGCTTATCATTTTATGTGGACAGTTTAGGAGCTGGAGTTGAGAAATTAAAGTCTATGTGCAGAAGGATATGGAGGTTATTAAAGCAAGGACCATGTAGAGAGATGAGAGAGAAATAAGGAGAAGGTGACAGGATGGAAGCTAGTCCTGGGTGACAGTGTAAGAAATGGCACTTGCTGCTATTACTGACTGATGCTTTGATACCGAACCAATGTCTGAATTAAATAAGATTTAAGCTCTTCTATTGTTACTACAGAGATCCTGCCCTGCACTCCTGCACCAGCAGTTGTAACTGGTTTTAAGGTTCCTATACAATTTGAAAGCTGTATATGATTTTGAGTGTACAGCCAGACTCATGGGACGTTATAGGAACTGGGATTTTTGGCCTATGAGAGTGAGTTGCTGCTACCTGAGACTTGAATTCCCAACTCCTGTACAGAATTTATTACCCACTTGGTCTAGAGGGAGAATTTCTTTTTTCAATTTGGCCAATTTATAGCTCACACTGCAGATTTAAGACCACTTACCTTAAAACCAAGCACTTTCCCTAACCATAAATGTCTTTAGAAAATAATTGTGGAGAAGTGTTTGGGGTAGATAAAATATAATACCATGTTATCATTATTTTGTGGCATTTTCCAGCCAGTTTTATTTCTGTAATGTAATTTGTGCCTTTTATAAGACTCTGTGGCCAATGTAAGTAAGACAGAATCAATGGATATAATCCATTGGACAATCCAAATTTATTTCTTCTAGAATTCAAATAATTCTGACCTAACAGACATTAATTTGTGTATTATAGCCATGCATGTGTTTATGCTTTTGTTGGAATGAATAAGCTAAAATGCTAACTACTGCATCTCTTCCAAGCCTCTGCTAATTGTCTGTAACAAAGAAGGCATCTATTTTGGTTATTCCTTACCTTAAGCATGAAGCTGGATATTTGTCCGTGAAGGATACTTGCATTTTGCATGTAAGTGAGCAACACCAAAAATAGATGTTGAAGTTACTATTTAAAGCTGATAATGAGAGAAGACACGTTCCCTGTAGATTGTAACATCTTGCATCTAATGTTATACATCAAAAAACCAAACTGTTATATGATGGTTTCTGTTATTGATCTATTCTGTTATTAGGGTAGAATTTCTTTTCTTTTAATAAAAATGAAATTAGAACAGTAATTGTTTGGATTTGATAACTCTAATCATTTCTTGTAATGCATCCAAGACCAGGCCTTACTTAGAGAAAGGGCAGTATTGTGGCTATTGCAGAACTGGATTCTTGTCTTTAGACTAGAATAGACTTCTGGTTTGACTCTTAATATAAATTTCCTTGGCCCCATCTCTTCAAAGAGTGATTCACAGGTCCAGAATGACTGACTACATAGGAAATCATTCCTGGTTGTAACATTACTGTGTAAGTTTGTGATTTCTAGGGAAAGAAGACTGAATGAAAAGGTAGTTACTGCATGTAGACAACTCTGCAACCTTTTACACATGCTGTTCACAAAATGTGACAATGATAATGTCTGCATAACGTCTACATGACAACTTAGACTGGCCTGAACTTGAAGAGCCTTAAAATGACTTGTGGCTACACAGAAGATCTCTTGAACGTTTGTTTCAGTTCTGCCTGTCATGAACACTAAGCTGGCACTTGTGCTGAGCTCTGCGCCACAGTTTATGCCCCGTGGGCCTAAAACACAGCCAGGATGGAAGGCCAAAGCAGGAGCTTCTCTCGCCTGAGCTGTGTTTGTGTGAAACTCGCTGGGGCAGAGAGCTGGTGATGCTCTGTTTCTCACCAAAAATACTGCTTTCTGCTTCTGGCCAGGAGACGAAGCCAACACAGCCTATGAGCGTGTCTGTGGTAGCTTTCTGTTTTAGAAAGTAAATCAGCGTAACAGTTTTGGAATCGGAGCCTTGTTTGCTGTTTGTGTATTGTTTGTTTTTCCTCTGCACTAGTAGTTTTGAAAAATTAGGTTAGTGCAGCTTCCCCACCTCAGCACTGCTGAAGGAAAGTGGTGCTTGCCTAAAACCAGCTGGAAGGAAAGTGCTAGAAGGCACTAATGTGGCCTGGGTATTGGGGGCAACTGTGTCGGGGCAGGGTGTTGGCATCAGGTGTGTGAGGTCTGCAACCCCCTCCTAGCTGTTGGGGCAGTATGGGCAGCTCCAGGAGGAACTGCCTTTTCCAGAGCCTAGTGATGGTGTCTTTACTATGGAGAAGTATCCTGAAGYGTTGTTTTAAGCTCAGGTAAGGTAAAACATCCGTGTGTGTGTGCGCGCGTGCAATGGACCTGGCTCATGGTGCTTTTGAAGCAGGCTGGGAAAAAACCCTGTCTTTCTGCCATTTTTTTTCACAGCTGCCTGGTATTAGTGGACTTTTCCCTCATTGCTTTTAGGGCAAAAGCCAGACACGGCCGTGTCTGAATGTGTCTCAGGTGAGAGGGCTTGTTCTCAGCACCTCTGCTGGCTGTTACCTCAGCAAGGCATGGGACCGTCTCTTACCAGTGGATTAAAATGGTACGAAAATGGTATGTGATCATACATGTCCATTCCTGTTGTGAAATGAAAAGTTATCAAGTACTGTATTTCTCTGGTTTCTTTGGCAGCAGCCCTGCATAGGGTGACCTGTGATTCTGTGGTGTTGTACTCTCTTCCTGTTATAAAACCCATTATATCCTTTAACAAACATGGATGGCTGTGGCAATTCCACAGAAWTATCTCCTTTTTGGCCTTGAAATCACTTATATGGCAGAGTGGAAGACTACCTCGCACAACCTTGTCCACTGTAGTAATCCAAGTAACATACCAGAGGCTTCTCCTCCACTCACTGGATTCCAAAAGAAACGGGAAGGACCWTTTCTGGAGCATCAGAGGATACTCCAAGATTTCTGCTTTGCAGGAAAGAACCTTTCTCATCCTTAGAGTTATTTCCCCACTGCMGTTACTGTCGGTCCTATTGAAATGAGATATCCAGAAGTGGGAGATTATTCTGCTTGCTGCGTGATGGTTTCTGCAGGCTTTCAGTATCTCATAAATTTCTTGGTACAAGAGCTGCTTTAGTTCCTGCACTTATTTTAGTTTGCCAATAGAGGGGTGAATTTTATGACAAATGCAGTATTTATCTGCCTCGGAGTCTTGAGAACAGGATAGTAACAGTCACAATAACAGGTAAATAATTTTTCCTTGATGGATTTTTTTTGTTGTTATTGTTTTCTTCCTTCTCTTCACTTCTTTCTATAAAATGACCTTGTTGGACTGTCCTTATTAATGTTTCAAAGTTAGAAAGCAAAGTGAAAACTCTGATTTTTATTGTTATATGGTGGCCGYTTAGGTCAGCTCCAAGAATTCATAACGTGTCTATTCAGCCAGCTCGGTGTCAGAGATCTCATTTTGGCCTTAATTTGTAGGGAAATAGTGACAAGACAGGAGGGCTGTATGTTCTGCAGAAGCAGAGCTCTCTGTACCTGCTCACTGTATTTCAACAACTGGATGGCACTAGATATCAAATTAGACAAGGACGTGCATTTCACATGTAGGAGGCTGAAGCATCTGAGCAGGGAGATGTTTGCTGCTTAGGTATGTAATTCACCCTACATATTTAAAAGAAGATAAATTTATTCCTTATTCAAGTTGAAGAATAATTCATGCCATAGCTATTAGTTGTTGTCACTAAGTCAGAAGCAATTCTGAAAGTTACTACCAGAAAGGTGTAATTCTGCTTTTTGATTAGGAGTGGGAAAACAAACCTATATACAGGTTTAATTATTATTAAATATTGACAAATACATTAATAAATATAATAGGTGCAATTTTTCCAAGCAATCTATGATATTTGTAATAGTTCTCTAAAAATAAAACAAAGAAATGTGTGTATTTTCAGACCAAAAGGTGGTCTAGAGGATTTTGTATTTTCTAATCATTTTTTTGCTCCTACTGGCCTGTAGCTGATGTCATTAGACTTTCAACTTTACAGCCTACAATGGCACTGAAATTTTTGCTTTGTAACTGGGAAGGGGGAAACCTTTGAATCTGCCACTAATTAAACACCTGGATTGTGGATGTGTGCTCACTAGAACCTCTGCCTCATTGCCCTGATGTTGTTGCAGCAAAATAATGCTGTGGTGAGGTTCACRTTGGCCAGTTCTGCAGTGGAGTAAACGATTGCCTGAGGCACAAGGGAACACAGAACTGGGCTTTGCCTATTTTTTTTTTTTTCCTAGTATTTGAGTTTGTGTTACCTGTGCTTCTGTGCACTGGAGTCTAGAAAGAATGATTTAAGAAATTAATGATGACTTAGAAGAGACAGTGTCTGCTGTTTGCAAGCCCGAATTAGCGACCACTGAGGTCCTGCAGACACTAGATGGTGCTTTTAGTCCAGCAGTGAAGGGCTTGGCAGGAAGGAGCCCCTCAATACACCAGGGATGCCGAGGCAGCCCCCTACTAATTCCTTGGTTTGGAGGGCAGAGTTTTGGGCAATAGTGGGTTTCCAAAATCTTCCCCCCTTCAGTCCCCCTCCTCTTTTTTAAATCCCTACTTGGTATGATGGATTTATGAGGCAGAATTCCCTCCTGCCCTCTCCCTATTAAGCTGTTCTTGGCTGTTATGGCTGCTGGCAGCTATTACAGTATCCTCTGATGCTCCAGAAATGGTCCTTCCCGTTTCTTTTGGAATCCAGTGAGTGTGATCTCTCTAGGGTTGCCATCTTGGAATGCACCAGCTTTCTAGACAATTTAATTTAATAAGATTTTTTTGAAAAGACTTTCTCATAAACTGCAAATTCAGACCTGCWCCGGCAGGTGCCCGAATGGACTTCCAGCAGACTTGTCCTCCCCTGACAGCTGCTGCCCAGAGAGCACAGGTTACCTTCTACCCGATGCAGTGGCCAGTGCAGACAGTAAAATGATCTGTTGCACTGATGTTTCCCCCGGGAGATTACAGTCTAGAAAGCTTCTGTTYGTCTATAGAAGGAAGAAAGATTATTTTAGCTACAGGTGGATTTACAGCCCAGCTGCAGCAGCCTGCAGTTCTGAGTCTGGGTCCGAAGTGACAGAGCAATGCGCGTTTTGGAGCAGCGAGGACTCGCTGTCAGCGACAGCACATGAGCAAAGCAGTGTTGTGAGGTTCCCTTTACTGATGCTATGGGCGGTGCAGACCTAGAAGGTGACAGCTTTCATTTGGGTACCAGCACATGGCTGTTGGGTTCACCTCCAGCTCCGCTGTTTTGGGAGGAGTCACAGGGGTGCCTAAGAGCATCAGTCGTGGTGTGATTTCTAGGAGCAAAGCTAACTCTCAAATGCAAGTGGGTCTCGACCCCCAGAAGGAGATGGGGAGCTGCCGGTGTGTCGCCTCGGGGCAGAGCAGCACCAGGGTTTGCTTGGCAAGGACGAGGTTTCAGGAGCTGCTGGAGCAYGGGCTGAGGGTGCTCTGGAGCAAACCGGCTTTTCAGGAGCTGCTTAGCAATTACCTGCCGAAATTCAGGCCTCTCAGGGCTGTTTGAGTTAAGTGCTGGAGTTACCTTCTTAGAAATCTCAGCTGTGCTGTTTTCCTTCTGAGTGTGTTTTATAACAATCACCTGTTTTTTTCCCCTCCCAAGCTCTGCAACTCATTTGAGGTGTTTCTTGAATTTGCTTGAAGGTGTTCTTGACCTTTTTTGAATAAGTTCCACTTTCTCAGTTATTGGAGAGGAGCTGATTGCTTGCATTTGAAATTTATACTGATATCTGTACTCAGAAAGGAGAATAGTTTCCYCTGTGGAATGACTTATTAAATGACTGTGCAGTGTGAGTTGGGCCTTGTGTAGCCAGCATCAAAATGGGCTTGTGGTAAATATCTGGACTGACAGTAGAGGAATAAGTGAGCTTCTAAACACACAGGMCAGGTATTCCTGTATCTTATATTTAGCTACCTTTCGAAAGCCTTTACAATACTTTTAAAGGCCTTGGTAAAGACTCCTGAAAAGTTTTTCGTTGATCTAAGACTAAAAGTGAGGGAAGGCTGTGAGGAAACGAGTGGCTTTTTAGGGAGCAGGTACATAGATGATGTGTTTCAATGCAGCTAGTGAGTGTATCTTAGTGAACAACCTGTGTTGTGTGTAAAGAGTTCGGAGTCCTCATTATTTGTGGTCGGGTTACTGGTGTTTTCAAGCTAATTCCTTAATTTATTCTCCCACAAGGAGGTGGTTCTGCTTTGCCTCCGCTTTGAAAGCTCCTTCCCTCATGAAATTTGGAAATGTGCCCAGTGCTCTCTGGAAGCTTTGCCTAAGGCTCTTTAACTGAGAATCGCTGCTGTAAATGGGTGGAGGAAGGGCAATATATGACATGAAAAAGGAAGGCACAGTTTTGGATTTAAAGAAAAGCTACGTTGGCTTGCCTGGTCCCCTGGCTGCTACTCACATTAAAATCCTTTTTAGCTTTTCCTTAGCTAAAGAAAAGGGAGGAAAAAGAGAAATGTTTGAAAGCAGAAGCACTATGAAAAGCTTTACAGAATATTCCAGTCTTCCCCTTCCTTTTGAGAATGTTTTGGAGGGGGACATTCCCAACTGCTGTGAGGTGGGCAGACTTAATCAGCTGRGCTGGTCTTCAGTTGGGTTGGAAAAAGGGACATAAGGAAAAAGGCAAGCTATAAATTAAGGAAGAAGGACTTTCTATGAAAGGTGGGGGATTGCTTGACCAGAGCTCCTGGTCCGTGGGCGGAGGGCTCAGGGGGTCCTAGGTGAGGCCTGGCGCGGGGGTTAGGCAAGGCCTGGTCCTTACTRGTGACCCATGTGCACTCTAGTGCACTGTGTGTGTGCTTAGGTGTGCATATGTGTGTAGAGAGATGATTTTGTTAGGTGAATTAGTTATAATTGATTTTTCTTATTCCATTTAACAGAAGATAATTGTTTTGGAAGGMGCTAAATGGATGCTTTTTCTTCCAGGATGGGCAACATGGAGAACTTGCTGGCYGCCTCCCAAGGGCTTCCTCCTCCTCCTCTTCCTCCCCACTGGCTGCAGCCACTGAGCTCCATCCAGCGCAGTACTAGCAAAGTGAGTGCTGGGACCAGGTAGGAAAAGTTGGGTGGCTTCTGTCTTGTTTTGTCTTATTTTTGTTTCCCTCTAAGAGCTGGATGCAAGAGGAAGCCTTTTGATTAAATGGGAAAGTGCAGGGGGAAACTCTGAATATGGGGATCAGGTTTGGACAGGAAACAGTATTTGAAGTCAGGTGGGGAAARCAGGGTGTATCCAGTGCAGAAGTATTAATTTGGCTTGTAATTACAGCGGGTATATTTTTGTGCTGCTCCTGACTTTGATTTATGGTTTGCAATTACAAGCTGAAGTTAACCATTCCAGGTTACTTGGCATGCGTGACTCGAATCGGAGCTTTGGGTTCTCCTTTGTGGAGTCTGATGGAATAGAGATTTATCTGGGTCATCCGCATTCCACGTTAAAACGAGCAGGCAAGGAAGGAGCAAAGCCGTCGCGGGCAGCTCGTACAYGCTAATCCTTCTGACAAATAATTACCATTTTTCACCTGCTTCTCTTGGGGCTTAAACTAATTGCTATGTTAACAGACTACAGATGGAGTTCAGAGGTTAGTATTGATGCAGCTAGTACGGGAGGGATAACAAGAAATTTCGCAGCCCTCCGAAGGGAAGGAGGGAATTCTGGGATTATATCGCCGTGAACGCAAGTGTTGCAGCCCATTAAATACCCCACATGTGGAGGATTTAATGTTTAATATCAGATTTACTTATTTGAAGACTTGTATGGGATTTTGATTTAGCAATATACTGAATTCGCAACACTTGGCAGAATATAGGARTTGCCATATACAGCTGAAGCACGGCACAAATGTCTTTGAGTCCTGGCCTCTGTAACTCGCTCGCTGTCTCCACACTGYGCATCCCGAGGTGCTGGAAGGAACGTGCAGCTTAAACCACCCCTAGCCCATTGCTCTCTGATGTTCTTTCCCTTAGCTGTTTATGTATAGTGCAGTGAACTATTACAYGTGACCTCCCTCCTTCCCCTTCACGCTGCCCTGTGCTGGTCTGGCTAAACTGGGGAGACACTCATGCTATTTTGGTTAACTGAGGTGGAGAGGAGGGAAACATTCACACAAAGATGTGATTTACGGGGTTGGCAGAGCCACTGGTTTCCCCGTTGCAGTTTATGTCCCACGGAGGCCACCCCAACCAAGACTGAGTTAGTTATTGCTATGATGAAGCTCTCAAAGTGTGGATATGCTGGGGGGTTCAGGATATGGGGTTTAACAATATTGCACATAAGGCACTYGGATTCAGCGCTGCTATCCACACTTGACTTTTCAAGTAAGTATTCCCCAAGAATCCAGCAGTACGTCCAAATTAATGGAGTGTTTTGTTTGTAAATGGTAATGTGCCACCAAATGGATCAACAATTGTGCAAGCTTTAAATTAAATTAATCCAGGAAAAGGTAGAATACTGTAGTAACTTGGGAGTTATTTTGGACTCTTGGATAAATACCATTTAGACTTGTGTAAATTTGTAGGAGTTATTTTGTGAAAATCACCATTTACCCAAGTTAATATGCTTTATTTTGGTACCTGCTCTATATGTATTTGATCAGTCTGTGTACTGTTTACTTAGACTGTACTTCTATAATGCTTTGAAGACATTCTAGACTATCAGATAAAGTATATTTTTGGTTTGATCTCTGACTCAGATTTAAAATACAAAGACAGTGGCATTGGATCAGAGCAATAGGAGTAATTCTGAATGACAGATTGCTTGGCCACTTTCTCATTAGAATCAGAGGAATCATCAGAGAAGAGATTCCTTCGATCTTGAATCTCTCTGGATTAGGACTGGCTGAGGGATAGAAATGAATATACTTTGGGGATGGTTTCAATTATGTTGTTTTTTTTTTCGCATGGAGTTGTTGACCTTGTAATTTAAGACTCTAATATAAGGAGATGTTTATACAACTGTTAAGGAACGTGCCCTGCTGAGCAAGAAGTATTGCAGAGCGTGAGCACGAAGCGAGCTGTAGGACTTCAGAAGAGATATGAGCGCTAGGGGCAGGTTTTGGCAGTGAGGGCCTGGGTGATGAGGAGGGGGACTGTGATGACAGGAGCGTATCTGGAATTAGAATGGGAGGACAAGACATAGTAGGTAGAAATATAAAGATGTGGAGACCTTAAGCATGGGAGGGGAATGCATGAAGCAACAGTTAAGAAGCTTGATGGAAATGACTATGCAGATGTAAGTTAGTGTTGAAAGAAGGAATACACTTTTTAGACTATTACAAGCTCTATAAAGGCTTAGCATCTGTGTATAGTAGGATACTGATAATATTTCTGACAGATGCCACTCTTGCTGTGAACCTCTGATCATGAAAGTACATTTGCTAGCAGTGGTCTTTAGACTCCCTTAAGAGTTGGGAGTAGTGTCTTTGTTACGATACAATAAATGTTCTTGACAGTTTAAAATCTATTGGAGAGTCATCTGTCTTACAAGACAATCTTGACAAGTCATCCGTGAAAACAGCTTAGCAGAGTATTAATTACAGGTCCTAATGAGGTAGGAAATAAAATAGAAATACACATTTTCAAGTTTCTTTTCCACAGATGAGGTGCAAACTGCACACACAGAGTTGTTATCAAGCTGAAGGAAATTGTAGTATGTTAAATTGATTGATATTGGCCTCCATTGTCTCTTGGTGTCTCTTCTTTCATGAACCTTCATGCTTTCCTCAGCACTGCCTCTGATGTGCAGGACAGACTGTGTAAGGTATCTGCACCACTAGATTCTTTCTTCATTCAAATTCTAGTGCTTAACTCTGCCCAGGTACTTACAAAACACTTAACAGTGACCAGGAAAGAGGTGATCCAAACTAGTAGTGATAAAGGATTCTTCAGTGAAAACTGTGGCTTTGCCAAGATGAAAACYTCTTTCAGATCATATTTATTTTGGTGAAGTTCTGTCCTTATCAAGCAGTTGCACTCCACTCTGGTGAATACCCTTGGTATCTGCAGGGTGCTCGGGGTGTACATGGTTTGTTTGTTTGTTCATTTGTGTGAGTACCTATCCACAAATGAATGAAATAATGAGGGCCACCAGACTATTTGGTGATCTCCTTTACCTTATCCTACTCCTCATAATGGACCCCATCCACCTGTAGAAAAGGACCTTTCCCCATCGCTTCAGAAATAATTCTGGAAGTTCTCAGTTTTGTTCTGCTTCTGCAAGAAGTTGCTTAGGAAACAGCAATTTTTTGGATTGAATTGAGTTATTTTCCTTCAGCCTACCCTCCTTGAGGCTTCTAATTCATATAGCTACTGAGTTTTGGATTTCGTCCTCATCCTTCTCACCTAGGCCCATTTGTTTTTCTGCAGCTACTGCTGTTTTCACTGACTAAACTCATTTGAAGTCAAATGAGGGCTCATAGGCAGTGCCACAGACAACTCCTCCTTGGCATGAGTGTGCTCTATATAATTTATTGCTATTGAAGTGTCGTGCCAGGACTTAAGACTGTGTGTGTGTGTGAGAAATGAAAAGGAAATGCTCCGTGGGCTCTTTTATTGCTCAGTTTGCGKAGAAAATAATTCAGTTCAAAGGAGAGAAGTGTAGACAGCCAAGGCCTAAAGTCTTCATTGTTAGCAGGTGGTAACAGGTAAAGAATCAACATTTACCTGCTGATTTACTATAATTAGGTGATACTAATTTCTACTGTTTTAAGCAGTCATTTCTGTGTTTCTTCCCTCTGTTAACATGATCAAACAAATCTTGTTGGACCTGTAGGTAGCTCCTGCTTAAGGCTGTGTCAACAGCCAGCGATAATATTCCTGAGGTACCGTGTGTGCCAGGGTGCAGCTGTATTCAAAGCCACCCTTCACAGCTGCCTCTTGATGGGTGTTGTGGCTGTTGACACAGCAGTGGGAACTCGAGTGTTCGTGGAGCGATGCTGCACAATGTTGTCCTTGTAGGAGATGCAATGTCAGACTCTCTCAGCCTGGGAGATCTTCAGGTGCTTCACACCGTGTAGGATCTTGGAATGCATCTTTTTGATCAATATGACTTTGTTTGCTGCTGGTTGCATCCACGTGCAACACCTGTGAAAACGTGAGTAAGAGACACTGAACACAAGGAAAAAAAAAGTAAAATTTCAGCCAATGTCAGTTAAACGATGGGACAAATATCTCACCCTGACATGTCTTTTGATCGTGTGAAAACAAAACAGTTGCTTAACTATGTAACTGTCGAGTAATGCACTAAATAGATACCAAAGTAGTTGTGTAGCAGAGGGGATGACGTGTCGGTGTGTGCCGAAGCAGTTAGGCACTTGCTGCACTGAACTGTGCCACAGATGCTGAACTATGAGGCTGGTGAGTGTATCCCGTGGCTCGTACTGGATAACGAGGTGAGYGGTACACAGCAAATGGTGGAGATGGGGACATTCCTTCCTGCAGGATGCTGAGCAGCTGCCACGGCTGTATTTGTGGCATTAGTAGGTCCACAGATATGCCCATCAGTRTGTCCACAGCTGTGCCAGCTCTCCCTGAGTCCCTGCTTGAGATAGGCTGGGCTGGCRGAGTAGGTTCTTCTTGTTTTTAAACAGCACATTACATGCAGYGACTTGACCAAGTAATGTGATCGTCTGGCTGCTTTTATTGTGCTCTAAGTGTTGCTTCATCRAAATTATCTCCAGTTCTTCGGACTGTGAAATAAACCTGAAACTGTGCGCTATCCCATATTTAGCACTTCAGCCTGGAGCACTTCTGAAAGACTCTTTTTTATTTAAACTTAGGCTGAAATAATACTATTGGAGATGCTGGCATTAGCAGCATCTAATTTAATCTAATCTAGTTTTGGCAGCAACATCAAACTGAGGGACCACCTTTGTTGGCTATGGTAGGATCAAGGTGGTACTTGCTGTTAGATTTTCTTCAATAATATCTTTCTTCTGTTAGTTTTAGAGCTGCTTTAGCTTATGCTGTGGTAGGTGTCCTCTCCATCCCCGGTRCTTGGCTCCCTGTGTTTTTTCCCTGCCCCAGCTCCTGGAGAACACCACCAAATATCCACGTTTCCTGTGCTTGGCAGCTCCTTGAGAGCAAATTGGGCAACATCCAAATTGCCACATTCCCTGCTTCTGACCTGTGTTGATCAGCACCATCAAAGGTGACTTCTGATGCCGAGGTCAGGTGCAGAGGGGGAGGAGCTGATGGTCCCAACTGGTCTTTGCCAGGTGCTCCTGCTCCAGCTGGCAGGTTTGGGGCCAAGGAGCAGAGGGAGGAGGTGGTGTGGGGAGGAGAATGAGGATGTTGCTGCTGCTTCTAGACCAGCAGCATCTGCCAGCAAATGCAAAGATGCTGCTTATTCTTCTAGCAGGACTGCATCAGGCTTACATAGCTATGCTCAGGCAAGAGAGTTGCTAATTTGCCCCACATTTTGCATTTTTTTTTTTTTTGAGTGTGTTCTTTCTATTTTAGTGCTCTGAAATGTGTTGAAAGGAATTTTGGAATTTTCCAGCACTAACTGGTATTTTTTTTGAGTATAAACATAATGATTCTTTYAGCATTCTCTTTTGCAATTTAACTGTGCTTTTTATTTTTTAATGTTATATATTCTTGCTGCTTCATATGAGAGTGGGCATGGCAGAGCTATAAAGTGGCTATTAGGAAGTAAAGCACTTTGTAAATCAGATTAGGTGAAAGTAAATATGGTGATGGAAATGTCCTGAATTTCTGACTCATTCTGACTGAAGCTTCATTTTTACACCTGTTTTATTTAATAGCACAGACATTGACAGCTCTGTATTTTAATTACATTAGTTTAGTTTGTCTATGTAAATAGCTGAGACTATCAGACCTCAAATGCAGCTAAATGCCTGTCAGGTGTGAAACTTGTAATTTAATTAATTACAAGTTTTCTTTAACCTTAACCTTAACCTTAGCTCCTGACTGCAGTTTTATCTTCTCTTCTGCAAGCTCTGATTAGTATATCCACTTGTCATTTATATAATACTGTCAATTATCTTTTCTTTTAGCAAGATGTCTTGCAATTACTTAGGGTTTTTTTGCTTGTAAAAAAGATTACTACAGGTTTCTTCCTTATAAAAATTCTTTATTGTAAGAAAGTGCACATATTGCACTCTGTATATCTCTGCTTTATCAGCCCTATTGAAAGTTAAGTGAGGCTATTGTGCTTCAGACTTTGAAAACTAATGTATTTCTGTGAGAAATCCGTGGGAGCAGTATGTTCAGAAACATAATCATTATGAAGGTTTAATCTATTCTTAAACGCACAAAATAAAGCATAATTCAGATCATTTTCAAGGTCAGATCAAAGGTTCCAAGGTCTCAAAAGATTTTCTGGGAAAGGAGATGGAGAAAGCGGTGCTCGTATGAACAAAATTATTCAGTGGCTTGACCAGTGGCAGTAGCTAGAAATCTAAATTTCTAAGATTTAATGATCTAAAGGGATTTATTTTTTCCTGTGTATATATATCCCTTTTATTTATATACAAGCCATATGACAGATAAAAACCTATATTGTTCTGAAGACAGGTTGGAGAAAGATGAAGGCATTTTTCAGATGCACAGAATGGCATATCACRTTTCTGTGGTTCTTTGTCATTTTTCCTGTCCTGCATCCTAACACTGTGTTTTCTTTGTTCTTTGTTTTRTTTATATAAAATTTTGCTGGGAAGCCAGAGGGAAGGTTTGGAAAAGGAGGAATACATTCCCCTGGCAGGCAYGCAGACCTGGAGATACACTGGGAGGGCAAGGAGGGAGGCTGGCACAGGATGCCTGTGGCTCAAGGGACAGAGCTTTGCCCTGGTCAAAGATTTTGGCAGCACCAGGGGATGGCAGAAGCTGGCGGTTGGTTGAAGGCTCTGGAGTTGGTTTGTAGGCAAGATATATGTGTGTCCTAGAGAGAAAGGTTTGGGATCTGACCTTTTTTGGAAAATGGAATTAAGTGAGAGGAAAGAGCAGGCGGGAGTGGGGTGGCAGGAGCTTGGGAGGGGAAAGAGTAGGCCAGGTTTAGTTATGCCGCACTTGAATTGCCTTTGGGCAGTAATTTGGAGAAGTTGTGAAACAGGTAGAGAAAGAACAACAGAGGAAGAGTGATGGAATTGGGGAATGTTTTGGTGTAGTGGCAGAGATGGGTTTTAGCTACAGCTAAGAACTTAAGTGCCACGACAGGAGAGCAAAATCAGCTTAACACAGTGCTGAGGTGCTGGGAAGTGGTGTTTGTGGCGACACTTAGGCCATTCTACAGAACAGTCTGAGGCTCCTGAGAAACCTATCAAGTGTCGAGAGCTGTGAAATAAATACTGAGAATGACTGACAGAAGCTGTGTTTTGGTTTATTTTGGAAGCCTCTTTTTGTAAAATCTTTGCTTCCATCCCAGCRTTTCAGCTCTCTGAAACGGAGGTAGCCTACCTGATGTACTCATGTGATGCACGCTAACGTAGGAGGGCTTGGAGCATCTCGGTCTAGCTCCTCGTAAAGACACTGCCTACAAATACCAGTTTGAAACATTACGGCCCCAGCTGGCTCCMTGATGCTCTGCTGAAGTCCTTACTGTGTTTTCTTTGTTCAGTGATTCCTCCAGGTTGCTGAGAAGGCAATGTGCATCCTCCTGTGAGAGTTTTTTAAACTCCAGCCTATCTAGCCTAAGCTTGTGATGGTGTTAAATAAGATGACACATCTTTGTCCTCACTGGATCAATATTTGAGTTACTTTTAGCTCTGCCTGTCAGAGAAGAGCAGGTAGATAAATGGCATGAATTTCTAAAGAATATTCACAATACCAGCTGCCAAGAATGTCACTTCTAAACACAGCATCTGCTTTAGAGTAATGTTTCCCTTGGAGATCCCTGAGGAATGGGACCTATTCTTAGGCTGGTAGGAAGCTCTGGTTACTGGGTATACATTTCAAGTGTCTGAGCGATACCTTCAGGGCATTGCAGGGTGGTTGGAAATAGGCTTTTCTTTTTATCTAACAGCCTTATCTGTTGTCTGTAAATACGGAATCCTCACAAGGAGAGAAAAAAGCAAATGCCTGTTATGGCTACATCTACTTTCCCTGATGATTTGCCAGATAGTAGACCTACTGTGAGAGCAGTGTCCCTAATAGCAGCTCCGTGGTGCTAAGCTGGGACACTCTAATGTATCTAGGCTTGGAATTCCCAAGTGAAATTTTGTGGTATCCCTGACATCTTCTGGTGGTGGAGCTGCTTTACTCTGCTCCCTAGATCACCCACTCTAYCTGCTCTTCATGGAGAGAGGTGCCTGGGCTAGGAGCCAAGAAGTAAGGGCTTGTGCAGTGTTTGCTGAGATCACTGGAAAGCCTCAGGTTGATTTCAGTGTGGTAGATGCCAGGGAAGGGTCAACCCTGGCAGAAGTGTGGTGATCACCACACCTCTATGTGCTCTGGTGCCTGATGAGGGGTGTCTGTGCCTGGCRATGTGAGTTCTGATCCTGGAGGGCTTCTGTTACCAAAACCAGTCRCTTGGTATGTCTCTCTCTTCCCATTAAGATCCCAGAGATGCAACTCCCTCCTCCTTCAGGGCAATTATGAGGAAGGAGAGGCAACCGCATGCCCTCAGGGGCAGATCAGAGAACTTCAAGGAGTAGGGAATCAGTGGGCAAAAGGTAGCAGTTGGACAAGGGAACAGGAGACGTAGGTTTCACTTGCCTGTTCATCCTTGATAGGCTGCACTATGTGAGGTTTAGATTACAAGCACACAGATTTATGTGGACACCAACATCTTGGAGGATGTCTGACAACTTTGTTACCTTTGGTCCCTGATATGATTGTGTGCAAGATGAAGCCAGTGCCATTGCAGCTGGAGGATGCCCAAAAGGTACAACTACACTTATATCTTTCCATTTGGCAAATGTGAATCAATTTGAAATCTGGGAAGACTTGTGTGCATTTATCCTGACAGGTGACATGGCGTTTCTTGAAATAGATTTCATGATGAACAAAATGTGTTTGGAAGAGAGTACATCACCATCTGGTTTGAATTTTTTTGGGGGGGGGGCTAGGGGGAGGGTTATGCATATTCCGAGAGGAAAGTAGATGATTTCCTTCAGGTTTTGTGCCTTGATGGTTACCTCTCTGTATAGTGACCTCTGGTCAGCTGTGCTGAGCTGCTGTCTCTTGACCTTAGCCCCTCTAGCACATGAGTGTGGGACGACAGGAGCACCAGTGTGAAAAATCAGAGCCTGAGATAGTTGTAGGGAAGGAACTTCAAATGATGCCACTGGCACTGTGCACTTGCTGTTGGGAAGTAGTGATTTTCTGAAAACGTACTTAAGACAGAAATGCTCTCCTTTCATCTCCAAAATTTCTGCAATTATGTTTGTGATGGCCCGTCTACTTGTATGTCCCCTGCAGATCAAGGAGCTAAAGATGCTTTATACTGATGTTAACTCTCTTGGCTGCTGCATAAGAATGATAGACTTGATTGTGGTGTCTGCATTTAGCTATTTTGCTGTGGTGGATTTAGGGCTCAGTCCAAACTCAGCGAGAGAAAAGGAGATGTTGCTTCCTCCCTGCATCTCCACACATAAAGAGGATGCTGCTCTTGTGGAGCAAGCTGCTTCCTTCTTGCATCTCCCTCTATCCATTGCAAAGGGCAGGATGTTGACAAGGTTTCAACTAGGATATTGAGGCTGGTTTGTGTGTTGCTAATGTAGGCAGTGATTGCTGCTACTGTTCTGCTGCAGCTTTCCCAGCTGTAGAGGGGGGAAGGTAAGTGCTTGGTTGTGTCTCAGCAGTGTCGTGTGTCAGGGAGCAGCAGGGTCCGCCAGGGAAGGCGACTTGGGAGCTGCGTTTGGTGACAAGGCAGGTTGGGGCAGCAGCTGTGACCAGGACCTGAGCCAAGGCATGCAGGGCAGGTGGGTGAGGGCAGTGGGTCCAGGGRAGCTCATGGTGATGAGAGAACATCCTGGATCCGAGCTGGAAGCTGAGCTGGCAGCTCAGGTTAAGATTAAGGGGGCATGTGGTCAAGCATGGGCATGATTGCAACATAGCTCAAATGGGGGGATCAAGGGTGGCAGCCTGAGCCTAAAAGCAGCTCCTAAGCAGAAGAGCTCCATCCTGCTGAGGCTTCTACCAGCTCTTCCTTCTCAATAGCTTGCACCAGGGAGCAGACCTTGGGCAACCAGCTGAAGGCCAAGAAGCTTTGGGCTCTGACACTTTGTGAGGACAACTGGGTTCTCACAACTCTTGCATCTGTCCTAAAAGCAAGAGCTTTTAAGCCCTTGTTCAGAGTCTGTGAGTTCCTTAACAAATCTGTTTACTGTTTCCATGTCTTTGCTTTCAGTTGACTTTCTTCCAGGCCCAGGTTTCCAGGTTTCTTCCACTGCATGTTAGCACCGTTTGCCTCTCCAGGAGCCACAGCTCGCTCTTCTGTGTGACACTGCCAGAGGGCTTTTTTCTTGGCAATGGCATTTTATTGGCATTATGCCCAATGATTTTATTCAGTAAACATTAGTGAAAAACAAGACCCTAAAGAAGGGAGCAAAATTCTGGTCACTTTTGTTTCTCCATGCTCTTATGGTCAAAGGATGGCTTCTCAGTTTTTAATACATTTTGTGCCTTTTAAGCTAGAAAAAGAGAATATTATATGTAGCCTATGCATTTATAGGCTGACCTAGRAGGCTATAGCTGTTGGACCCTCATTACAATTCAATTTACTAGTTTTGTTTTTTTAGAACCACCATTGCATTTTAGTGGGTGTCCATCCAAGTTTTGGAATAATTTCTTGATTATAAAACTACCACTCCTTCCTTTTGGCACCTTTATTGCATACATCAGATATTTTCAAAGAATTTGCATGTCGTAGCTCAGCGTTGTATTTTTCCTTTCAAATTTTGCCTTGACAATTACTGATCTTTACAGAACTTGAGGCAATTATTTGAGGGTTAGTTTTTGTTTCTAGTTGGCTGACTGCTTACACTGCTTGTTCATCTAGCTGTAGAAAGCAGCCTCCTGCTTTCACAGGCTTCCAGTCCTGTTGTTGTTCTCATAAATGCAAGCAATATTTACTGTTTCTGCATGGCTCACTTCTCTTTGGGATCATAGCGTGGATGAAATCACCAGGGAGAGCCTCTTGGAGGAAAAAGCTGCTTGCTGTGTGGTGGAAACCAATAGACCTCCAGATCACTAGGAATCAAATTAGAGGAAATCATCAACTGAACTGAGCTGAACGTCTTTCTCCTGTTACAYGTAATATTTCTTCTTTGTGTGGATTTACCTCTAAAACAGCCGGTCTGTTAAGYGTTGACATCTTTGCATTATTCAGGGTAGACACTGGAGGTGAATATCACTTGGCATCCATTTAGGAGCAAGGAGGTGTGACTGCAGTTGCTTCAGAGAGCACAACAGACACGTGGATGCCTTTGGGATGCCTCTCTGCTGTGTGGAGCTTGTTGTGAGCTGAGTCAGGTCCCTGGGAGATGAAAAATGAGGGCACAGACACTGTGAGCACCGTCCTTTGACCCTTTGTAGCCTTCTGGGGCATCTTGCAGATATGTTATGGGCTTCATCATTCTGCAACTCCTGCTATTGACTTCCATCCTTCTGTTTCCATCCCAGTCTGTATCCCGGGATCCTTATCTCCTTCGTACCCTTCTCCTTTATCCATTTTCWATACTACTTTGTTGCCTCATCCTCCCCCCAAATTAGCTATCTTACTCTTTTAGATGAATCTCTAAGAACATAACATCTTGGTGTGCTTATATGCTTATAGCTTCTATATGCTAGTAGCAAGGCCTGTGCTTTGGTTTTAGCCTTCTGTTATGTTGTGGTTTTATTTCAAATGTGGATGTTGTCTGAGGCTGACAGGTTTCTTATTCAAATGCAACCAAATTTACTGATCTTTCAAGGATGACCTGCTACCAATGATAAGATATGATAATTTCCAGTTTTCGGCCTCTCTTGATATAACTTAAATTTGTGAATCTCTCCTATTCAAGGTGATGTGTTRGAAGAAACTGTATTTTTGAAATCCTTCTATTTCTTGCGCTCTTATTTTCTGTTTGAACTATTCATCTTGATATTAGCTTGTCTTGATAATTTCATGGTAGTTTATTCTTTTTGGAACCTGTGCTTACAGCATACTTGGTGATAAATGTGGTGTGATGATAAATACAGTGGGAAATTTGTGGCTTCCTGAGGAAGCAGGGCATTTTTTTTCTCCAGGATTAAATTGTACAGCTAAAGAAAACAATTATTATATCTTAATCATTTTTAGTGGTGGAATGGCATGAAATCCATGAGTGGTCATATCCAGACTTCTCATGTTTTGTAGGGATGAACAATATCTTTTATATGAATATTCCTAATATTTTGGTCTGGTTGAAATAGCAATAAATTTGAATCACTTTTTGTTTTATCAAACATCAAGGGAGAATTTGGTCTTTGAGCATTTACCACTAATAATATTCTAATGTTGTGTACATAACTTATTCKCAAATTTTCATTTAAACTTAATAGGTTTCAGTTACCCTCCAATAATGAAGGCCTCATCTCCTGTGTGAAATTTCTTCTCTACTAGCTGCTGCAAAGGAGATACTAGGCAATATATTTCATGTTATAGACAACTATTTCTGGATTTAAAGCGGAGCAGTTGGGCTCCACACATAAGATGCTTTCTAAGGTTAGGCTGCTCTTGAATCGTTCCACCTTTTGGAATATTTCTTCCTACAGAATAAGTGTTAAGYGATTATAAAATCTATCTAAGTGGGCTTAAGAGACTCTTAAGGAGAATTATTAAACTTGCAAGTGTGTTGTTTCCCCGTTGTGCTGCCCTTGGCTTAGAAGCTTACCTGGCACATACATCTCTTATGTGAGCTATGAAAAGTGACATGTGTAGAAGATGATGAGTCTTCCTAGACTACTATAGATGAGCTTAATCGTAGAAAGAGTGCAGATTTCACATTTTCTCTCAAACTAAGCAATGTGGCAAGGAACAGTTATCAATCTGTTTTTCATTAATCTGTAGCCAATTTAAGTGATTCAGCAGTTTGCAATGCAATGTCCTTGTTTTGCTTTGCTCGAATAACCATTAGGGCTATTATCATTTAGCAGTATTTTCTGTACTACTAGTTTATCCACGAAGAAAAACACAAAGCATAATGTAGTGTAGACTGTTCAATATAGCACTTATGTTTACTAGTGTAACATCCCATTTGAGAATTAGGTAGGCATTTACTCTGTTGGGTTTGAAATGAAGAGTGGCTTCTAATGGGTATCTCTGGCACAAAGAGTAATATTGAAGTATGTATTGGCTACCCTGAAGGGAGGACATCACCCATGTCCCCAGGGTAGAGCAGTTACACAAATAAAGGAGACAGGCAGGGAAGCTCAGGCTGTCAGGTGGTAATTTGAGAGAGAGAGAAGAAATRAATAATAAAACATGGAGACCCTCTTTCGTGGAAAGTTTGTAACTCCTGAGAGATGGATGCTGACCAAAGAGGGAGTTTTCTGTTGTGTTAATGGGAGGTTTTTGGAATAATCYGTGGATGCCTTGATGAGAATAAAAAGACTTCTTGTTTTCCTTTTAGTTTTTTTTAAAGCTGATTTATGTTTGCCTGAATGACTGCTTTATGGCAATAGATAGTATTCTACTGAATATCTTAAAGTAGAAAACAGGCTTGGTTTTCATAGAAGTGGATCATAGGTGTATGTGAAACTGTATTTAGCTGAAGAGGGCAAATATTTCTCAGAAATTCCTGTTTTGTTTTCCTTTCATGTGATCCTCTTTTTGATGGCCATATAACAGAGGTGTGTAAAAAGTTGTTTTTAGTCTAGAAGATACTACCTGAAACTTTGTTAGATGATTCCCATAGCATGAACATGGTTGCTCCTAGCATTGCATCCTCACTGTAAGGCTCTAGGGAAAAAACATGGATGTTGAAAAACTGAAAAAGCAGTGGGGTAATGCACTTTCTTGAATAATTAATCAAATTAAACTTGTAAAGAGAACAAGCAAGCAAGTCTCTTCTCCTTCAGGGTGACTATGATTGTGTATGCATGTGTATGTATGCATGTATGATGAAACAGCAGCTTATTTCTGCTCAGCCTGAGCAGTGTGTATAGCAGATGACGAGCACACGCTGAGGTGGAGGTGCATGGGTGGCCAGTCTTCATGGAGCAGGAGCCAACACAGGCTTTTGACCTAGGTACTGCAGCTTTGGGTGCCCTCCTGCATCCTCTTGTTGGGACTGGGATTACGTAGCTGCCGGAGCATCCCCAAGGCACCAGCTCTACGCTGCTTTACTGCAGCCCCCGGAGCGGGCTCAGGGCTGAGCACGATGCTGCCCACGGGTGCCCAGGTAAAGAGCGGCCCAGGGAGCTGCTGTGGCCCTTCTCCCGCACAGGTTGTTTGTCTAGCAGGAAATGCAGTGGGATATTTTGTTTATTTCCCACATTTTCCTTTAGGGTTTTAGGGCCTCAGTGCTGGAAGTTGTGCGGCAGCTGATTGCTCAGTTACCTACTGCTATTGCTGTTCCTTCAAAGGCCGATCCCCAGTGGGGTGGCGTATCCTGTCAGAACCTGGGAGCGCGCGGAGCACAGCCAGGATTCCTGGCAGGCCTCGCCTGGCTCATGCAGGCTGCTTTTAGTCATTCCATATACACCCAGAGCTAACTTCACCTTAAACTGGGTTTTACAGACTAAGATTGTAAGGTGATCTTATGCTTTGATATTGTATCTATTTACCAATCTCATCTTAAATTGTCTTTGTTTACAAGCCAGTCTGGTTTCCTGTGCTGCAAACCTAAGATGAGAGTGAAAAATCAGTATTTTCTTTTCTATTCACAATGTCCTCCCTGCTAGCAAAGAGTTTGAGAGATGTCCTCGTTCACATATGTCATCTGCAGCAGGAACCCTCAGGTGGCTTCATGAGCACACACTTTTTCCTTGTCAGTCTGTCATCGTGTTGGAAAGAGTGATGGGGCCTTGTGGTGAATAAGCATATGGCATTTGTATGTAGTTGCCTTTGAATATAAAGCATGGAAATAATGCCTGAAATAAACCACAAGTGTGGGAGGAGGGAGAGAGGAAAGTCAAACTGTGCCACAGAAGAGCGCGTGGACTTGGAAAGGAGCCAGTCAGAATGTAAATAGAGCAAAGGAGTGGAGCAGAAATGGACACTTAATGGAGCTCCCTTAGAGCTTTTGTGGCCAAACACTCATTGATGTCAGTGCGAGCTGAATCAGTCTGCTAGTCCAGCACAGAGGCCTTGTGATACTTGGGTAGCTTTGGTAACCACGAAAGTTGCCTTATTTCCATTGTGGGTATAATTTGTGGCTCAAAGAACCAAAAAAATGATTAATAGCTCTTCCCCGGGCGGGGGGGAATGGTATCTGTGTGATTTTTTCCAGATCTGTTTTCCATTTAGGAATGCAAGTTGCTGGAGCTGCTGTGTTTCATCTTGGAGTAGCGGTTTACATAAAATACATGGATAAATGGATGGATAAGGTTCTTGGAAATGATCACTCCACAGGGTAACCCAGACAGCTGCTGATTCATCCCCTCCAGGCACACAGATAAGATTTGTAAAATAGCATAGGCAGCCCTCTGTGTATACCTTCTACCTTTCCTATAAAAATCTACTCGTTTTTTAATTTCCCCAGTGTTTGCAGGCACACTGGCAGTTTCTGGAGATAAGCCCACACAACTGCTCAAGAGGAAATAGTTGGTSAAGGTAAAATACGTTCTACGGCGAGCTTGTCAAAGTCTGCTGTGTGCTACTTTATCTTAAGAGCTGGAGATAAGCTCTGAAGTTTCTATCTAACTCTGAACTTCTCCAGGATTGAGTGATTTTCAAAGTTCAAAGGCTTTTTTATTTATTTTATTTTTGCTAAGGCTTTGGCTTGAGCTGTACTCTGGGTTTTTAACTAAGCTCTTCCAAAAAGGTAGCTCTGAGGGAGGAAAAAGAGTCCAGTTGATAGGTGGATATAGTATTGAAATAGCCCCRTCCTGCTTGAATGCTACCTCTCCTTCAGAATCAGGATGGTTTTCCCTAGATGCCTGTCCTCAATATTTTGSTTTCTTGGAATTTTCTCCATTCTGTAGGACTTCCTCCTCCACCCGAATTTTTGGAATTTTGCCTTTTGGAAACCCTTTTCATATTTCTCTTCTAGGAATTGTAGGTAATCTTTTATCATTCACCCTGTAATGCCTTGTAGGATTCCCCCCTTATATATAAATAAAAAGGAGTGTTGGGGGAATATTTATATATATATAAATATATATATATAAAAGTTTCCCATTTACTCATTTTTTTCAGAAATCCCTAAATGTCTTCTAGCTTTTTCTCCATGCTTTATTTTTGGCTTTTCTCAATTTCTTTCTAGGGAAACTCCCTGGTAATGTTTTTCTAGAGTCCCCTTAATGCTACTTTTTTTAGATTTCCCCAGTATTACTTTCTGGGAACCATCTAACTGCTGCTTATGAGCCCCTTTCCAGATACGTTCCAAGTTTTTGCTCTACAACACGTTTGCTGTAAGTTCTGCCCTAGCAGTTATCCGGATTCACTTATTGCTGCCTGGCTGATCTCTCGTGCAGTTTATTTCTGAAATAGTGGAAGACGTTTTAGTTGGACAGGTGCTCTTCAATGTCCGTAGTGAGACAACTTGTTTTAAACTTTCAAGTTTCACAGCCATTTGTAATCTAATTGTTTATTTGATCTGAAATACGGTAGGTAAGTGCCTAGGTCCTGAAGTGTGTTGCTTTGGGCTGTTTGTCATGCACTAAAAACAAACGAGCCCTGGAGACCTTTATATGCTGCTATTGTGCAGCTCCTGGCAGGACTTGCAGCAAAGGCAGTAGCACCTCGACGGTGAAAAGCTAGAGAGCATCACAGCCCTGTGATGGCCAAACTCCCCGAGGCAAAACTATCTTCCATGGCATGAGCAGTAAAAAGATGGGAATATAATTATTTTATCCCCTCACTTTTGTTTTAAATAACACTCTGGCTGTTCTGACTTGTGCTTTCTGCTCTGTATCCCTAGGTGGCTAAAATGTCTGTTTCTGTGGTGAACAAGATGCCCTTTGCTATAGCTTGCCCTACAGCTTGCTCGGTTTCATTTCATTATACTAATAAAATTTTGTGTGTCTGTGTTTGTGAGAGATCAATTTTGTTCCTTATTGTGATAGAACCTGAGAATGCTCCAGTTGCTTCCCCACAAATAGAATGTTTATTATGATTTTTAGATATTTCATCTGATCCACCTGGAATAGGTAATGCAGTACTTCATTTGCTTTCTGTGAATGGCACTTGACCTCTTTGCTTAAAAAATTAGCTTCTCTGATCTATTATGCACAACAAAATGACATGTGGAAGTCTCTTTTTACCTGAAATGTAGACAGTGGCACTGGGGTCACAGCATATGTCTGGAAAGTCAAATAGGCCCAGAGCTCATCCAAAGCTTTGTGAGGCATGAATATTAGTAAGAGATTTTTGTTTTAAGTTTGGATTCTAAACTCTTGGTCATGACATGTTGCTGAAGGAAGCTCGTGAAAGCTTTTCTGAAGCAGGTATTTTCTTAAATGTGATACAAAACCACCACGTATTGTTCTTTCTACCGCCTGAGTAATGGTCTGTCCAACTGGATAATCCCATTATATTAATTTCTTGCTCTAGCTGAACAGATTACAAAGCTGCTGAAAGTAGCACTTAGCAGGAGTGTCTTCCTGCTCCGTGGCAATCACACATTGTGCTTTACTCTGTAACATTTCTTGAGCTAAATACAATGCCTGGTTCATTTGGCATCGCCCTCGGGTTTCTGGGCACCGCTGCTCCGAGCCCTGCTCCCCATGAACCTTGCGATGCCGGATCCTGCTACCTAAGGGTGTGTTTGGGCTCAGGGTGGCTCTGCAGCCCCCTTGGGGTCTTGCCCTAGCCTCCTCTTCGTGCTTCGTCCCAGCAGCATTGCTTTCCCTCAGACAGGCAGGGCAGCCAGGCTCCTGGATGGATTAAGGCTTTTTACTGTGTTTAATTCTTTCTGCCTTACTTCTCCAGTACCTCAATTAAATTCGCAGCATTTCTGACAAATCTATTTTCCATAGTCGCTGGGGCTGAGAAGGTTTTAGTTTACAGACAGTGTGTATGGTTGTTTCTTCCTCTTTTTTTTAGTCATTTGGTACCTTTGGTTCAGTATCTAGTGAAGGTATCTAATGTTTTTATAAAGGGTAGTTCAGAGAACCAGCAACGTCTGGTTGTGCACGGGAGAACAGGAGATCTTGAATTCAGTGGTAGGCAAAGAATTGAGTCCCAAAGACACTTCTTGGAAAAACTTGCCATGATTTTTAGCTTGGAATCCTTCATGCTAAAAATAGGGTATATTCCATGTTACCTTTATGAGCAGCTCAGCCTTCAGCCTGACTTGAGTCTTATCCAGAGCATCATTTGCTGATGGTCAAGTTAGGAATCAGTTATTTGCTGACAAATAGCTTCAGGCTGTGAAATCTCCATTCTTTAATATAAGTGTCTCCCCCAGGCAAGGGCATCTCTGGCATCCTAATGCCATCAGCCAAGGTTCTCACCTTGGCTGTGATTGTAGCTGCAGAACTTGTTAGATTAGCCCAGCGTCGCCTCGTGGCATTGAAGGTTTTTTAGGTTGCATTCTTTTTAGTAGGATTTATGGAATCTAAGCACCATTATAAATGAGATTTGGAAGGGCAGATGCCTTGAAGCCTCTCTGTAAGGAAGTGTAGTATCTTTTGCTTTCCTTCTTTGTTGAGCAATTAGTCAAAAAAAGGCTATATTGTCTTGCAGCAGAGCAGGGTGCATAAACTGCTCCCAGCCCCTGAAACCAGTATGGACTTGATACGAAAAGCCCAATACCAGAATACTCAAGCATTGTAATCCATATCCACGTGTTCTCACAACCTGAACCTCCTACTGCAAAGTCATAGCAAAGTGCATGCTTTCCCCATCTCTTGTTGGTCTTTAAAAGCTGGAAGTATTTAGCTTGAAATCACAGTGTGTCAATCAGAAAGGTCAAGGTAACTTCTGTCTGTTGTTTCCTTGATGCAATTTTTGTTGTGCTGGCATGTGCTGACCACATTCTCTGCTGAAGATAAGTTGTTTTTTTCGTTGTTGTTGTGGGGTTTTTTGCTCATCCACCATTGTCAGCTAAGCACTCCCTTATCATTTTTCTCAGCTATTTGTCTGGTTATTTTTAAATTATTCAGGCCCGAGTTTGTTGAATCTTTCAGGTCATTGCTACCAAAAGAGATAAGGAAGTTTATTAAGCGTGCACATAAAATGGTGTTGGGGGGACGGGAAAAATACATGGAGAGTGTTTGCCTACCTCATCTTTATTCATGAAGCCCTTGAGAGTGATGGACAAGGGTACCAGGAATCCACGGAGGCTCTCGACTCATCCAGCCGTGTTTAACTCTGCTCATCCTGGGCGCCTTGGCTAGTGCACATGTGAGCCAGTGCCAAGCCTGGGGCTTTGCCTGCCTGGCAGTATTAATGTTCCCAAAGGGCTTCCACCCATGTGCTGCCGGCTGAGGTAACGTTGGTATCTGGGCTCAGGCTCCCCTAAATGCTGTACTCGTTGCAGTGACATTGTTGTTTTCTGAGTGATCCCGGTACCGAGGATCTCGTGCTGCCAGTGCAGCAGTGCACAAGCACTTGCCCTTGCAATTCTGATACGTTCACTGGGGGCACAGTGGCACCTGCACAGATAGAAAACTAAGTTCAATTACAAATAGCGTGAGTATATTATGTAACTTGGGTCCTGTTTATCCAGGTCTTGTTTTTTCCTTAAAACTGAAATACAAAAAAAGCTTGCATGAGCCTATAGCCTTTATTTTTCCTTTTTTTTTTAAAAAATTTAAAGTATTTAGTTTGAATAGTAGTTTCTAGGGATCATCACTGCACAGGAAAACTTGAAAATGTGAGTAGGTGCAGTGTTAAAACACAAATGAAAAAATTCATCCATTTTTAAAACCAGTCTCATGGATTTTGAACCAGACTTCTATCTCTTTAGAACTGGTAATATTGTGATGAGGGTGAGAATTATTTTTGCATATCCTTTTAGAATAGATGCTGTAAATTAATGATTTTTGGGCTTGCATCCTCTACCTGCTTGATGAGACCGTTCTCCACCTGGTCTTGGAGACCATCAGTTGTCACACAGGTGACAACTGATACTGCTCACATGGTGGCTCTTACACAGGAGCTATCCATATCTGGGGTTTTTGAGGGGGAATATGGGCCGTTGGAATCTTTTAGAAAACATATATATTATATATATATTATTTTTTTTTTCTTTAGGTCTAAGTCAGGGAAGAGACAACTGAGCCTGTGGAAACTTAACTACCACACTGCTTTCTTTTCTGAACATTAAGACACACCTGTATTTTGCTGTATAATACTTTGAAATAGATGCTAACATCTGACATGAGATTTCCATTGCTGGGTTATGGATGTAGGTAATAATGTATGTAATGTGGTAGTCCTATGAGGAATTTGCATAAGGATATTGTGCCTGATTTGATTTCTGTAGAAGTGGCTGAGGCAGGGAGTAGTATAAATCAACACAAGTCTTTCTAATATGGGGGAACTTGCCCAAAATGCTACATACGCAGGAGGAGCATTGTGTTGTGCACATGGATATGCAATGGGGTAATTCAGGATAAATTCCTGACCTGCTTACCTCTCCTGAAAGACTATGAAAAGAAATGGGATACAGAAGCTGGTATCAGCACAGAGCTGCAGCCTCGACTTTTGCCAAATCACAAGGCTAGCTTTAAAATCAATATATTTGCCTTTTTTTTTTTCTTTCTTTCTTTCTAGGAGCTATCTCATTAGTAAGTGGTTGGCTTGTAATTTTAGCTTTTTCCCCTATAGTGTCCCCTAAAAATGTGGGTTTTTTCTTTTTTTTTTTCTTTTTTTTAAGAAATTGAGATAAACTGATAATAGGCCTCTAAGAAGGACATGAAGACATGAAGGACATAAAATATCATGAAGATTGTGATTGCTGGCAATGCTGCTATTATTAATTTTTCAAGTGCATTCCTTTGGGTTTAAAATATACTGATACTTGTCAAAAACCCAATAGCTTGGGCTGTTGTGGCTTTGAATTTGAGCAGTGTTCTTTCCTTCCCCGTGGCCGCTGCTGTCTCTGCTTTAGCTCTTGTTTCACGGCCAACTGGCCAGCCTATGCACAGCATTTCCCACGTGCTCGTCTGAGCTGCTGAAACATTAGCTCTTCTAGGTACAGGAAGGAAAGCTTTACTTGTCCTTATTTTACCCCCCTCCGTTGCTAGTGTAAAATGACTGGTAAAAAAAAGTCAATTTTTAATTAAGAGTGGAAAAACAACAAGATCAATACGTGTTGAGTTGCTTTGGGTTGAGGTCACACTTCCCCTTTCTTGCTGAATCCTAAAGAGCTGCTGTTCTGGAGCAGATCAGCGTGTGTTAAGCAGTAATTCTGTGCAGGGAGGTTGGATAATTCAGACAAGGGGTAAATGGTCCACCAGGCAAATAGAGTGGTTTTAATTGCTGTGAGAAGTGTTTACAAGACTGCAAGGATCAAAGGGCTGTAAGAGGAAACAGTAGAGAAATGTGCTCAATAAAACAAACCTATTGTCTTCTCTTACAACAACTGATAGGAAAACAAACACACAAAAAGGTAAAACAGGCTGCTTTTTAAGCAGGTGCTGGAGAAGGTGGCTCACGTTCCAGGGAGATGGCTCTGGAGAACACGTGACAAACAGCTTTGTGGAGGTGACACGGCTTGCATAGACAGGAGTGAACTGCTACCTACTGATGGGGTCATTTGTCATGAGGGGATTAGTGCAGTGCACCCCGATAGCGCCCAACAGATGTTTGCGATGCTCCTGCTAGCAGGTATTTCATATGGGTGACGTATTGCTGTGAAGGAAAGCAGCTACTGGGAATTAATCAGTTATTGAAAACAAAAATGACCACAGCAAAACACCAAAAAGCACTGCCCTGGAGGAAGGCAGGCCTGTCGCCTGCTCCAGGCTGAGCATCTGCAGCACCCTGGGTGCTCCCAACACCTCTGGCACTCCAGGCATGGTGGGTGGTTATACCCAGAATAGCAGGGATTGCAGGAAAAACTATGGAGCCCAGATTCCTCTGTATTTGGATCTGAAGGTGCTTGGCAGTATTCTCAGCAGTGAAATGCTTGTTTCATATTGAATTAGGTCCTTCATCATCCTCCTTTGTCAAGGCAATTCTGGACAGCTCTAATGCAGGCTACCAATAATCTGGGATAAGCTTGGTATCTTATTACACAAATAACTAGTCTGAGGCAGGAGGACTGCACTGGGTGACCTCTTAATGTCCCTTCTTGTGTGTTGAGGTGGCAGCGCTGTCCTTTAACTCTCCTTGCACTTCCAGTGATTGTAGGTGGGCTGTACAAGGCGGGGAGCGCAGGCTTTGGGTCATCAGGGTGCTCCTGCTGCTCTGACACCTTCGGTGGTGCAAACGAAAGGAATAGCAGTGATGGGTGCTGCAATCAGTGTTCAAAATGTTTGTCTGCAAGCGGAGTGGCTCATTAATTATAGACTGTAAGATGCTGCTTTGCATCTCCTGCCCCCTCAATCTAGTTTGCAGGCATTTAACTCTGCTATCTCCAGATAATACATGAAGGGAGACAGGGAAAGAATACTTGACATAATCACTGTTTCAGGCATTGCTGGACTGACCTGTCACGTGCACACAAAGTGTGATCGCGTAAAGGTGATACATAAAGTGAAACAAGGGATCAGTTGTCATGGCCAGTTCCTGAGAGATGAGGATTACAAGTGGGATTGCTCTTTCACTGACATGCAATTAAAACTGGGACTGGACTTGCTGATAACTATTAGTGTGCCATGTTTTGTTACAGAATTTTCATTTTGCCAGCTCTGGCTCATGTTATCGTTATTAAAAGAGAGACTGTGGTCAATATATAAGAATGGGTGACTCCTCTCACGTGTATTTGATCAAGGGCAGCACTTCTTTCATCCCTACTAGTTATTGCTTCCTCTGCTGCCTCCGGGTCTCATTTTGTTCTCCAGTGTTGAAGATGTGCAAATGATTCATTTAAAATTATTTTTGGGACAGTTTCCCCTTTTCTTTCCCTGTCTTTTTTCCTTTCCTGGTATGGATGGAGTTCTAGCTGCCTTGTTGTTTCCTCACCCCATTGCTTTATTTCTGCAATAAACTTGCTGTAGCTGTTGGGCCTGGCTACCAAACCCAAAGGCCTGGCAGAATTCAGATCTACCCCACTAGGATCAAATCTAAATTTAAGAAAGGGCCAAGTGCATCAGGGAGCCCCAGCGACTTGTTTTGGGAGAATGGGAGAAGAAAGTTTCAGAGGGATTTCCATATTTGCTAATTTCTTTCTAATTTCAGTTCTCTGAGTATCGACACTACTCAGAGTGCTTCTACTCAGAGTTCTACTCAGAGAACTTATCAGGTGAGGTCTGTCCTCACAGAAACCTCACCTCGTGATGCCTGTTTACTGTCTAACATGTAAAAAGGCTCCTAGAGGTATTCCTGCAGTAAACCAGGAAAGCCTAGTTGGAGGTGAGCTCTGAGGTAAAATTTTGCCTTCAAATATTCTTTACATACTCTTAGATGAACAAAAGGTGCTAAAGTCAGCAAGCCTTTATTTATTACCTCTTATGTGCAATTGCATTAGCTGTGTGCAGGAGGAGTTCATGCTGTTAAGTCTACAGATTCAGAGCCTGCATCCCCACAGGGCTGTGCCGCTGCGCATTCGATAGATGTAACTCCTTGAGGTGAATATATGTGTGTTTATTTTATTTTGAATTTCCATCCTGTGAGACAGATCAAAGTAAAAGCAGCTACAGCTTAACTTGGTCTTCCTTTGAACTGGAAAAAACAAACTGTATCTCCGTTTGCTGTGCCTGCTGTGATTCTTCTGGGCTTATCAGATGTATATATTAAAACAATGTGTCATTGAGAGGGAGTACTGCATTTAAGATACTAAAGGGATACAAGAATTTGAATGTACCTAACAAACATCTGCCTGGTTAACCACTTAGTAATACTGAGCTCAGAGACTCAATGTGCTTGTTTTGTGTGCTTATGTAGAGAGCAGGAGGAGGACCTAAAGCCAGGATCATCTGTTAAACACAGCGGAGAGAACCAGGAGATTCTTCACCCACTAGTTCCACAGCAGGTTGCTTGTGTGACCTTCTGGCAAGCAATTTTTGACTTCCTTGTGTTTCTGTTTCTCCAAGTGTGACCTGTTGAGATGGGCCCACTGGCACTTGTGGAGCTATGTTTAAAAGAGAGAATAAAACTTCCAAGTACCTAGAATACCTGGAAAAGTGATTGAGAGGTGCTGTGTATAAATAGGTTTTTTTTTTTGTTGTTCTTGGATACAGAGATGGAACTGAAACTGCTCATAGCTTTCATGATAAATTCATGCGGCTCATCTGGCAATATTACCTGTAACTGTAGTTTTCAAAGAGGGGCAAGAGCAGATTGTCAGAGAAGTTTTCCTCATCTAATTTACTCTCAGATGTGCTAATCCCTCTCATTTGCTAGTTATAATTTAAAATAACTAAATAAAAGTTTAAACCAACAACCACAACAACCTTCTCCCTTAGAAAAAAAGATTGCCCCAAGTGAGGCATTCTCAGGTTGTTTAAGGAATAAGTCCATGTATTTTCTTTTTGGTTTTTTTTTTTTGTTGCTGAAAATGGTGATCTGATGCATTATAAATTTCAGAGCGCAGATTATTACTTTTTTTAAGACTCCTATGACCATAGTTCTAGAGTTACCAAGGGAGTTGCTGCAGGAATTTACAGCATCTGAAATTGGGACTCATTGTCTTTAACTAGATAACCATCGTCAAGAGATGTGGCAATCGAAAGCACCTTCTTCAGAAAACAAAGCAGTTTCATTTGTGTGTGTCAGGGACGACATACACTGCCTGCGTTCCCAAATCCTCAGAAGCATTCAAAACTGCCACTGTTTTGTAGAAGAAAGTGGTGCTGAAACTCCCTTGCCTGCAGAAGCAGCTTGTGCGATTTAAGAACAAGGTGCTGGTTTCTTGTGCCCCTGGTATTTCAATGCTCTGGTGCTCCACAGTGTGTTCCTGAGAAAAGTATTTATGCCTCTGGTTCTTTTTGAAGGGCAGAAAGGCCAAATGAGTTTGACAAATGAGTGAGGTGGAGTCAGGATTGACTTGTGCAAGTATTTTAACTTGGGAGGTATGGAAAAAATGCCTTTAGAGGTGTTATTTATTTTTTCTCTCTGTATAGAGAGAGGACGCAGTTTCAGGCTTTTTACTCACCAGGCAGAGGTCTAAACACTGCTCCTGGTATTTGCAGCAGGACCAGAAACGAAGATATAGAAGACATAGAAATTTCAATAGTAGACAGGCGGAATAGGAAGACATTTTTTATAGGTATGAAGCTGAATCCACACCAAGGCCCTGCTTCTGAACTGAGGCAGTTAATGCAGCTGGGTTTCTTTTCGTTTTTTCCTTTGAATCTCAGTGTTTGAAAGCCAATGTGCAGATTCGGTCTGATAATTTAGAAGTTATTTGATGTGAGTGCTTAGTTGTCTGGTAGAACAGATTTTTCCAGCTTTGCTCTTCCTTTTTGCTGTTGAGCTTGTCTTCAGTTTTTGGCTTAGTGAACTTGAAGCTGAGAATGGTTTAGGCCAAGTGTGTTAGTGGATTCTAATAATTCTCCTAATTTCTTTGAGATATATCTGTAGTGGGCATAAGATGATGTCTCTTCTGCCCTTCTCTGTGCTGGTCCTCTTCCCTGTAATCTTTAAAAATAAAAGTGGGGAGCGAGTGGGTTCCCAGCTAAGAGCAGAATAATGTTGAAAGACGTTTTTCTGAAGTCGCTGTTTCTGATCACTGGTTTCTCGCACCTTGGCAGATGGTAGAGTTCCTCAAGTGCTGTCGTTTTGTTTGCCTGTTATCTGACACACTGCCAGCTGTCTCACTGGAGTCTTTATGTTATATATATCAGAGATTCAGAAGTCATAAACTAGAGAGAATGAGGAACGTAAAGGGGAGAAAGAGAGAAGAAAAAAAACCCAAGTTCTCCAGCCTGAATATCCAGAGGGAGCAATACCTGGGTTATGTCTTTCCCTGATCAGTATGAACTGTTGAGATTTTGCAGCATAGGTCTCTGTTTGCTGTATGTAAAAAGGCTATGTAAAAATGCCTTTTTCTTCCCGATGGAACAGGAAGAACAGATCTGTTAGCAGCACTACTGGCCTTGCCGTACTTCTCATTTTCAACGTTTCATACATACGTCTCATGCATAGCTGTGCAGAGAAGGAGTGAGAAGGAACCCTGCAAACCTTCAATTGTTCCATCCTACTAGACGCAGGTCCCTCTCCTCCAGCCTCTTCAGGTGAAAATTCCTGGTGCAGGGTTATTCAGAGGCAGCTTCTCCCTCGAGCTGGTGCCAGGAAGCTGGCGGTTACCTGATGCCCGATGAACTGCATGAAGTCTTTGGTATGAAAGAGCTGCAACTTGTGTAGCCTCCTAAAAGTCGGAATTCATTCATTAGCCGTTTAAAGAAATTCAGCATCCAAGGTCCTCCTTAATGGATGGAAGGGGACGCTTGAGATTAAAAGACTAAGGAGCTTTATAAGAGCGAGGGCAGTGGTAGCCTTGCCAAGAATGCAGGCAATTTATGCATTTAAAGGGCGACATCTAAAAGGCTAATAAATACGAGTAATTCATCCACTGCTAATAAATGATGTCAGGGCTTTAGAGAAATGCATGTCAGTCTGATGTATGTGTGCTGCTCCACATACAAAATTAAAAACTGTTGCAAAGTCAAGTGTGTGCAGCATTAAATATGGAGGGCAAAGATGACGATGGTGGGGGATAGGAAAGTCAAGTGTCCCTGTCATTAGGTGTAGAACAGCAGGGCTATTTCCTCAGTGCCTCTGCAGAAAAATGCTGGAAAGGGCGAGGGAGCAGCCAGAGCATTTAGGTAGAGCAGGGCTCAGTTTGAATAACAACAATATCCTTGCGAGCAGCAGAAAATCTTTATTGTGATCTGCATCATATTTGGAAAATCGTTGATGTGACTTGTGGTTGCAAAGCTCTAGATCACTGTGAGGGGTATTGATATTTGGCTGGGAAAATGAAAGGCAGAGAACAAAGCGAGCGCTGGTGAGAAGCGAATGAGAGTGGAACAGCGGATAATGAAGAATAATACAGCGGATAGGAGGCTTTAGATCATTTTAAGGGATAATAGATGAAAAAGATAGTTCGCTGCAGATAAATGTAGAATAATGATGACTTTGATGCATCTGCTTCACACCAGACACTGTGTCACAAAACAGGGCTTTTAAAAAGTCAGAGTCAAAAGGCAGAGCTCTCTGTGCCGTTAATGAACAGCGAGCAGGAGGACGATGAATCTCTGTGCAGAGCAGTTCTGCTGGGGGCATCTTGATCCAGGGTGCTGGGGAGAGCGCTGAAACAGAGGCGGGGGGGAAAGTTGGGGGGCAGGAGGAAGAGTGTTTAGAGAAGGTAGGAAGATTGAATCCAAAAGGAAAATATCTCTACATATTTTTTAAATGATGAAATTGGACTAGGATACTTGTGTGTGAACTTCTGATGCTAAGTTAACTTAATGAAGTGAATTAGTCTTGGGGAAAAAAATGCATCACTTTGTTACTAGCGTTGCGAAGCAATGGTATGTCCTTGCACCTATCCAGCAGGCAGGACTTAACTACAGCTTTTCTGTTTTCCTGAGGCCTCAGACACTAGAGGAGGGAGATGTGATGACCCAGTTCTGACGACCCAGTTCTCTGCTTGCTGATGGAGGGAGGTGCAGGAAATTCTTGGGCTTCCGCAGATAGGCACAGCCAATCTTACTGGCATGGTACAGGGTGGTAAACGGCGGGGAACATGCTAAGATTTGTATATCTGCTTTTTTTTTCCCCAAAGGGAAAGTGCTTTGCTCTCTGCTGCTGTGTGGGTTATGGAGGAGGCGCTGCTGACCGTCTCCCTGCCAGAGACTGGGAGTTTTGGGGAGCTCTGTTTCAGCAGCGGCTCGTCTTCCTGAGACAAAATCCAACCTTTTTGCTGTCTGTGTGTGTGTGTGAGAAAGAAGCTTCCTACAGTTTTCCCTGCTATTTCTTGAGGTTTTCTCAGCATAGTGAAGATGCAGGAAAAGTGGCCAGAATCTCTCTCTCAGCTCTGGAAGCCAGTGTATTTTTCTTATGTTCCCAGTTTGCATATAGCATTATGTGCTTGACTCAGAGTTTTTAAGGGCTTCTAGATTTCTCATTTGTGGCAGGAAACTCTTTGGGTTGACCTTAATTTCTTTGGAGGAAGAGACCATTTAACATGGGGTTATCAAAAACTGCAGTAAATTGTATGGATTAGTTCTGAAGAAACATGAATAATGGATTAGTTGTGAAGAAACATGAATAATATTTTTAGCCATCTCTTCACTCAGAAACAGATAAACAGATATACAGTTAAACAGCAGTATTTATAAATACACATTTTTATTATTATTTTAAGATTCGGAGTTCCTGGTTCCAGGGAGTGTTGTTGCAGTTTTCCATAGCAAACACCATGGGTTCCCAGCCGTCCTTGCAGGCTCCCTCTCTACTTTTCCCTTTCCTTTGTATTCCAGCACAGCTCTGCTACCTCCTGCCACTGCTTTGTGCCAAATGTTTGCTTTTCCTCCCCATTTTGTGTGTGGCCTTGACTCCTGCATATCCAAGATTCTTTTTCTCCATGAAGAGTGTGAGCTGATCTCATCCCATTTGGAACTGAGGTTGGTTATGGGGTGCCCATACCCAGTCATGGCCTCTTCTGTTGCTGCTCTTCTCACATCTTTTTCCTTTCTAAATTTTGTGATATGTCAATGCATTACACTGCATTGGACAGGTGCTGAGGATATTCGTGGTCCATGGTACTATGGTGCCCAAATACCTACTAGGTATTTATTAAAAAAAAACAAACACACACAAATAACAAGATGGATATTCAATGTGCTGTTTCCAAGTCACTGAATGTTTGACCTGTTGTTGTGTAGCACTTAACTCCGGTGTCACTGGAGCTTTCCATTTTGCAGCAGAAGGAAGTTCTAGCCAGAGCAGAAAAATGGATGGCATCTTTGCCCTGCGTGGAAGGCTGATGGCTGCAACGGCTCCAGCTCCTACTGAAATAAAGGAGTTCAGCTGGTGGGTGCAAGAACAGGCTCTGGAGATGTGTGATAAAGTCTGGGGCCCTGTGTCATCTGGTTCAAAGTTTAGAACCAGGCATCAGAGTTTTGTAATTCTGTCATTTTATGATTCTCTTTTAGGAATGCCTTTTGAAATATTGATGCTTTGTTCTTTATTTCTATCATGTTTTCCCCAGTGGCTGTATTTTTATCTATGCTATTTGACGTGAAAGGTGAACGATATCTTGGTTCAAGACCACACGTACTTTTGTGGTCAGCATTCGGAATCCCTTCTGAGTGGGCTCACAACTTATAACTTGGCTAGACAGATATGTAAAAGCTTCACTGCTGTGTTGTTTGATTGCTATTTTCTGTAAATCTGAAGCTCTGACTGAAAACAAAGAATGTGGCTAATATATACCAAACTGCTAGGCTAGGAATCAAATGATTTTCCCAGATTCCTAATGACTGTCCATAGCAAACCTCTATACCATTTAGTTCAGAAGCAGAACTGGATTTCAGTTCTCCATTCGCTCTGTAGTTGTTCTGGGAGTTTCAAATATCTTATGTTTGCCTTGGCTCAAGCATTTATTAGAATGGCCCTCTAGCTACCCCAGCTTTTAGGCAGCTGTAACCTAGGTTTGCTGTTTGCGGAATGGTATTTTTTAAAATAAACACAGCAGATTGAAAAGAAGCTCTGGAAGAAGTGCAGCAAAAAGAATGGGTGAACTCAAAATCTTCCCTAAATGCCTTCTCAAATGAGGTTTCATCTTTTTATTAAGTAATTTTAAGAAAATATTTTTCTCCTTAGCCTTTTACCTTAAGTAGGCAAAGAAGAGTACACCTGAAAATTATTTTTGAATATTGCCTGAAGGAAACCTCCATTTACCTGCAGGGCTTCCCTAAATTTGGAATGAGAGTCCCTTATGCTTTGTGCAAGGTCTCCAGGTCAGATTTTCTGTAGCATGGCTGGGTACAGCTGTAGACATTCTCATCTTAACAAATTATGAAGTTGATTCTCGTATTTTCCAAAACTGTGTTCGTTGTGTATCTCTAATTTGACCATCTTTATGTGAACAAGATCTCCAAGGAATTATCTTTGGAGAAAAAGATTTACTTCTGACAACAGGAAATTCAATACATTTCAAGATAGTATTTATAGAAGAGATGCTTGCTATGGGTTAATGGTCTCTGGATGCCTAATGAATGGAACTTCATATATATATATGTGTGTATATGGAATTTTATATATATGTATGTATATACATATATAATTACTATTTTTAGTGCAGTAGGTGCAAATCATGTGATGATACCGAGTGCCCATGTAACTTGCTAGCTAGTCTACCAGTTACTCCTCATTTGAACTGGTTCAATATTTGGCTGTTACTCTGTGGCTGTGCAAGCCACTTAATTTCTATATACATTAGTCTTCTCATGTGTCTTGCTAATCTTCTTTGTACACACGTTGAGTTGCTCTAGGAAGGTTTGTAAGGTTCTCTGAGGTTTTGATTGTCAAAAGAAATAGAAAAGCATCGTTACCCATAGTGATGACTTATTATGTACATGGTGACTTTTTGGTGCTATTGCATGAATGAGACAGACAAACTTTTTTTGTTTAATAAGTGTTTAATAAGTGTAAATGACTCATACAAAAGAATTATGATAGTCTAGCAAGTTGTAGTTCAACCAGATGGAGTTCAGTTTATGCATAAATGTGATTAAAAATACTATAATAGCCTTATGATGGGACCCTCCCTGTCTTCTTCTGATGCTTAAATCGTTGAGTCTGTAAATGAGAACTGCTGCTTGTAGGTGCTTCTGGCATCAGGGCCTTGGGAACCGAACAAAAGTGTTTTAGTGCCTCTGAACCATGTGAAGGATTCCTGGACTTCAAAAAAATCTTCCTGTACAGCTGGTGAAGGAATTGCATCTGTTTGTCTGAGCCTTCTGCCACAGTGCTCAATCTTGGTGTGATTTGGGAAGAAGGGGTGCTTACCACCTTTTTAGGATGGACTTGAAATCTTTATTAATGTGTATTAGGTTGCTGGGCATTGATGTTTGTGTCTATTCACATTGCAGCTTGTATTTCCAGGCATTTAAGATCAACTAAGCACAGTTCTTTTGCAGTTTCTCTCACTTCATAAACATTCATAGTCATTCCCTGAAATATGCTGATTTATAGAGAAGTTCTGCACTTTCATCCAAGACAAACAGATTCAGCTGAGATAGGAGGGGAAAGGGAAATGGGGACAGAACAGATTCATTCTGTCTGTGGTGAAGAAAATATTGCAGCTGGCAAACTCAAGTGTTCTGTCCATAATAAAAATCAAATTCACCTGTCATTTCCATATGAATGCAGAATCCAAGCTGTATGGAGACTCAGAATTATGTGTTTGCACTGCTCAGCACCCATGAGTACAGGTTGGTTATGGGGGCATGCTGGCATTTAGCTGTTTATGTTCCTATTTGGAGCTTCATATCACAAAACCTCAACTTTCAGCATGTGTAGGTTTACTAGGAGGGAGTAAAGAGCTTTTCTATCCTTCCACCTTTAAAGAGTTAGTGTTTGTGCAGCCTCTTCCTTGGTCATGCCAAATACGCATCACCCTTACGTACCCTTACACAGAGCCCTTATCTTCCCTTTCCCCTCTCTTGCTGTCACCCTTGCTTAATCTAATTTGTGTGGTGTGCCCCACTCACGGGTGTCGATGTGCCATTCAGTGGATCCTATAACACATGGCATTAATTCCCGAGTAAGATGCTCCACGGGAAAGAGCTAACTTGGAAGTGAGACTCTGACAAAATAGCAAACCATATTAACACTACAGAGAAGTTTCAGAATGAAGCATTTTTCAAAGGATCTCACAGCGCTGGAAGATCACAGCCTGTAGAATAAAATCAAGAGAAGAGTGAATGGCTTCCGTAAAATCATTAGGAATAAAGCAGACAAAAGTACTTGCAAAGACATTGCAATGGCTTTGTCCCAGGAAACATGAGCTGTGCTCTTGGCCTGAATTGTGTGGTCAGGACCTTTATCTAAGAATGCATTGCCTTAATCCCGCAATGGAGCTATATAATAAGTATTAACAAATAACCAGGCAGGGCATAAGGTGCAGCTATATGTAAAGACTCACTGCTTTGAAATGCAATAGGAAGTACTGAAGAATTCAGCAGCAAAATAAGTGAAACATAATTCAGCATTTTGGAGAAGGCAGAACCTGACTGATTTTTACTTGAGTATTGTAATGTTGAAAAGCTTGAAAATGTGACGTTGAAAGGTTTTGATGATCATCCGCTGTAACTGAAGGAATAATAGGAAAATGGAGACGTTTTCTTATATTGTGGAAAGGAGGGAAAACATTCTTGTTCTCTGGCTTTCTTTCAGGGCAGAGAGTTGTTGATGGAAACCTGCTGCATTCTTTGTGATAGACTTAATGGAAGAGCAACACCTTCATTTGCTAGGAATGTCAATTAAAGTGAAACAAAGAGCTCTGATCCCCACCCAGAATTTGAAGAGTTGCTGTTTTCCTAGTTTGGGACTTTGCATCTTGCACAGGGGAGCCTATGTCATCCTATTTCATCCTAGATCTTTAAACTGAGGTATTAAGATGTGCTATAGGGAAAATATGCATTGTGGCATCAATGCTTTAGAGCCACCTTGAAGGTCAGATCACATTCTGATGAGCTCTTTCTGAGCGCTCATTTCTGTGCTCCATTGCACAGTACACAAACTCACCTTTCTGCTCTTTTGTGGCATTTCATCATACTATTATTGAAATTAGTGTGACAGAAAGAGGCCTTTATGCAGTGCTTGCACATTTGAGTTTTATATTGATAAAAATGGAAACATCCTCAGAAATGGCTGTGAAAAGTTATTCTCCTTCTACTTGGTGGCAAACGCTGCTGAGTGTCCCTGTGTCTTTCTGACCTTGCCCCACGTATGCTGTCTATCCATAAAAATATCTCCATCCACCAACACTCAAATCCTTAATGTGCTTCAATAATAGTGTTAGTTTAATCAAAGTTCTCATTTTGTTCTTTCCTTCACCATATTCTCCTGGATTTTTCTTTCCTTTCTCTCCTCTGAACTGCAGCAGAGCACAAGGAGAGGTTTCCATTGGAAGTAGTGAATGTCATGTTACTTTGAGTGGGATCAGAGGATGCCCTTGAGGAGAGTTGAGTAACCTCTGAAGGGCAACTGTGTAGGGTAACACATGAAGGTCTTGGCCATAGCTCTTGGTTCAGGTACGTTTCTGAAACTGCTTGAGAGAGGTCAGAAGCTCAGAAGATTTCTTTGTGTGTTTGTGGGTGTGGAGAGGCAAACAATTTTCATTCATCTAAGCACAGCATACCTGAAGAAGGAGGATCTCTTTATGGAATCTGGAAAGGAAGGAATTCTGGAAATATGTCACAATATCCCCTGGCTCCTTTCTGTTGGGTACTGTTTCTTGCAGTGTTTGTGTAAAATGCAAAGCTTTTAACACTTGTGTCTTTTGAGTCAGTGGTCTATCCTTATTTATCCTTATAGTGGTCTTCTCTGTTTTCTCAGAAACATTTTTCCTTACATACTGATGCTGGCAATAGGCTCCAATAGGAGAACTATTTTAAAACCCTTGGGTGTCATCTGTTGCTGCAGCCTTCCAGATGGTGCAAAACCCTGACCACTGGCATGAGGTATTTACAGAGAAGAAATGATCATGCTTATGCTAGCTTTCCTGGTAATAAATTAGAGAGATTTACAAGACCAAAATTCTGCTTATATATCTCAGTAACCCAGAATGTTTTAGGGTTTTTAGGTGAAAATTTTCCTTCCTATGCAAGGCTTTTTTGCTTATAATTTAGTCAATTTATGTACTTAGAATAAGACTGGGGTATTTTGTAGTGCTCAGTCTGCAACAATACTAGTTAACAGCTTCACTGTGGGCAGGAGACCTAAATATTAGACTGTTAACTTATTCCAATTATGATATAGCCATATGTTAATATTGACTGTTTAATTAAAATATTGCACAACTAAAAGGGTGTTTGTGCAAGTGGAGAGGATATAGCCTAAAGGATGTGCTTTTGCATGACAGGAGTAGAAGTTACTTCCTATCTTATGAACTGGGGCTATCAGCTGTTGGAAAATTCCCATTTTATTCATGGATGAAGGGAGGATAATTTTTGTAAGAGGATAGCAATGTGTGAATCAAATGTGTGTTTTTTTTTTTTCTTACTGACAGGACAATTACAGATGGTCATGCTTCACCTGCCTTACTCTTTTCAATAAATGACATTGAATATTAGTGATTTTGCTCTCCTGTAGTGGTTTGAAGTGTAATTCTGCAAAATTACTTCGTATTCTGGAATCTTAAACTACTAAATTGAAGTCTTTTCTGACTTGGAAATAAGATTCCTAACCCAGAAAATGCTCCCAGAGTGATTATTTGTCTCACAGAAAAATGAATAAGTTTGGGCTTATTTTGTCTTTATTTATGGACAGCAGCTATTACAGTGTGTGTTCTGGGGAGTTAGTGTTTCAGGACTTTCAGAGACTACTGGTACATGACAGAACTGGAAAGCTCAGGGACACCTAAAGGGACACTTTCAAAGACAGCGATGCATTTGTGGGAGAGACAAGCTGAATTACTCAAACCCTTTCTAAATGATAATCTTCCAAAATTAGTAGGTCCTTATAAATGCGGTTATGATGTTAACATAGGTTCTTCAGCAAAAAATGATCTGTGAAGAGCTTTGAAAGAGATGCCTCAGGGCAAGGTGGTAAAGACAAGATGCTGGGAAAGACAAGATGATGATGATGATGTGCAGATAAATATGACCGTAATTGCTGGTGAAGGAAGCTGTTGTAGCAGGAACCGGGTAAGGATGTGCAGTTGGGAAAGCATTTGGCTGGAGCTGCAGGTATTGCAGTAAGGACCTTTAACTAGACCGATGACAGCCAGGGCTGAGAAGATGACAACAGCTTGAGCTTTAAACTGCAACCTTAAAATCTCTGTGGAACAAAGAGGAGTTTGATTTCTGACAGTATAAAAACATGAGCAATGCAGTAGGTTTTCTTTATGGACCACTCATAAGCAGCATGTTGTTTTTCAGAGTTTCCTTTTTATACTATACTTTAGAAATACCATCCTATCCCTCTTTCCTCAGTCTTTGTCATGTACCACCCTGCTCTAGTGAATGGGCTCTTATCCAAGACTTGGAGAACTCCCAGACACCTACTTATTTACCTCTGACAGGGGCAATTTGGGGCCTTTTTCCAAAGTGGGATGCTGGATTTTTCAAGTACTGGCTTCCTCGTGAGTAGTGTGAGAAGCAGTGCCCAAGTGTGCAGTAGACCGAGAAAGTGGGTAAAATAACAGTAAACAGTAAAATCTGTTTACTTATTCAGCCCTTGAATTTCTTTGGCAGTAAGGCCTTGTTTCCCCTCCAGTAGAGTAGGGATTTCAATAATTGCGTGAACCAACAAAATCATTTTTTTCCATTTAATTTATTTTTAAAAATTTTCTGCTGCTGTTGTAGTGTTGAGCCTGTTCATGGCTCAACGTGGTTCCACGTGAGGTGGAAGAAAAGGATGCGTGGGAGATTCTTAGACTTGTCTGCTCATACCTGTTGCAAGATGCCTTTTCAGAACAACAGGAACTCCTGTTTGATTAGTTTCTGTTTACAGAGTGTATGGAGTTTGCTACAGTCAGTATGTGCTCTTGCCTGTCAAATATCTGTCTGCATGGAGCTATGCCACTTACCAGCCTCTCTGTGTGAAGATTTCTGCCATTCAAATAAAATTGGGGTCTCTTTAGGAAATCTTTACTTGAGAGGAGTGTGACACTTCTCATAGCTCCTAGACCAGATGGACATGCTCAGCACACTGCCAGTCTGTTCCTAACAAGCTGCTCGCCTTGTTTCTGTTTTACGCATGTCTACTTGGAATATCATAAAATGTTTGTGTCAAAAAGTATTCCCTAATTAGTGACTCCTAATTTTAACTATATAAACCTCTTCCTCTAGCTCCCACCTCTGAAGCTTTATTTTAAAGGTGAGTTTTCAAATATAGACTCAATTCTAGTAGGTTTAAGACAAACAACCATTCTTATCAGAAGTCTTATCTCAGTGATTTATGCATTTTTTTTCCTGTTCCCAAATTAGTAGTGGTGATAATTCGCATAAAAGCATTTCAAGTAGTTGTATAAAACTCTCTGCAGACCCTGAGCAAAGATGGCTACATTGAGGTACTGCTTTGTCATCACTGTTACTATTAACCAAATCAGTTAAAAATAAGTATGGAGATGTATTAAAATTGGGAGATATTAGAACAATACACTTTTTCCCCTCCTCTACCACAGCATTGGGAGCTTAGGTTTTTCTGCTTATTTGTCATGCCAACTCCTTTGGACACAAACTGCCTTTTGCTCTCTCATTCACTGTGGTTGCTGATTGACAGCAGAAATACAAGCTCTTCCCGGTGACCACTACAGAAAGGTCCATCATGGTAAGTACGAACCCTTTAGGACAGCGCTGGATCTTTACTATGGGCTTCTCCCTGGCAGCAGGAGCGTGGCTGCTTAATGCACAGGTTAGTAGTGCCAAGTAGAGGCTGCTTTGGCATGATGAGTGATGATGAGGAGCCCTTTGAGTAAGGGATGGAAGGAGAAATCAATGAGTTTGCCGCAGCTGAGTGGGTGAGACCAAGTCCAAGCCCGCATCTCTTGTCTGTGAACGTCAAAACCTCTAAGTATCCTTTTCTGGCTAGAAGAAAATACAAATTTCTAGGCATCCTCAAGGAGTTAGGAGGATACTCCTGCCTTTATAGAGCAGCACTTTTGAGTCATAAGAAGGGTCAGGAGCTGCTTGTGATTCTGTCATTGGTTATGAAATGTAATAATTCAGCCTTATACGGTGCCTGGTTGTGGAGGTCTGTGTGTGTGCAGCCAAGGTAGCATAGTGAAGAGTTCTGCTGCTCCGTGCCTCCTTGTAGGTGTGTTGAGTGAGGTGCCTTTGGAAGTGAGATTGAGCTCTACTTGAGAACCAGCAATGCAGTAAAGGGGAGTTATGGAGCTTTAGACAGCAATTGTAGCAGTGAATCATCAAGGAGATGGTGAGGACAACAGCAGCACGTTCACTGTCATAGCACAGTGTGTGGACCATGGGTTTTGGTAGACATCCTCGGAGAGCGGTGTCCACTGAGCTTGCAGAATTACCTTAACCACTTCCCATGTTCCATATTGGTTATGGGTTTCACGTTTATTTTGTTTGCCTCTGTAAAATAGGAGGGACACATCTTAGAAAGCAAATCCATTAAGAACGAGTACTTAGGAGGAGGTGGCTGAGTGAGGGTAAACAGAAGAGTAAAGATGGGATAGGAGAATAATGTCTGACTTCTCCCATTCAGGTTTCCCTATTGTACACTTAGAATGGCTACTCATATTTTACTTGTGATGACTTTGAATTGGTGGTGAGAAGAATGAGTACTTCTCTATGGCACTTGCAAATCACTTGTCTGGCTTAGCAGTGCTTAGTTTTATCTTCTCAAGAAATGCATTCTTTGTATTTTATTTTTCTCTTGCTTCTCTTCAATGTTACATTGTTTCCTTTGGGGATTGATTTTTCTTGCCATCTTTTGTCTGCTGAGACTACAGTTCTTAAGATACCTCTGTAGTTAGTTGGAATATTCCCTGCAATTTGAAATTCAATATTTCTCTTTACTACTTTTTTTTTCCCAAGCACTCAATCCCACCTGTGAGATTAGTTGTAGTTTTAGAAGCCATTTGCTTATTGCTTTTATATCCTTGCTTAACTGTATTGGCCTCTTCTGCCCTTTAGCTTAACCAGGATGAATTTCAGATTCCCTCACATAAATAGTTCTTCTCTTTCTGTAGTGGGCTTTTCTACACATCACTGAAGTGGAATCATAATTTCAAAGTTTTATCCCATTACCTCAAAGTCAGACTTCCAAATGTCAAAATCCTTTGTGTTCTTCCTTCAGTTCTTCATTTCTTTGAGCACTCAATATTAGCTAATATCCCTCTATGGGCTCAATATGATCCTTTCCCAACATTGCCCTTATTCTGCTGTTTGTCTAGCAAAGCAAATGGCAGAATTTGTTGGCTACTTTCACAGTGCAGGCAATCCACTATGATTTAGACAATCCAGTGAGTATTCATAAAAACACACATGTTGTTTGTTTATTTTACCTCTTTTAAGCACATGTTGGACATGCCACTTTCATATCCAGAGAATCATTTGAACCTGAAATATTTGTATTTGACTGCATTTTGAATTGCCATCTCTAGTGCACATTTAAATTTTCTGTTGTACATTATGGAAGGGTGAAAGCAATAGAATATTGAATTTTGAGGGATCAATGTATGTTGCATTGGCTTTGACAGAGCAAGAATCTACCCTCAATATGTGACGGTGCTTTAATGTATTCAGGAAAGCAATTTGGTTCAGCTTCCAAATCACCTTCCCTTTAGGGAGCTGTCCTGCTCTTGCTGCACACAAATGAGCTCATAATAACTGAGCTTTCATGCTTTGTCCTGTGCATTTTTTAAGCAATTTGTAAGAAGCAGCACAAATGCATCTACTTGTGAGGCAAGGAGGAAACGACCAGGTAGTTGTCATGCAAATAGAGTGGAGATTTTGACAAGAACTTAAGAGCAAATACTCATTTATTGAGTGACACAAAATCCTTGAGGATGCACATGAGACTGAACCTAATTTTGTATGGCCCCTCTGGGAAGGCTGACTCTTTTTGCCTCCTGATTTCTCTCTGGCCCTCCAGAATTTCTTCCCCTGCAGCACAGGAGAACTGGGATACTGCGGGACTGTCATTGCCAGGTTTCTTATAGACTGAAATGTGTTTCCAGAGAGGACGGTTGTGAGCTTTTTGACTCAAGAGCCAAACCCAGTTCACAGTGTTTTGGGAGCTGCATTCCTTGCTGTTGTAATCAACAAAACAGAGCAGTGTTGATTTAACACAATTTTGGTCATCTTACCTCCAAAACAGTTCAATCCAAGTGAAAGTTTACTCTGCTGAAACTGAGGATGTAGCAAACTGGGCCATACCTAATCGCTACTCCTTGGAAAGACAGGAACTGCTATAAATTTCAGTTCTAATAATGGCTTTAATAAAACATCTGTATTTAGTGCCTCTGTAATGTTACTATGATGTATGAAATTAGAACAGATGACTGCAGACAGAGATATTCAGTATTTCACGGGATTCATTTGAGATTTTTCTGTAACTGAGCTGTATGTATTTGACCTAGATTCTGGAAAAGGTTTTGCTGACCCTGTAAAATATGAAAGACCCATAAGTTGTGTTTGTGTCAGATGTCTTGTCTTTGTTAGGAGCAGGCATTGCATTGAGAGAAGTAAGCCAAGGAAAGGGTCTGGTAGTATTTGTTGCATTGGATAGCAACTGCCCCCGGTATGGAAGGTTTTAGTTTATTCTGTTAGTGAAGACCCAAACTCCACATGAATCTTAGGTCCTCAGAGATTACAAGGCACCCTATGAAATTACACAGTTTCAATATTCAGATTTTAGAACTGAATGGCTGCTAGGTTTTACTGGGGCAGCAAGATTTGAGTTGGTTTTGCTGTTCTTTTTAAGACCTCAGAGAATAGACTCTAAAAAGGAACCCTTATGAAGGAGAACAGTTTGCTCTAAAAGAAGCAGATACCTTTTACTGACACACGTTTAAACCTTGATCTCTTCTTGTCTCCTCTGCTTTAGATCTGCTACAGGATCCTAGTGTCCATTATCCAGGAAATGTAATTTAAAAAAAAACTTTAAAAATAAAATATATAACAGATTTTAAATATGCAAGGAATCTTCCTAAGACACTAAATCATCCAGGGCTCCCAGAAAGGTTGCTGGTTTGCCCACTGCAGCATTGGAAGATCCTTTAGGTGGTCCTTGTGAGGATGCTGAAGGAAGTATGAGGAGCATTGCTCTGAAATCTTCCCTGGTGTAGCAGAGGTGGGTAGGTGCAGTAGTCACTCAGTGCATCACCTCTCATCTCTGAGTGTGGAAGCACTCTGCAGACCTGATTATTGAGGCATTTGTGTTAACATCGTGGTCAGAATCAGAGGAAGTTTGTTTATTAAGGTTTCAAATAAAGTTGTGAGCAGATGAAATCAGGGGAGACTCTTTCATAAATCACAGAATAGGATTATTTAGGTCATTTGCTAGAAAAGAGGTTTAGATCTTGCATTGCCTGGTAAGTTAAAAGGTCTCTGTATGTGAGACAACTGTAAGATCCTAAAGAGACGGAAGGGATTGAGTAACCCTGTGGTGAAGGGCAAGGGACATTTCCCTAATTAAGAGTAAAACCTTTTTGTTCATTTTAAGTCATGTTTTATAAGAGGAACTTAAAAGTATATTGTTAAATTAGCTACTTTTTATGAATACTTTTTCTAAATTCATTTTTTGTTTCTTTTATAGTGTTTTATGGATTATTAATGTAAAAAGTTGCGACTTTCTAAATTGCATGATAGATGACAGCAGGATCTTAAATTAACTGTAAAAGCTGGTGGGAAATTGGAAGGCTTAAAATCTGAGGGAGAACTTGGGCAATTCTAGTCATCACCATCACTGTTGAACTTCCAACTTTCCTAGTGGCTACAGGGAATATTTCAACTTGAATCCCCCTAGAAAGTGTGATTCACTTATCTCAAAGCTTTCAACAAGTTTTTACTGCCTAATTAGAAGAGATGGGGATACAAAAACACAGCATGTGAACACCAAAAAATGGGGCATTCATTCAACAGTAAACCCCACCCTCAGCGCAAGTTCAGGTTTCAGACTTTATAGTGGCTAAATCACAGCCTCCCTTGTAGCAGGGAATGGAGAGGGAGTTCTGGTCACTTTGGCAACGCTTTCAAGCCCGGGACAGGGAGGTGCAATCTCTAAAGATGCACATTAACAGAAGGGACTCCATCTTTTAGCTGCTGGAGCACAGTTGCTAATGGTTGTTGCTGACTTACTTCATTGGCATGAAATGGCAGAGTAGGGCAAGGCTTCTACTGCTTCTGGCCAGGACGTGGTTGGGATTCAGCATTGCAAACATGGCCTCAGTCCAAGCCTGCAGACTGTTACATGTCACTTCTACTGCAGCTGCCCTGAATCAGTGCTGAAAGTGAAGTTCTCCTTGTAGTGAGTTATCCAAGAGCTTCCTTCAAAGCTGGGTTGTTGCATTAATTCTCTGAGATCAGCTGCTGCTACAGGGCACAGGTTGCATGGGGCTCCTCACTGGGAAGTTCTTCCTGGCGTGGACTGTAACATTTTGGGGGGCTTTCTGTAGGGGACCTACAGTGAAATGCACTTAAAGGGTGGAGAAAATGAGGGAGAACCAAGGAAAGAAGAGACTGAATGATTTGGTTGAGGTTATATGGTGGAAGCAGTGGTCTCTGAAAAATTCTTTGGAAATTGTTTTACTGCTTTAATTAGGCCAGCTTCTTTCAAAATCAATGCAGTACTGACAGGCTATGCTGCTTCCTTTAGGTGCAGGTGGCAGTGGCATCCCATATGTCAGATTTATAACGGGAAGTAAAGCTGAGCTTTGGTTTAGCTTGTTTCCTTTATAGATCTTGAGCCTTCCAGGGAAGAGAAGCCTCAGCCTGCTGGGGCTGCTCAGACACAGAAGACCTTAGCTAAAGATCTGGCAGAGAATCCAAGTCTTCCAGTTTTTGAAGTTTTCTACTATATGGAGTAGATATGATTGGAACAGGCTAGTAAGTGTTTTTTTTTTTTTTTTTTTTTTTTTTTTTTTTTTTTTTTTATTTCAAGTAAAACACCACCAGCTTTGTATTGATATGGCAGTGCAAGGCTGCGCTGGCCTCAGCTCAGCCTACTTCAGCTTGTGTTAGCTGTGATTGCCAAGCACTCAGATGATTGCTGCATCCTTTGGCTTTGGTTTAGCTTCTGTTTACAGCAATAACAAGCAATTATTTTACCTGGCTTGAACTGTCTGTAAACAAAAGGTGGTGCTGCAGAGTGAAAAGGCAAAGCGATGGTGGAGGTCCCAGGCTGTAAACACAACCACAAAGGGCAGTTAACGGGAGCTGCAGGAAGACAATCTTGCCAGCTAGGTAAAGCCAGTTTTAGCTAGGAGCAAAAGACTGAATAACTAAAGGAAAAGAAAATCTTTCTTTCCTCAGATAATCTTATCTAAGGAGTCTCAGAAAATATAAATGACTTTAGGAGCCTCCAGGACCAAGGAGGAAGGCACAGGACCATGTGTGCTCAGTTCTTCCCGACAAAGACTTCAGGATGCTGGAGACTGGCTGTAATCCATATTGCTGCTCTGAAGGAAAACAGAGGTTGTCAAACAGAGGAACACTGAAGAGGTGAGTATAATACCAGAGAAAGGCATAGTTAGTAAGAGATGTTATAAAAGACATCTTGTGTATGCAGCAATTTTAACTACACGACACTTTTCTAAATCATTGTAGACTATGAATGCCAGTGTTGTTGTAATTTGACTAATAATAGCTGATGAATTTTGATTAGAAGGTTAAGATATTAATTAGACTACCAAAGAATTCTTAGCTCCGCACATCCATAGCGTATTCCTTCTCGGCCTGTTACAAGATTTTGAGTGTAACAATCAGATCAGCTTCCCATGGGCTTCCTTTGCTTGTTGCTACGTCAACTTGCCAGAATCTTTCTAGATCACCACCTCTTTGTGTGTTTTTTTCCTCAGTCTTGGTTTTTAACGTGCTTAATGAGTGCAGTATCCACTTAAGTGCCTGAACCATATGAATTACAGGGAGTGATATATAATCCGTGTTAATGTTCATCCCAAAATAGAGATTATTCCATAATTAAGATTAGTCTTAACTAAAGAGCTCTGAGTTTTTAGTGTATGAAAATAGACATGAAAATTTGTGAAAACAATGTAAAGGATGTGAGTGACGCAGGCTAGGGAATTTCTCTCGCCTCTCATTGTGTCTTCCTCAGAAGTTGAGTCATCTGACGTGTCCTCTGATACAGATTTGAAGTTGCTTCAGTTGTTCCTTCATTCTCAGGTTATGCTGCAGTAAAGGGGGAAAAAGTAGACCAAAATCATAATTTTATTCCCATTGTTTGGACTCAGTGGATAGAATTAGATTTGTTGCTCTTCACATTGATGTTATAGATCTTTTGGGTGTCTCAGACTTTGAGTCAAATTCCTAATTGAATCACAGGCGTGTTTAACGAATTTGCAGGACAGCGTCTGAGAGGGGCCGTAAAAGACCAAAACTAGGCCCGTGGCTTCTCCAAAGCCTTCTACAGATGCTGTGAATCTGGCAATAGAAATATAAATTTCCCTTACCCCTCTGAGGTTTGCCTCTGTGTCAGAGCTGCTGCCTCCAGTGCAGAGCAGTGGACTGGAACTGAAAAACATCCATATTTTTTAGCTGCTGTGGATCAAAATCTGTTGTGTTAGCCCACTTTGTGTTATATGTCCCCCATTCAGGCTAAGATGCTGTCTCTTGAATGGGGGCTGCTTGGGTGCAGGTGCCTGTTGAGTATGAGGGGAGTAGCTGAGAGCAGCATCTTAAATTGTCACAGGAAGATTCCCTGGGTGCTCATCTGCTAGAGACCAAACCTGTGCTGGGGACAGAAGCTCCTGAAAAGCTGCTCTGCTGACTAGGGCTGCAAAATTGATTTTACTCCAGACTTTCCCCAGCAGAAGCCTCCTCGCATTTCAGTTTCACAGGGTGCTGCCTTGGCATGCTGTTTGTTTAGGGAGTGAAAAGAGATAATGTTGTTTTGCAAGCAGTGTGACAGCATTTCCCTTTTCATTCTACCATGTAACGTGCATTCCCTGCAATGAGTAAGTATAGAGATAAATACTTATGTTATACATTGTATTGCAGTTCAGCATCATAACACTCAAGGAACTATTCAACCTCGGTATAAAGTTTCTATCCGTGATGCCTTCTGAGTACTGATGACTTTTGAGGACTAAAATGGCAATTCTGGCTGCACTGCTGTTCAGAAATTATAGCAGAACAGCATGTGATTCCTTAAGTCCCTTGATTTGCTCACCTTTAATTCACAGCTTCTAATTTGCCAATTATCTATGAAAACATTGCAGGAAAGGCCTCTTTGCTTGAGACAAGTCTGGCCCTTGTGGTCTGCAGCTTTCCTTTCCTTCCTGTCAAGGGCAGGATCACAAAATGAGTCAGAAGCAGCAGGGGAATGGAGCGACATCTTCAGTGACTAGTCTTTCCTTTTAATTAAAGAACTATAGGTGGAGTGGACTTATATTAGCTGCTTGGGACTTCACCAAGGGGATGGGTACATTCCTTTTCTCATTAACTTGTGGCTTGCATAAATCAAGCAGGTAGCAAAATGCTCACAGAGCTTGATGATCTTTCTTTCCCTTCCTTCCTTCTTTGCAGTGAAGATGAGATGCAATGTGTCTGTCATACTAAAACATGCCTCCTGGTAATAGCCAGTGTGCTGTAAGCTATTTTAATGTACTTGCATATTGCCGTGGAGGATTTCAAATACCTCTTTCAAGTGTCTTTGGAGCTTCTTTATGCATTACTGTCAGCACTGTGGGGAAATGGGCTTGAAAAATGACTCCAAACCAACATAAGCCAAGAGAGAGGATGCAGTAGGAAAGAAACACAAAATATTAAAATTGCATTCATCTCATATTACTATCAGTTACTGTGGGTTTATTGCATAGAGTAACATTTAATCTGTGGGGAAGAATACAGAACTAGTTTTCAGAAAGAGCTTTTTGTCTGTCCTAACATGTGCATGTCTGTAAAATGTGGGTCCCAGGTTGTGTGAAAACCTATGCTCTTTAGGCAGGTCTGCAAGTTCTTCCTAAACTGAATGATCTGAACTTCCTCTGAGGAATCTTTTCTCCAGGACACCTTGTGCATCATGGTAGTAATTCATTCAATCTCCACAGCTCATAATGCAATGACAAAAATTTCTCCTGAGTTATTGCATGCACTAACCCATGCAATTGTGTCAGCCTTGATAACCTGCATAAGGTCTACCGGAATTATGAGCATTTGTGGGTCCTGTACCACAACCAACTCTAGAGAAACAAACAAACAAACCCCACAAATACTCAACTACCTTTAATTTCATTTGATAATATTGCTTGTTCACATTCACATGTGGGAAAAGGTTTTTTATCCTCTTCTCTCTCTCCTCCCTCCAACAAAACTTGATTGAACTGTATCAGGTGAAATCATGTTTTTTTTTTCCATTTACATGTATTTTGGAAAATGAAAAACAAATCCATTGCAAGTGTACTTGTCAGGAAAATACCTTTTGAACACAAGATGAAATTCTTTGCAGTCCACCTCTGAACATTCATTGAAGTCAAGAGGGCTACAAGTGCTGGGAAGATGCCTAAGTACCCTACTGTTTTGCTGGATTTGTATTATGGAGAGATGTTAAAAGCTTGAGGAAAATAGAAAGGAAAAATGAAAGCAAAAGAATGAGCAGGATGGAATTATGAAGAGGATCAGAGAAGACAGAACTGAAATGTACCTTGTCAAAGGACAGGAAAGCCATGAAGTGGGTGAGGTCACTTTGTAAGACTAAGGAAAAAAAATCTTACACAGCATCCTGTACATTAATTAGCAGTAATGAAAATAATTGTTCCCTCCAGCTTGAAACTGTGGCTAATTACAATTAAGCGTTCGTTACAAGCTAATGTAATTAGACCTTCATTATGTTTTATAAATACACAGTTTAAATTATGCAGGGAGGGAGGAAGTGTTGTCCTTTGTAGCACTTTCCTGTCTTTGTTTATCTCCTTTTCCATCTACTTCACAGATGCTTCTCAGTCTTCTTTCTTAGATGATCCCACTGCGTGCGCTAGACCTGATTATCAAGGCAGTTTCTTGCCAATCCCCAGATAGGTTTCTGCTGCCTGTTCCTTTGGTCAGACAGGATCAGTGAGACCCAGCTCCACAGAGAGTTTCAGCAACCTGAGACTTGCCCAAGTTGTGCTTTTATGGCTCTGGGACCAAATGCATAGTTTAAATAATCAACTTTTGTCATATGAATTTTATTAGTGTGAGGGAAGAAGGTGTTAAAAAAAAGAGGGGGAGAGTAAACAGCAAAGTCAAGTCTGTCTTAAAACTGCATTTTCCTTATGACAAAAGAACATCCAGCACTTCAGATCATGTAGGTTACTGTACGTGCAGTGGATTTGTGCTGATTTTGGTCTTCCATGGTGATTTGGAGGATAGCAGCATGGTGTGTTTCATTACTTTGTATAGAACTTGAAATATTCTTTACTTCCATTTGGGGATGAATCACCCCACTCATTAATCCATCATCCCATCTCTTCCCTATTGTGATTTAAACATATTGCCCAGAAAAGTTTTGTTTAACCTCGTCCCTTGTCTCTCCTCTACCTTTATTTTCATTGGATTATATAATTAAAAACTGAGAAGTGACACTAGAAAGCAGTCCCTAAAGTTTAACTGTTTTGGTGGTTATTTCAGAGTTAGGGGAGATAAATGATGTGGGACATTACAGTCAGGAATACTACAGTCAGGAATACCTGCTCTTTGCACCCGTTCACAGGTGACTCTGGGATGTCACCTGTGTTGCTACATCATCTGGCTGGTGAATAGGTCTGGATGAGCTGGAGAAGACAGCTTTGGAGGCAGCAATGGTCAAGCAGGGAGTGTGATGATGCCTTAGTAGGGAGAAGAGATGAAGAACAGGGAGCTAATGGAGCATAAAAGCAATGATGAAAAAGGCAAAGGGTGGGAGGAGAAGGGAGAAGCGAGATGGCTGCAGAGGGGAGCGAGAGGGGAAAAAAATACAAAAGACATTATGGTCAAGGGAGCAAATAAGCCAAGGAAACGCTGCAGGCAGCAATTCCATTAGTTAGTACAGGGCGGAGGCCCTGCAGGCCTCCCCTTTCTCCTACATGCGGCTCTAGTGCCCCAGCCTGTGTCCAGCGGCAGCCTCTGCTGCCCTGCAGAGCACTAAGGTTTTTATTTATTATTATATTTTAAATTCAGATGTGACAGGGCAGGTGCAATGCTGTGCTTAGTCACTGAGGACTATAATGGCTCTTTCTGTTCAAACAGATTTCTGACCCTTTCTGTTCAAACAGAGATTTCTGACCTTTACTTCTAGCCCATTTTCGATGTGGGCTATTACATTTTGTTAGCTGTGCTGATATTTCCAAGGTGCTTCCTAATGGCTCCATTATTCTGCTTCCCGTACTGGTGTGGTTGGTAGCGCTGCTGTGGACTCTGGAGCTGCAGCTACATTTTGAGCTGAATTGCCCTCTGCCAAAGTGCAGGGTTTGAGGCTGGTCTCTGGTATGAGAAATGCAGGTCAGCCTCATCGAAGGGCACTTTGCCTCTGTGTTGAGGCCTTTCGATCACAGTCTTGCCCCTATTACTGTAAGGGGACAAGGAGGCTTGTTGCCAGAAAAGGAAATTGAAATTTATATCCTGAAATGATTCACAGAATGAGTGGTGCAGTTGTCCAGGTTGGAGGGGACTTGAGGAAGTCTCTAGTCCAACCTTCAACTCAAAGGTTAGTGTTGGAGTCAGATCTGGTTCCTGACAGATGTGTCCGCTTTGGCCTTAAAAACCTCCAAGGATGGAAACTGCACAGCTCGACCACTGCCTGAATGTCCCCAGGGAAAAGAAAAATAGTTGTTTTTCCTTATATCCAGTTGGAACCTCTCTTGTTTTTTTTTTTCTCACTGGGCAGCTGCAGCCCCCAACATAACTGGTAACCCTTTGCTGAACTGGTGATTTTTTTTTTTTTGGTGTCTCACTTGCATTAGGAGGTTTGCAAAAGATATGACAGACCTCTTGCTTACTCGGCCCTGAGCCTGTGAGGGTTTCATACAGGCATCTGTAATACGTGATGCCTAACTTGTATCCGTGTAGCTGTTGGAATTGCTCTCAGCCGCACACTCAGAGAAGATAAGCTTGGGAGCAGAACCATTCCCCAGCCCTTGTGAGGTCTCAGGCCACGTTTCAGCCTAACTCCGAGCCCCTGGGACTGCTTTGGAAGGCGCTAGCATCCATATCCCCTAATTCTGCACTAATTTAAACCATTTCAGCGATTGCTTTCTTTAGCAACCCGACCTTTAGTGTCAACAACAACGAACTTGGGAGAAGAGGAGCAATAGAGGTAAATGTGCAACGATGCCCCGAACGTGTCTGCAGTGACTGACAGCTTATAAGCCTGCCAGAGAGTTGGAAAGGAAGTCAGAAAGGAAGGGTTGCTATGGAATCGGGAGGTGTATTTATAGTGCTGTGGCCACACAAGGATTCCATGATATTTTTAATCTTTATTTTAATTACTGAGTTCAACTTTTTGGGATTGCAGGGGCCTCGTATGGTTTTTGATTATGCAGTGTTCTGCAGAGTTGAAATATTAATTGAAACAAGAGCTGTCTCGCTCTTTCCTGAGAAGAAATCAAATAATCTCCGAAGCCCCAGCTATATGCAAGATTTGATTAAAAGTCTCCTGGAGGTCACTGGAACAGCCAGTGCTGAAACACACTCTTATTTTATACATTAGAAGCAGAAATTTAGTGTTAGAAGCAAGAGAGCAGTATCTATTATTCATGATGGGTGTGTGTGTCCGCCTGCATGCAAAAATCTGAAACACAGGCAGATTTTTATTGCTTTAGGTCAGACCCCCAGACCCCCCAACACACCATGGCTCTGCCATCAGGGATTGAGCACTTCTGAATTTCCATTGACTTGGCATCCATCTATGTCTATTTGCAGGCAAAATCCAGAATAGTGGAAAAGGTATTTGATTATTTTGCTGATGCAAGCACGTTCCTAAAGCACACGTATATAGAGCAAAATGAGAAGTGCTTTATTTCTTGTCCTGGTTCTTCAGGGGAAGCTGGTTGTGCCCTCCTCTGCTCGCTTTCATGAACATTTCATAACAGAATGTAACTCCATTTTTTTTTTTGTTGGCTTTTTTTTTTTTTTTTTTCTGTTTGACTCTTTGGTGTGAAAATATCAAATCTCAGTAGTGGACAGAAACCATGCTTCTGGAATTAGGAATGACAGCTTTTTCAGGAATTATTTAAAAAACTGCAAAGCCATTTTTTGCACAGCAGGACAGTCTTAACTGTTTTTAAATTTTTGCTGTAGACTGCTACTTTCTTCCCTACAGAAGCAGAATGGCTGCGAGGAGTCAGGACCAAAGCCTGCTCAGAAGCTGTTACCCAAACCCTGATCTTGGAGACACGTGGCCAGGAAGAGCAATGCTGGTGGGTGCTCAGAGCGGTAGCTTGAGACCAGAACCAGGATCACTAATTCTTCTGCATTTTGGTCTGTTCATCAGTTGTCACTTCAGCCAAGTTCAGGCTTCCATTTTGCTGACTGCAGTTCTTCATTTTTTTTTGCTACAGATCTGTTTGAGGGTCACTCTGCACATGGAGCTCCCATTTGTGAATGAGTTGCCTGTGCTACCTGTGACAGATGACCTTCAGGCAATACTGCCTTTATTTATTTACTTTTAAGGAGGGCTGCTGAGAAAGTGAATCCTGCCTGAAGAACTATGTTTGGGAGCCTTGGGAGGATGTCTTAAAATATCTCCCTTATTTTTGCTGCACAGTGGCCAATATATTTTCTGAGATGTTCTTTTTTTTTTTTTTTAATTCCCTTTTCACTACACATCAAAGTTTGAGTTCATTTAAGAAACATAAATGAATTTTTTCTTTGCATGTAAAAGTGAAATGCAGAGCAAAATCTGGTGGTCTGCCTCGAACGTCTTATTCAATCCCAACTAGCCTATGGCTTTGGCACAGGTGTTGTATCCTGCTTTAGAAATAGGTGCACACCAGGTGTTTTGCAGTGCGTTTCTCACTATGGCATGAAATCTGCTGTTTTTACATGTCTGATTTCTCTACAAATTAATACATTTGAAGCCATCCATTTATGCTAAAGATAATATGTATCTTTGTAAGTGGAAAAATTACGCATACTCCTTTTACTCTTCTAATCTAACTGCACATTTGTATTGTTAAGATTGAATAGAGCAGCCTTTTGCCGACTTTTTTTTTCCCCCAAGGCAACAGACACTGAATAGATGTCCAGAAATAGCTCTCTCCACATTAGAAACTTAATGAAACCATTCCAAAAATGATCACGTAGAGGCAGAGAGGGCTCTTTTACTTAATCACACCTCTTGTGCTAATGTTTTTATTGCGTTCTTTATGATTCTAAGACAAGGTTAGATACATAGCAAATATGAAGGAGAGTGAAGGAATGCAGTGCTCAGAGAATTGTTAGGGTGATTAAGGAATAGCCATCATCTTTACCGATCATTTAAACCTGGGCCAGGTTAGTATTGATAGCATCTAGGTTTATGGTTTCAGGAAAAGGTAATGAATTACCAGCTTTATAGATAAAAAGAAGTCATGAGGCTAGTGCTAACGTCAGCAGAGGCTATACTTGTGGGTTTAGAAACACCCCTTCAGTAGATCCATAAATATATATAATATATATACACACACACACGCATTCACACACACATATATATGAACAGGATTGCTGCACATTGCCCTTGCAGAATGAAGCAATTTGCTGATGGAAACAGCAGTAAATGGAAACAGATTTGGAGTTTTCACTGTCACGGGTTTATGAAAACAATCCTTCCCCATTTTTTTCTGTTAAAGATTAAATACTGTTGGAGACTAAGGTAGGCTAAGATCCACAGCTCTTATTATGAATACCTGAATTTTGCTGCATATCCAAAAGCAACGTTTTAAACTCTTAACAACTAGGGATTAATAGCTGATAAAAACATTAAAATGTCTTGACTATTTTGTACTACTCTATGACCTCTTTACTGTAGCATTCAGTCAGTGCAAACTTATAGAGAAGTAACATTAAAAATGGTGATGACTTGTAGACGCCTTTAATCTATTGCAGGCAAACAGACCTTTGCACATAGTCTGTTTTTTTTTTTTTTTTCCATTTAGTAGGATCCTTGAGCCCTAGAAAAATACAAATGATAGAGCAGTGATCTTGAGGAATGCTAGAAATCAAAAGTTTCCAGAGAAACTGTATTCTATCTGTTTTTTAATGGAACTTATTTTGAGAGTATCCCCCAAATGTGCAGTTCTATTCCTGGCACTCTCGATTTCCTGTCAGAATGAAGGGCTGGGGTTCAGCTGACTCTGTAGACAACAGTGGATGAAAAATCATGCATGAAAGCTTTATAAGGCAGGCCTCTGATTTACTTAATGGGGAGAAATTGATTTTCAGGTGTCATTTATTTCTTTGAAATATATACCTGTAATCAGACAAATAGATTGTGCCCTGAAAGTGCCAGATTTCTATTAAGTACAGGTTCGGATTCAGCATTTTCATGGTAGAAGGTCAAATCTTAGGTGAGATGAAACCTCATCCAATACTGATTAGCAACTTTTTACAGTGATAGTTATTTCTTGTGGCTAAAAATGATTCCCTCATTTTGTGTAAGGATTGTAGAAGAGGCTGTTTAATTTGGCTCAGGTCTCTCTTCTTTAAGACACTGAGTTTCTTGTCTTAATACACATATTTAGCTCTGATAACTAGCCTTTTCTCATCCCACTTCATGAACCATTTGCTTTTGGTATGTACATCTGGTTTGCTTTAAGGATGATTTAATTTAATGGCCTCTGGCTCCACAGTTATGTAGAGGCCAGTTCTGATGGTCAGCATAGTGGTTTTGTTTGTGAAACTGAATGAAGTGGATCTCACCATCCAAATTTCATATCTGCAAATTATGCTTTGTAATTATTAATGGCTTCAACTGAACATTACTGATAATAATGTTCAACCAACTGGAAGTATTTTGATTTTTTTTTTCAGGAGATGTCCTTTCCATCCCTAAAAATTGCCCAATTTGCTGAAAAACATTTATACTTTGAGATGGAAGTGTTTTCTGGGTCCTCAAAATAAAAAGATTATTTAATTTGTGATTGTGCTGTGTTAGTGATAGTCCCCAAATATTGTGGCAAAATGTTGCCTCAAGACAAAAATGAAGTTCTGTTTTTAAACTGTTTAAATATTTTGGCTTCTTCAAAATTTGTTAGATTTCAGCTGAAAATAAACCTGCTAAGTTGTTATGCATAACATGTATAAAATATAAAGCATTGTGTGTCATAGTGGGAAGCTGGACTTATTTTTAAGTTCTAGTGCTACTTTGGTTATAGAAATGCTTCTAGCTTGTGTGGTTTGCAGAGATGGAACTTGGGCTTCTCTGTCAGCAGGAGCTGAGTGCCAGCGCATGTGATTTGCTTGCAGACTGGAGTATAGATGCAGACCTGTGTGCTGGAGTTGTAGCCCTCCTTAATTTGCGTATGCCGCTTAGTTGGAGATGCATATACATCAATTAATGATCAAAAATGTAAATAGAGAAGCAATTTTTGATGCCCACAAAAAGAGCTTCTCTCCTTGAACGCTAGAACCCTAAAAGATTTTGAATGCTAGACCCTAAAAAGCATCGCTCTTGCAGAGACCTGAACATGAAGGTACCTTATGCAAGGTATTTTCTGAGGTGTAGGCAAGAAAATAAAAATCTCTTTATAGCATTTCAACCTCTCAGTTATGACTTGAAACCTTGAAGAAAATGGGAGCTTATTATTGATGCTGGTGGTGGGTGGGAATGATCCAGTGCTGCAGAGTGCTAGACCCTGGCCATACCTTGGGTCAGACCCACAGTAGTTTCTGGTTGCATAAGGGTGGTGTGGGGTTAGACTGTGCTGTTTGTGAACCAAATGCAAATCCTGCCTTCCTTGCTCTTGTCTGGTAGGTGGCGTGTTTTCTTTGTTATCCCTTTGGTTCACCAGCTCATTTTTATATTCCAGGATGTGTGTGAACAGTTGTTGACTGCCTAATGGTACTTCTATTTGCCAAGCTAATCTGCTTTTAGCACTTAAAATTCTGCTTCATGGGAAATCCTTGGCAGCAAAAGATCTCTGCTCACTAGAACCTGTGCTCATCGGCAGGGAATGGTTTGAACACTAGCGGTAGTCAGAGCTGTAACTGCAGAGGAATTAAATCACAGATTTCATCAAAGTGCTGTTTTAGGAAAGGAAATGAATCATAAAACATTTGTTTTAAAAAATTAATATGGATCAGACATACAAGATTGGCTTGCTGTAGCCAGCCTGCTTAACGGTGAAAAGGGGGATTATAGCTTGAATATGAGTGCAATACAGCTGTAACAGCTTATCTGAGTATTGTTGACTTGTTGGGCATTGAAGTAGCCAGCAGTTTTTAAGTTCAAGTGCCTTGAATTCATTGCCTCAGCCTGGTTATCATGCAAGATTTATATAGCTTAAGGGCTAAGTGAGCATCTTTCATAGCACGCCATACTTGTTCTCCTCGGAAGACGAGCAGCTCACATGTCACGGTCAAGATTGGATGTAGTGTTTTGTGAATGACAACACAGGTTCAGCAAGCCCCTTAGCCTGGTGACTGCTCCGTTCTGCATGGTAAGCAGGGCTGCCTGGTGCTCTCTTGTGTAGGTGAGGTTTTGGTGTCGCTCTTGATTTAATCACGAAGTATGTGTCCAGTCAACATGGGGACCTCTGGCTCTGGCAGCTCAAGCTCGATGAGGTTTGCAAGGGCAGCATTTCTCTGGCTCCATGGCTTTTCCTGGGCTCTTACCCACCAGGAGCTGCCGGTGGGTTTTCCCCACATAATTTCATCCTTTCTGATACTTCTTTCTGGCCCAGGTCTTCCTCTTGACTTTGACTTTCTGGATCCTCCTTTTGCCGGTCTTCATATTTTAGGTATTGAACAACTGTTGCTGGGATAAACACTCTTCCCTCTGTGTAATCTTACCTTTACTGAGCAGAACCAGCCAAAGATGTTAAGGTATTTGTTCTTTCTTGTCCCCTTCCCCTCTGAAAAATGCCAGATCCAAATTAATGCCATGTGCGATTTAGCAGAGAGCTATCATCATGCCTAAAATGAATCATTTGGGGACACTTGGAAGCCTGTGGTAAAGGCTGATTTTCTGGCTAGTGTTAGACCAGTCCTCCTTCCAAAGTAGCCAGAGGGCTCTGCTTTTAGGTTCTTTTTCATATTGGGGATACTGTAAGTGCCGATGGAAGTGGGACCTGCGAGCCCACTTTATAGGTTCTTGCCACACAAAATTAAAGCAAGAAGGGACCTTGGCTTCCCTACGTTGTTTATAGTAGACAAGAACCTTGGGGCTTTTGATGGTTTCAGTGACCAGACAGTCTGGTCACACGCCAGCACAGACGGGGAACAAATCTCCTGTGAATACTGGATGCTTGGGCAAGTTGGGGAATTCTTCTGAGAGTTTAAGGCCTGGAATTTTGCTATTTGCTCTGTCAATTAAGTTTATTCAAATGTAACTCCTGTGGCCACAGTTGGGAGTGAGCTAGCAAGGAGACAAATACGGTACAGAATAATCGTGTCCCTGTTGAAAGTTTTGAGGAGGGCGCAACGTGCTCTTTTGCCTACACAGACTCGGCGTAGGTGTCTGATTTGTTTCGGGTATCGGTCTGGAATCCCCTGGCCTGTAACACCGCGTGAGCAGGACGCGGGGAGGAGTGCGTTGCCTGGCTCGGCCTGCCGCAGCGGCGGCACCGGCGGGCCCGGCGGCAACGCACCATGGCGCCCCGAGCTCCCCGGCACGCGCCTGCTTTCCTGTGGTATCCTCTCTGTCTCGGGTGGGAATTGTAATTCCCAGGGCTTACAGTGCTGCTGTCGTGGCAAGGAAAGGTGCAGCTCAATGGCTTTGGTTTTATTTACTTCCAGTTTCCCTCACTGTAGCCAAAATACCTCAGGCAAGAACTCTTCCCTTCCCGCTCAGAAGGAATTTGAGCGCTTACTGGAATAAGGATGTGCTAAAGCTCGTAGGTGTGCGAGGAGCTCTTTTAATTGTTGTTCAACTGCGTGGGGAGTAAACACATCAGTGCCTGCAATTAAAAGACTCGGCAAGCAGTTGAAAATGTTTTTATAGGAATCCGGGTGCGCTCCCAATGCACAGGGATGCCTATTATAGCATATTCTTGTGACTCCGGAGCGTACAGGGGAACCTGACTTTGGCATGCATGGGTAGGTTGAATATTTTAGTCCGATAAACAAAGCAGCATGCATATTTTATGGTTAGTACAAATTAGTCATGCAGGATACCAGAGGAGAGCCTCAGGGAGGTGCAGTGTGTTGAAATTCTGGTCCAAATGAAATCTGCTTGGTGTTAAAATAGTCAAATACTGAGCCAGCTTCTCCACTGGTGTCAATCAGTCCGGCTCTATTAACTTCAGTGCCTTTGTGCTCTGCTGGGGCAAAGGCCTGCTGGGCATATTCGGAGTAAACATAGCATAGTTCTGCTAAAAGAGGAAAAATGCCTTGCATGGGTTTGAAATTTAAATGTGCTCTCTCAGTTCAGAAATTGGTGGGTAGGATGGCTTTTCCAAGGTAGATTGCCAGAAATCATCATCATCCTGAGTGTTGATGGAAGAGGAGAGGGGGCTTTGCATGGGGCAGAGCAGGCCCTGGGGGCTGCCCTGCTGTCTGCAGCACTGCAGAGGTTGCCCTTAGAGACGCCCAGGTCTCCCCCATGCTTTGGAGGCTGAGAATTGCTGCCTTGCTCTGTAGGATTTTTTTTTTCCCTTAAAAAAAGAGCCAGATGACTTGGAAGCCTGAGTCACAGTCTATGACTTGGTGAGACTCATGCTCCTAAATATATCTAATTTATAATCATTGTTTCTTAAAGCTGTCAGTCCTGAAGATATTTTGAAAACTTTTGTCCTCTAATATAAAAATGAGAGATTCAAAATATCAGACTTAATTAACTGACCCTGATAAAACAAAGTCATTCTTGAGTATTCTTGCTTTCTGCTGGTTTTAATTAGCTGAGAGAAGAAACTATGACTCAGAAACTGATTTGTCTTGTTCAAGTTTTATAATCTTTTAAAATAAGGGCCATCAAGTTTCCTGCAAGGGGAGAGGTTTCCCCACAAGAGTATAAGACGAGCCCTTCATAATTAAAACAGGTTATTTTTGAGCGTATTATTATAAACAGGGTATTATTTGTTCCCTTGTGACTTGAGTTAGCATTGGAAAAGATTTGAAGAGCGAGTGCATTAAAAATCAGGGTTGGGAGAAGTGTTTGGAAGGAAGAAAAAATAATTTCTTGCTGTGTGTAGACATGGAGAGTTGTTGGGGTGTTGCACTCCGGTGGCAGTGTTATTCTATCTCTAATACCATTACAAAGTAAAGAAGAGCTAAATGTTTTTGCTCATGCTGAAACCTCTTACAGGTGGGCTGGATTGTTTTGCTGTCTCTGTGGAAGCATTATTCACTCCATTTTGGAGCTTTGGTTCTTACCAAAATCTCTATAGTTCTTATTTCCCCTATCAAATGATCAAGAGTCCTTTTTATGCCTGCCTAGACACTTGCACCCGGCTCCAACACGCACCTCAGTCATGCAGTGCGTGTTCTATCACCTCCTAGCAAGAGCCAACAGCAGCACCTCTTTTACTGTTCATCCCATGCTGTTGGGAGTTGTAAAAATTCCTGTTCTTATAAGGCAGAAAATAAATTATTTCTATTTTTATTACTGAAATGCACATCAAAATTCGTATATTAGTAGCATTTTCCATGGAGTTAGCACACAGGCATATCTAATACTTGTTATATTATTCATACAGTGTAATCCCCACAGACCAAGGTTTTTTTAAAGGTTTTTTTATGCGCTTGGCCACTTTGGTTTGTGTGACATTTAGATGTGCTGGTGTATTCACAGCTTCATAGTCGTGGTATATTCAGACACACACAGACACACACAGACACACACA
>NW_020455766.1:701839-797438 GCF_003342845.1 Nothoprocta perdicaria
CAGACACACACAGACACACACAGACACACACACAAGCTCTGGGGTTCTCTGTCAGGTGCTGAATAGTTGTCCAACACCTTGGACATATAAGGCACAAGGACAGGTGAAGGCAGGAGGGAAGGTGATCTGCAAGCTACTTTGCTTTCTCTCCCCTCTACATGCTCTAGAGAATTTGTTTTGGGTTAATTTCAGATGTCGAAATTGGAGTGGCTCTGAATTTTAAACTAACGGATTTAAGTGCTCATCATTGTTATTTATAAGCTGTTTTTCTAAGGGAGGAAATGTATGGACTTTTACTATCTGTATATCTTGGTCTTCCATTTTACCTCTCCTGTAGCTTCATTTCAACTGAAGTTGATGAGAAGGAAGAAAGAAGGAAGGAAGATTTCCAGGTTATTAAGTTTCTATTAGTTTGTAAAAATTACGATGTGGTCTAAGGAGCTAGATCACATCCCTTGTTATCCCTTGAGAGGAAGGCTGCAGACTCAGGTGTTGAATCTTAAAACACAAATCCATAGAAGGCCAGGAATCAGTGATTCCTCTGCTCTCAGAGCTTGGAAATTCAAGCCAAATTACAGGTGAGCTATAGAGCTGGAGTGTTTTGTTCCCTGTGGAATGACTTCTGCCTATGGATTGTCCAGGCATGTTTGGAAAATTCTTGAGTGAAAGCTATTTGCTATTAACTCCTTTGCACGCAAATGTCTGCTTCTAGCTTCGATCCTCTTCTGGCTCTCCTGTGCAGGGACACTGTCTGAGGTCACTCTGTTTCTTTATGCAGTAATTGCTAGAGCCAAGACAACGGTTGGTGCTACAGTTAAAGGTGTTCACTGTTGTCTGTTATCTTTTGAGACTGGAGGGATCTGCTTTCTGCTGCAGTGAGGTTTACAGAGGTGAAGACACAAGATCACTTCAGAGTTATTGTGTTATAGTGAATACACTGAGTTATGACATTGCGTGCCCTGTGTGCTAGAGTTGCTTATAATTTCTGAAGCTATTACAGGAAACAATATTTGTATGAGTTCTTTTTATTTTAAAGGACTGAAAATGTTTTCTAAGGCATTAACTGGCATATCGTCTCCTATTCACAAGCTAAATCCTATTCGTATCAAGAAGAGATCTAGGAAAAATGTAATGTTCTGAATAGGATAATATAAAGTATAATATAAGAACCCAAATAGAGGAGAAAGCTCCTCCTTGTGCCAACTGAAATTCACTGAGGGATTTTGCTGTTATGTAGACTGGTCTGTGTGCTTTACCCTACGTAGGAGCACCTGCATGGCCTGCAGAGAAATGGGAAAATAGTGTGGTATTTGAAATATTAGACTCATATTTCTGTGTATTTGCAGATGGTGAATATAGTACAAATAACCTGTGGCCTGCCACATGTCAGATAAGGGTTAAGAATTGCTAATTTGCTTTCTTACAGTTGTCTTTCCATGATAGGATGTCAAAACATTTGGCGTAACATGAAATTTCATTTATGACTAGTGATTTAAGTATGACAGTTATCAGAGCACTCTCTTAATCTGCAGTGAAATTGTGGTCTGCCAAATAGCAGTTTAGGTTCCAGGCTTGCCACCGTCACCAATTCACTAACAGATAGCTGGCAAATCACTTTATATTTTAAATCTTTCAGCTGAAAAATAGGCAATAAAGCTATTTTGGTAGAACTGTGGATTTTCAAAGGAATATAGAACAATATTTCCAGAAGGAATGGTCTAAATGATGCAGCTCAGTCATATGGAGTTGTATGAAATGAAACAAACACGAACCAGACTGAAGTCGTGCAAGTTGAGATACGTTAGGTGGGCCTAGGTTTTTGTGATAAGAAAGATAATTCCTTACAGTTTGTCAAAAGTTTTGTTAATGCTAAATAATTGTCATTTGGACACTTAGTCTGAAGCAGTATTTAACTTGTTCATGGACAAGTTAATATTTTGTTAATATTTAATTATAATAATATAGTTAATATCTATATTAATATTTATATTAACATAATATGTTAATATTTTGTCTGTGTTGGATGCCTTTGTAGTCTCAGGAGTTAGTGACATCGTTTAATATATGTAAGTGTAAGCTGGATGCCTACATGCCTTTTATATATTCACATCATTACAGTCACCCTCAACACTCACCCAGCAAAACCCCAACCTTGTCTGTCTCTGCAGCATCCTCTTGGGAACCTATTACCAGCCATCCATGTCACACAACACCCACATCCCACAGTCCCGAAGGATATGAATTATCTTAGAAGTCTATGTGTTGCTATATAAGCCCTCCAGTTCCTTTATATAGTCTATTTCCAAAATATACTGGATCTCTTTTTGTTAGGAAATCACTCCTATACCTGTGAGAAGGAATAAAAATAGTTTGCTGTTGAAATAATTCAAACATTCTTTGTCTCATGATTAAAATTGAAATGATGGAATAAGTGAAATAACTTCCTAGAGCTCTGACAAAAATCTGACCAAAATCTTCCCTAAACACCTCAACTTTTTTTTTTTTTTTTTTTTTACTTTTGTTTAAAAAAAGTTACTTACGTTTCTAGTTGTTTGTGATATTCACCTAATTACTTTTGGGATATCCATATATTACAGTTTCCAAATAACTTGCACATAACTATTTTTGAATATCTATATGTTATTATTTCCAAATACCTTTTTGTAAACTTTTTAGTGTAAATGCATATAATTAGAGTTAAAATAAGAAGTTAGAGTTGATCAGTACTGAAACCATCCTATAAAAGGGAAGAACTATTTTGATAAAATGGTCCTCCAAAGTCAATTTATTATGACAGATCTGTCAGTAAATATCGATAGATTTATTATGATTCCATGATTGACATTCCCTATTTTGATAGTATCTCCTAAATAAGATTTTACAGCTCTGTACAGAATTTCTTTAAAAAATGCACAGGGGTTTCAATGCAGGACCCACTTCATCAAGAAGAAATCTGTGCAATAGAGATGAGGCCCCCTTGACAAAATGAGTTGAAAAAGTCTTTGTTAGGAAGCTGTTTGGTCAGGAACAAGGTTGAGATGAGGTCTCCTTGAGACAGTTGGAAGAGCTTTCCTGTTTGCAGGTGCTGATCTTCCTGCGTTTGGACTATATTGAGGTCTGCTGGAGGGAAGTCACAACAGGCCACAGTCAATCTAGGGGGGTTTTGTAAGTGCATTGATGACAAGTTCCTAGCTCAGTTGATTGAAGAGGTGACGAGCAGCGCTCTGCTGGACCTCATCCTTACAAATAGGAAAGAATTGTTTGGAGAGGTGGAAGTCAGAGGCAGCCGTGGCTGCAAAGAGCATGAGCTCAGGAAGTTCAGGATTGTGTGAGGAAACAGCATGGGACCTGTCGACTGCAGACTCGACCTGCTCAGAGTTCCCCTCTGAATGTGGAGTCAGCAGTTTTTGCGGCTGGCTGCCTCTCTTCCATCTGCTCAGCTCCTGTGCATGCATTTCTCCTGTGATTCTAAGTTTCTCTCTTAGATGCTCAACCGTGTTTGTAATGCACATTGTTTTAAAAAGGCCTCCTCAATTTCTGAGGAAATTCCGTTCCTTCTGCCTCTGGTTACTTGTAGGAAACTTTTTGAAATAAATTCTCCCTGCTTCACTCAAATTATTGTAAAAAAAATCTGCTCATTTTAATGGATCCTTATAAGGATTTAATTATTCTTTAGTGTCTACGGTCTGATACAACTTATATTGGTGATGGATTCTACATTCACGGAGGTACTGGATAATACAGTTATTTAATTAAATCAACTACAATTCTTACGTTGCATGTAGCCAAGTTTCCCCAATAATGAGAAGGCCTGAGGAACAGATGTCAAGTGCTTCGTGTATAGTTGGGGCTGTAGCGATTTTATGAATCTGAAATCTCATCAGCATAATCAATTAGGCAATTTTGTGCAATGCAGGTGCCCCAGCTTGTACCTCCTGTGAAAACAATCGAGTTGCCTGCCTGATTTCATTTCATGTTTAGCCAGTCTTTTATTAAATGGATTATATTTAGTACCATTTCAGGCCGAGAGCTGGCACAGGCCTTTCAGGGTATGCCAAGAAAAAACGCTATTTCTAATAATGGAGCTAATATCCTATGCCTGCTCCTTCCTTCCTCCCTATCCCAAAGCAGGAATCAAAATCTTGGAAAACAATCTGGTGTTAAAAATCTTACAAAGAATTAAAACAGAAACCCTGCAGATATCAGAAGTGTTTTGATTGTAGAAATACCTGCTTGTCATCACGTGGCAAAACTGATACTGCTTTTTCTTATGAGAAAATAATTTTATCTCATGTCTCCCGTGACCGCCTTTATTTCCTCGATAGACTCGGAGCATAAAAGTGCATCTGGTAAGAAGTATTTTGGGCTTGAGCTGTCACTCAGTATTATTTTCTTGATGGAAGTATGTTTTGATTTTTCTTACCTTAGCTGTGAGAATATGTGACTTTAAGTGGTTACCGAGGAAAGGCAAACACAGCAGCTCTCTGCAGGAGCCTAACAAATGACGGGCAGAAATAGGAGCTGACATATAAATCAAGAGCACTTCAGCAGCACAACTTTAGCCAACCTTCTTGCTGCTGCAAAGCAAGTATCAGGTGGCCGAAGAGGAGCATCCCAAGGTGATGTGTGTGGACAGTCTTAAGTCTGGTGAAGATCCTTCTGAAGAAAAAAAATAATTTCAGTGTTAAGAGAGCATAACCCAGTAAAGAAATAGAGATATTATATAGTCATTTTACTACTTAACTCTTTCTCAGATCCTTTATTTCAGCTTGTTAGAGACCTGTCTATATCAGGTACTTTTAATTGTCACTTTAATATTGACTATTTTTATTATGAATTGCTGCCTCTCATTGTTACTCTGGTTGCTCCGAGGCGTTTGAAGCTGCAGTGTTTCTGCTTGGTGTGGGGTTCAATGCAGGCTGCCTTCGTGTCCCAGCTGGGAGCCAGCGGGTGGATTCTTTTTCTCTGAGCAATGCAGAGCTGTTTGGTTTTGTTCCTTGGGGGGATATTGCAAGCTACGGAGAGAAAGGCAACCGCGGGCATAAGGAAAGAAAAAAGGGAGAAAGAGGCAGCTGTAAATGCAATTTTATTGAATGACACAGGAATATTCTGAGAGCAGTGGAGTTTAATGTAACAATAAGGCTGATGGATTCAGAAGTCAGTTATTTTAAGGCTTTGAAAATCCAAAATGCTCTAAGCGATTTTGCTTTGATCTGCTCTGATGTGTACAGATAGACATATAGACAGAGCAGTAATAAAACTGGAGTAGCCCTTGTTTCAGAGTGTCATTTAATCAAGTTCCTGGATGTCAAGGGAACACAGAGTAAAATGGGTTTTCCAGAACCAGGATAGCATAGTTCTGTGCTATTAGCTAGCAGTGAGAAAGAAAAAAAAGGAGAGAGACACATATAAATGACAATCTCTTACACTTTTCTTTAGGGCTAAAAGAGGAAAACCAGAAAATACTATTTTTTTTTCCTCTCTTAGACATTAAAGTGTTTGGTTCCTTTTCGGCTGGTTCCAGTTCGGGAGGCTGGCACGGCTCGGTCGCGCTGTGGCACCGCGGGCGTTTCGGGGTGGTACCAATCCAGGCCTGCTACAGTCGCATGCTGCCTGTAGAGCACGTTCCCAGTCGCCCTCTTGTCTGTTGAGGTGGTGGGTGGTTCTGCAGGGACTCGGCTGTCTGCTCAGTGTCCCTCCTGGCAGGTGGCACATGAGGAATAACCACCTTCATGGGCTGGTTCTCTGGTGCCAAGTGGGTGTTCTCCTGTTGTCTGCTCTTAAGACTGTGAGGAGGTGAGGGCTAACTCAGTTCAGAAAATCTGAGCATTTCAGAACTTGCAAATCATTTTAGTATAATTTCTGACCTTATCATTTAATAATTTATCATTAAAGCAACCTTATCAATCATTTAATACTGCCAGAATCTGAACATTTTTTGGAATATATTGAGCCCTTTTTAGAAAGCCGAGCTCATTCATGGTGTACTTTTGATAACTCAGGATGTAGCATTTTAGGCTTAACTATCCAGAGAATAATGCATGTATGGCTTGTAAAGGCTCATAAACCCCTCAGCTACTTCAGTGCAAGTATCTTCCCACCTTATTAACAATAAAATATTTTAAATAATCTTCAAGAAAACAATTGCAGAGTTTTCCTTGCTAATCCTTATGGCTGTTGGCACGCTGCTGCTATTAGAATAATGACATTTAAATGTAAATATATATATGTATGTGTGTGTAACAGTCCAACGCTGTATTGTGCAAAGAATTTTACGTGTGTTTCAGTGCAGAGGTGACAATTAGTAAGGCAGCGTTTGCCAGGTGTTACACTATAGTGGTATCTGTGAAGCTGCATGTTTTTCCCGACAGGTAGAGCTGCCTAGAGAACAAAAAAAGTACAGGTACTTGTACAGAAATCTGCATTGTTGCAGGGTGGCAGGAACCACGTCGTGGAGGTGCCTTTCCCCCGACTGGCTATAGGTAACGAGCTTAGAGTGGCCGCCTACCTTCTGTGTTTGAAACCTTTGAAATTTAACCCTGCCTTTGAGAATTAAGCAAGGATGTAATACTTGGTCAGCTAAGTTCTGGAGTAGCAGAAGAGCTACTCCTCTTTCCATAAGACAGTTTATTATTAGTAGTAGTAGTATTAGTATTTTTAAGGTATTTGCTCTTGGAATCCAGAGGAGAGGGCTTCCAAATTGCTTCCATGGGTGTTTATCCTTTCAACAGTCACAAAAACTTTGTTGGGTTCTTTTTGCTCGTCTAAATGCAGAACATTTATGTCCTTGCTGCCACTGATTAAACTGTAAGTGACAGTAACGGGCCAGTGAGGAAGGGGATAGGAAGGGAGTCGCTGTTACCGCAGCTCTACTGCGTTTTTGCAGTACGGAGACTCAGGTGGAAGCTGCTGAACCTGAGCCATGCTTTTTTCCCATGCAAAAGCAGATTTCTCCTGTCTTCTCGAGCATTTGATCCAATATCTATGTCAATTTAAGAGCCCCACTGGCCAAAAAAAAAAAAAAAAAGTTATCATCAAGAAGTGGTTACGTGATTCGCATGAGATTTGAATGTGCTCGTTGAGTCTACAGACTGAGGAAAGAGCTGATACGTTCAGTGTAGAGGCTGCTGTACTGATTCTGCTGGTATGCAACTGGGAAGAAAAAAATGCAAAAAGAAAAAAACAAAACAAAACAAACAAACAAACAAAAAAAAAAAAAAAAAAAACCCAAAAACCCATAAGAAAATACATACAAGGAATAGTACAGTTCCTGGTACTTTGGAGGGACTATTGACTGACTGTCAAGGTGGAATACATTTGTTGGAGCACAATTTTATTTCTCATTTAAATCTATGTTGTGAATTCATTTTTTATAAGATGTCTAATAAACTACTGTTTTAATCTCTATGGTATGTTTTCTTCATGGCTGAAAGTCCGTAGTTCTGCCACAATTAGGGCTATTTGTTTAAAAGCTCTAAGTGAGGGGGAGCAATCAACAACAACAAAACCCCATCTGTCTGGATTAATGGGAAATTTGTAAGTCACTAAATGGGATAATGTAAAGTCTTGGGGTGATTTGCTGGAATCAGTGCAGTGACTGTAACTGAAAAAAAAACCCACCATAATGATATCTCATAGATTGTTATTGTTATGGTATTATTATTGATGATTACTTACTATCATTTTAAGTGTTTTTCAATGGAATATGTGATATCTAGAAATCAGAAGGACTATTGTCCTTTCATTATAACTTTAGACAAAGTGGAAATATATTTGGGTTACTCAACTTCTGCTGTTTGTTGCCCTCTGACGAGTGGAGAGCAGTGAAGAACATGAAGGCCAATGTGAAGGAATATTAGAAAACAGAGGTAGTTATTGCTTCTTAGCATGTTTTGTATGCTTATGTTTTCTGTGAATAATTATTTCTATTTTGACGAAAAGAAATAGGTAAAGGAATCTACAAGGTTAATGAGAATGCATGTGAGTAGTTTAATATTCAAGTGCAAAACCACACATTATAGAAAATAATATTAGAAGGAATATATATCTGGAATTTAAAATAGTTTGTATTAGATATATATACAAAGTGATTCATTGCAGCATTGCAGTCAGTTATTTCAATTTATTTTGTATTTGTAGTAACGGAAGAGCACATCAGTCCCATAATTATTTTGGGAAGAAATATTATGGTGGTAGTTCTGGAGAAATAAGCTTTTGTATGTGAGTCACTGGTGTTTAGGAAGGAACGTACCTTTCTTCATGCTTCTAAATGAATTCAGTCTCGCATATGCAGGACTGTTTGTTTTGAGATCTCATTAGGGAAAGTTATTTTTCTGTGTAAATAGATGTCTCAGACAAGTAAGAGAATTCTGACATGCTGTTATGTGACACAGTCCAAAAAAAAGAAAATCCCATTATTATATTAAATGAAGAGGGATGGAGGGATTTCAAAGCTTACTCCTTAGCAACTCTGAAATTAACTTAATTAAAAAAAAGCTTAAGGTGTTTTCCACCACCTTTGGCAGTTGAAACTGTTCAAAGAGTTAAGTTTGAGAAAAGAAAGAGTTAAGTTTGCAGTGTCTCCTTAGTGCCAGGGAGGAGAGGACCGTGTTCTGATGTGTGTAGCTCATTCACACATATGGGTCCGCATGTGAGCAGGGAAGAAATTTTGGCAGTTATTTTAATTGGTATGGAACCACTGGCTTTAATGCAGCCTGCAAGGGAAATTGTTGAGGTTGCTTTTCTAGGTGGTTCAAAATATTTTAAGTTTGTTGTCAGGCTTCATTGATGTACATAAATTGCGTTAATAGATATACTAGGTGTAGTTCCTTATTTAGCTCAAGAATGTATGTAAATAAGTGTGTGGTAACATAACTGTCATAAATAATATTCCAGACAGTTAAGATTTAAGTTTTTGAGTTTTTTTGTTTCTATCATTTGAGATAGAAAACTATTAACCAAAACTGATAAGAGAAGATGTCATAAGTACCCTATTTATATGCGTGTAGCACAGAGAAATATGAAATGTCAATGAAGCGTGACCCCTGCAGCTTGCCAGCTAAATATTCTTACTGAGTATCCATGCAGAAATGTAAAATCTTCCTCTGTATTTATTAAAACAATAACTCAGTGCGAAAAGACAGATGTCTCGGGAAGAGTGGAGACAACACTCTCATATTTAAATGCCATGTAGTTGCTGCCTATCTTCCTAATAATGAAGGTAGCTTGAAGTTTGGTAGCTGTCAAATTTAGTTGTTTCTTCTTGGATTTTATCATTTTTATTTATTGATAATTGGCTATATTTTACTGGTGGTTGTAGAGGACTGAGGCATTAACCTTTAAAATTTAAAAGAAGCAAAATTAAAAAGATAAGCATACATTTATTTTTACATTTATATAAGTAAAGGACATTGAAAATAAGAACATTTGAAAATAAAAATGTCTAGATATCCAAAATGCACTAATCATTGTTAATAATGTAGAATGGTAACGTTTGGAAGCTACTACATTGAGCTTTTGGACTATGTTACTTAAATAAGCCATTTTGTAATCTCTCCCTTATCTGGGAGGAATAACATAGCACTCCTTTGAACTAAAACATCTTTAAAAAAAGTGATTTCTGATGAGAAGCGTTAGGGATCAGATGAAGATGTAACTGATGAACATGGACATTGATAATGATATTGTTGCTTGTGTAAGTCTTCAGTTAGCGTTTAAATAATGTGCCTAATATTGAGAATGCACTTAAGCATTTCCCTTCTGGCTGTCTGAATCTTTGCTTGCTCTTACAGAAATTAATGATCTGTGCATCCTTTAGACCTTGAATGGGAAATTACATGATGAGGACCTTGTACAGCTCTGCCTTGACAGCACGGTAGCTGGATTCTAGAAAAGTTGCACTTAAGCATTCATTTTTTATTTTATTTTTATTATTATTCATTTTATTATCCAATCCATTGAGGAAAGGACCTAATGGTGAACCTGGAAATAGCCCTAGGGAAGACTCTGGAAGACTTTTGGGTGTGCAGTGCTTGGTGTAAAGATGTTAAGATCTGTAGCAACTCCCAGGTTGCTTGTGCTTTGGGCAGCAAAGAGCGGTTGGGAAGCAGAAATGGTGACGTGGGCTAATTGTGGAGAATTGTGGAGGGTTGCAGTCAGTGTTCATGGATGACTGTTGATGTCCTGATGTACTAAGGCTATTTTTGAAACTGCCAGGAGCCTGGTCTGGTTGGAAGGGAGTGCTCGCTTCTCCAGCGGACAGTGGAAATACAGGATTGGTGGCCACAACAGGATATGGGGTCGGCAATGTCTGCCGGATCACACAGGGGTTAGACAAGTTGATGGACAGCAGAGCCATAATGAGGAACAGGAAAGGATATAACATCCTTCATCCCAATTATAATAATTTGGAGTACAGAGAGGGAAAAAAGAGTGCTGTGCCCTCCCAGAGCTGTGTCCCCTCCTGCCATGGGCGTCTAGGATGCTGCTCTGCTGCAATGGGACATTTCTTTTGTTTTTCTTTAATGGAACCTCAATATAAGGCTAGATATCTGTAACAATCTGCCCAAGGCAAAATAAAGCTGTGCTTGTGATAATTTGTATTATTTCTTAGAAAGGTTTTCCATCCTTGAGTAATGCCCTTGACCCATTGGTGTAGCCTCCAATCTCTTTTTTCCCTTGTGAGCTGGTGGAGTGTTAAACTGCAGCAATTATTCTGCCCGGTGACTGTGGGAGAAGGTGTTTATTATGGATACCAATTCCGAGGATGCTGTAACATTCAGTTGCCTTACATGATTGTGGAGTTTTCTTTCTGCTTGGTCAGGAGTACACAAATAAAGAGGGGCAGTCACAGATGGAAGGCTGAATAAATCGTTGATTCTCATCGCATCAGGGACATGTTTGCAAAGGGTTTTGTGAGGATTTTTTTTTTTCAATAGCTGTGATCTCTTGCTCCTTGGGTATTGCTCTTATATGAACAAGTATTTAATTTACCCTCTTCCAAACTTCTCGAATGAAACCTGTTAGAGACATCTACTACCCCTTTGCCAGGATAGCTCCGGGGTGCCCCGGGGTGCACTGCCTTCCTAATTGCTGGATTTCCATGACTCTGCATATTTACAGTGGTTATGAAATGGAGTTTCATCACTGAGATTCCAGCGTGTAGATCTGCCTGACCTAGTGTGAAAGGAGCGTGGTCTCCTCCAGGTTGGAGGCCCGTCCGTGGTATCTGCCTCTCGCTGAAGGGACCAGCCTGCTCTCGGCTGCAGCAGCCAAAGGTCCCACCCAGCCCTTCCAAAACTGGTTGGTGTTGAGCTGCAGCTCGCTCTTGGATTAAGCCGAGTTAGATTCAGTCCCGAGGATATGGCCCAAGGTCACACAAATGTTAGTCCGTAGCAGAAGTGTTTGAAGCCTCCAGTCCCAGTTCGTGGTCCTAACCACTGAGCGGTTATCCTCTCTCACAAGGTACACAAACCTTCAAAAAGCTAATTGTGCCTATCCGGCTGTTATTTTCTCTCTTAGTGTATCAGTTTTGGCAGATCTGCCTTTCTTCCTAGGTCAGTCTCTTCAGCCCTCCGGTTTCAGATTCTTCCTTCTGTCAATTTATTCCTGGAAATAAGAGGCTTGAAAAAAAAAAATCCAACAACATCCGCTGCTAAACGAAGAAATGAATAGTTGAAATCTAGTACATCACACATTGTTCTTATACGTTGTTTCCTCCTTTTTTATCAAGTTTAAAAAAAGAGTTCAGTAAATCTCCCTCTCCTGCTTTCATTTACCTGGGGAATGTACCAGTGTGACAGATTGCTTCAAGGACTTACCAGTCACTAGGTGCACGTTAATTCAGAATTGCTGTTGTTACAGATCTATTAGGTTTACTCTTTTCTTCGGCTTTTGCAGTCTTGCATTATTACTAGTTACATGAATTACGTTTAAGTACTAAATAAGCCACTTGATTAAATATAGTGAGGGAAAAGCTGAGACGTTATGACTAGTCTTTTAAAAAAGTGCATGTACTTTAGATGTTCCAGATTTGTGTGCAGAGATCAATAACAGTTAGATGCTTAATGTAATTGTTAGGTGAACAAATAATTTCCCTCTCCACTGAGTAAAAAAGGGCTTACTTGTTTAAAAAAAAAAAAAAAAAAAAAAAAAAAAAAAAAGACTCTTAAAGCATGCCTGGTTATTTCATCTGTGGCAAATGGCAGATATTAGAAAACATATTTCCTTCCAGATGCAAATGTTATGCTTTTAATGTGATGCAGATATTTGTGGGCTGCATTAGGATAGAGCTGGTGAAGAGTTAGCTCCAGTAAGAATGATAAAACTATTGCAGCTAAATACAGAAATTCCCTGTGACAAAAAAAAAAAAAAAAAAAAAAGAAGAAAAATAAAAAGAAAATCAGTGAAATAAAAAGGGCAGGCTGCATGAAGCTACTGAAAACATCTAGCTTACTCATTTCACTGCATTAGGGGTTGGAGTTTTTGGGAAGTGAGACTGATTTAGTCTTTTAGCAATTTCTACCTGGCCTCAATTACAGGAATGGATTCAGCCTCTATGCAGCAAACCGTGTCCTGTTGATTTCCAAGAGGCTTAAGTACATCTTAAGTGCTTTGCTGAACTGGGACACAGTACAAAGGATGATTCACACTGCAATGCTTGGTAAAACGTGCAGTTGTGAACTGCTTTCAAGGGAGATTTGAATTAATCCTGTGTGTTGAATATAAATGATATCCTCGAGAGAGCCTCATGTTTCCCATTAAATAAGTAGCCACCTTTAACCTAAGTGCTAGCTTAAAACTAGTTAGTAAAAGTATAAGGTAATACTGGAGTTATGCAAACCTGGCTTTATGTGGCATGTGCTGCAGTAGAAAGTTAAGTGTCTCCAGGAAACTGTTTTTTCGATAAGCTTCTGTGTAAAATTAACAATGAAAAAATAAAGATGATAAAATTGCTAAAATAAGTTTTAAAAAAGCATCTAATATGCCATATTGAGAAATATGTGTTTAGTATGCCAGTTGGTATAAATTTTCCAGTAATCATCATGCAATTGTGTTTCAATTGCTGTATAATTATGTTCCCATATAGAGTTTCAATATGAATTTCCTTTTTGATGCATTAATGTTATCCATAATGTTAAAACAGTTATTCAAAGTGAATTCTATAAGAATTGATAAGATGATTAAATTATAATTATAGGCATATTATTTGACATAATTAAATTATGATATAAATGGTTTCAGAGAGGTGTATTAGTTTGTTAATTTTGTATGTAATTATTCTAGATGTGACTTTATTTTTAAGGAAGATGACAGAGCAGATGCTTCTAATGGAAGAGAGTGGAGCTAGAATGTAGAATACAAGCCTACAAACAACAGGCAAGCTTCCCTACAATCTGATTTTGAAGGAAGAAAAAACATGTCTTGCCTTTTGTGCAATTGTACTTGACTTCTAATTCCCTTGTTGATCAGCACAGTATTCTGGAATTATTTTAGAGCTCCAAGAATTGATTGATTTCATGAAATTGGGTTCTTACGTGACTATCATAAGTAAGAAGGATGTTTTATTGGCTTTCATGTTTTAAATTTCACGTCCCTTTTTCTCTTGGGCAGATTATCATCTCTTCATTCGTCTTTGGGCTTGATGAGGGGTTGTCCTCTCATGGGGCTCGATCATGACCCTGCCCATGTGTAGGGAAAGTCCAGAGTGTCTCAGTCCTGAGCCCACCTTGCTGAGATGGGGAGGGTTGGTCTCCAAAGGGAGCCCCAGGCAGAGCTGGAGACGCAGCTCCGTGTCCGTCCTGCGGGTGCAGATCGAGGGATGCTCAAGGGTTTCTTTGCACTTTGGGAAGGAAGGAAGGAAGGAGACAGTATAAGGTATAATAAGACTGTATGAACTGTGCAGACTCTTCCTCCCTTACCCAGTATAAAGCCGAACTGGACTTGAGCAGAGAGGCTTTGGTGCCTTCTAACTGGGGTGGCATTTGGAACTAGCAATCCAGGAATTTTTACCTAGATGTTTTAATAATGACTTTCATAGAATCACAGAATGCCCAAGGTTGGAAGGGACCTCAGAGGTCATCGAGTCCAACCCCCCTGCTCACGCAGGGTCACCTAGAGCACGTGGCACAGGGCTGCATCCAAGCGGGTGAAGCTTGCCTTATGAAGACTGTTTTGTATCAGTCCCTTAAGCAACTGCTAATGCCTGTCTTATTTCTGTGACTTCCCTAGATGAAACTTTGAAGTAGGTAATATGTATACTAATTGTATGTGAAACAGTAAACATAGCAAATTCTTATGGAATAAGAATATGAAGAATATTATTTCCACATATAAATTATCAAGCTGTTTGCTACCTCTTCCAGTTTAAACAGTATGAAGCCATCTGTAATACCCAAGTGCTCTTATCTCTGATTTTTTCCTTTATCAATAGTGTTTCATAGATGGCTATGGCACTGTCTGAGTTTGTTGATGTTGCACAAGCTGCATGTAGTTGCGTGGCCTACTCCTTCAAGATTAACAGCAAATTAGTAATTTGAGGGAGAAATCAATAGGTTTAATAAAGTGCTTTGGCAGCGAGTAATCCACTTAGAATATACTTATGGTATAGAAGCTCTGCGTTCCTGGCTCTGAAAACGCACATTTACAGGAATATGAATGTTGGGTGCAAAGCAGACATGGTGTGATGACTGGTCTGTTAACGAAAATGCTTCTTTAGGAAAAGAAAGTCTTGCCATACTTTCCATAATTATAAAATTTATATCTTTACATGTAAGGTTCTGTTATTCCTTTTAGTTGCCACATGTATTTGATTATACAAAGGTGCCTGTTATACTTGTGAACTTCATGGGAGAATGGATGAATTGAATGTCCCCTGGACATGCAGTTGAAAATGAATTCAGATGGGCTGGTGAATGGTGTTGTCTTGTGGCCTGAACCACTGATAGATCCATAGGAAAGATGTCTGGTTGAGTCACTTGGAGATCTTACTAAGTATCTTCAATAATGATCTGGAAAAGAAATAAAACTGGAAATCCCAGAAGCAGCTAAATCAGGAAAAGTGGTGAATGTTGGTGAGGGTGGACAAGTTGAATTTTATACAGGTACTTAAAAACTGATGAAAGGGGCAGAAAAAGACATTAAAGCTCAGGGAAGTGAACACAATATATCTGGAAAAATAATATAGCTATTCAGTGGGAGGGAAAAATCATCAAGACATCAAGAAATGAAATTAAACAGCAATTTCCATTCTATTATGCAGATGGAAATCTGGAACAACTCCATTGATTCTTAAGAGCAGCAAATTATACCTTCCTTGCACATGGCTGCAGTTCCTGTTGCTACCTTTACGGGCAGCCTCCTTTTCTGTCTGAGAGCAGGGAGGGCTGCTGCAGAAGTACCAGGTATTGGGGATGGCTGTGCACCCCTTTACAAGCTGACAAAGCCTCTCTCCAGCCTTAATTATGTGTTTAGCTGTAAACAGTCTCAAATCCGTGGCCTGATGTTTAGCCTTCTGGAGGAGTGGTTTCATTTATTTATTTAGTGTGTGTGCTGCTTTCTTGCTGTAGAGGAGAAGCACGGTATATTACTCTGATCTGATTGCTTAGCAAAGAAGTTTTCATACCCACTTCCCCCAGGGAGAATATAATTTCCTCCATGAACTGGATTAATCCCAAGGAAAGTGCGTAGATTAATTTTCTTCTCAGACCCCATCTCTGACCTTGGGCAGGTCACTGAAACTGCCTCTCTACCCCCAGGATATACTTTTAAGATTATATACCCATTTCTCTCACTTTATGTGTTGTTCTAGATCTGTTTTTTAAAACTTACTCCATTTTTTTTTTAAATCTCATTGTTACTTGTCTTTTCTTAATTGGCTCAAGGTGACTTCAGTTCCCTGAGGCTTTCATGTTGTCTCCTTTGTCTCCAAACCTGTTGCTGCTGGACACGCATCCTTCATTCTCCTGCCAAAATCTCTCCTTGAACATGTTCTCCCAGGGAGACTTTTAACCTTAGCTATTTATAGACTAAAAACTACAGTTAATACAATTACGTTAAAAAAAGAAATCTTTTGTTATCCTCAATTCGTATGTATTAATGTCCCAAGTGACCACATAATCATATTGTCCTTCTGCCTTGTCTTTCCTTCTCCTTTGCTCTTCCTTAAATGTAGTTTATAAACTCTCTTGTACAAGCTGATCTGGTTTTGCTCATATCCCTGTAGTGCATGTGTTATTCTGTTCTCTTATTACTGAAAATTGCCTAGGTATGTAAGATTTCCTCTGAATGCTCCCTAAATACCCTGCATTGTTGCAAACTCACGTGTGTCAACTCTTCTTTCTCTTAGTACATAGTTGATTAAGCAGGCAGCGATGCAGACGGGAGAGTTTTGAAAGGGGAGGGAAGCAAGCAAATGGTCAGAAAGTCCTTGAGGATGAATGGTCCAAGCCCCCAAAACACTTACTTACCTGTGGCTCAGCGCAACCCCTCCTGTGTATGTCTGTAGTGTGAAAGGAAGACTTACTTTACTGTGATAAGTGCTTTTCTTACCTTGTCTTAATCTAGTTGGTACAGGCAGTAATGGTGGTAAGAGTGTGAGCTGTCTGCCCTTCACATGGTTGTTGGTGCAGGGTTTGGTGATGGATTTTAGTGTGGGAATTCGAAAGGTTACCTGAGAGCAGAGGTGAAAACGAAGCCAAAAGAGGGACTTGGCACTGCTCTGAGTTCTGCTGTCTGTGTTATCTTATTTTCTTGCTCCATTCTTGCTGCATTCATACAGTTGTCACCCTCATTTTTGATTTAGGGCTGAAATTATTAGGGCTGGCTGTTCATAGTTAGCATGTGTCATGATGGTGCTTAGTTATGGAGACTCACAATGCTTTCCACCCAGAAAGGGGGTTAGCCCTTAGTGAAGTCTTGAACAGTTGCTGGGCACTACAGGGCATCCAAGGTAACAACCAGCAGGGAAAAGTTTAAAATTTTTACTTTTAACATAAAGCTTTTTGTTTCACATTCCTGGGCTGCTGCAGGGCACCCCTTGAAGCTCAAAGCCCTAAGCTCCAAGTTTGAAGTCCTGGCTCTTTCAGAGCTGAGAAAGGATGAAACAAGAAAACAAAGCAGCGGAGGTGCAAGAGATTAGCTCAGGAGCGTGCAGCAGGTCAGTGGTTGTGCTGGGACGGCAGCCAGAATCTGCTGAATTCGAGATCAGAGCCTCATCGGCCTGAGTGCACCGCGGTGCTCCAGGCATGTGGGCAGGATGTCCCGCGTCCCGCTGTGTGGGTACCACAGCTTTACACCCTGGCCACTTTACACCCCTCCTTGACACACATGGGCTGGTTGTCGGGAGCCATCTGCATCCCTGGAAGAGATTTGCCTGCAGCAGAGGCAGTGGCTGTCACTCTGCACCGCGTATTTATCTTTGATCATGGTTCTGGGAATCTGGAATGCGCTCATCCGGGGCTGCTGGAGGGAAGTGCTGCAAGGTGCTGTCAACATGACTGATTTGCACCGTTCTACAGAAGAAACTACAGCTAAGCAGACTCCGCCTCATCCTGCTCCGTGGGCTCTACCATCTTGCTGTTGTCCCTGTCTTCCCTCACTATTTTCATGTAACTCCTTGCGTGCATACATTTATTTAGAAGAAAAAGAAAAAGAGAGAGAAAAAAAAAAAGCCTTATCATTTCTCTATTATGATACGTGCTTGTGCCTCTGCTAGTGCTCCTGTTTTTTACAGGCTTCATATGCTCAAAACCCTCCTGCAAACTGCTTGGAAATGAGACCATGGCTATCCTTAGCGAACAATGTTCTGTGGCCCCAAGTACTCCTGAAAAGTGTGTCAGGGATAACAGTTTCTATTGATCAGGCTTCTGGGTCAGGGCGTTAGGAGTTGCATCTGCTTCAGCCTGTCCTTCTGGCATCTCCATGAGCTCTCCATGAGGATTTGCTCTCCACTAATTGCTGTCCCTTGATCCTGTCACAAGTCTGAGAGGGATTTCTCTAGTTACAGTGACTCATTTCACCTTGCTAGTTTAGTTTCATTAGAACACCCAAGACAGCAAAACTGGATAGGTCATCTGGTCTGGTCTCCATCAGCTCAGAATTGTACCTGATGAGTGTCATTTTTAAAATTTTCATTTTTTTAGATTTGTTTTACAAGTTGTTCTTAGCTGCAGATGCACCATCTCAGCCACAGCAGAAGGAATAGCCCTGAGGCAGTCGTTACCTTGCAGTCCTCTGTGGTGAGAGCAAATGAATAATGCACTGTTGCCCAATATCAGAAAACTATTCATATTAATTTATAACCTCTTGGGGATGGGCTTTCTTCTGGGGAATATCACAAGGGAACAGATCAAGAATAGCCTAAACCCTAGAGAATTTCTGGCTATTGAGTTCTTATTTATTTATTTTAATGAAACTTAATTTTCACTTCCTTGATTTGGAACTCTTACCAGACAGCTTTTCTTTTCCACTTGGGTTATTGCCAAAATACAGTATAAATAAATTAGCACTTTCTTTTTTAAAAAGCTTTAATCTAGTTGCCCTACCAGCTAGAAAAGAATAGACAAACCAGAGGCATGAAACCTTTTTAATTTTAAAGCCCCAATTAATTCAAGCTCCTTGGTATTTTTGGCCTTGAAGTAAGTAGATTGCTTTTAAAATGTTAAAATATGTATTTATTTCTAACACCACCGTATTTTTGATTCATTTTATGACTGAAGTGGGAAAGGCTGGGATTTGGCTTAGTGTCATGGTGATTATACGCATATTTGTATGGGAATGTATGTGTATCCTCTCCAGAGACTGATTAATAGAATAGATGTGGGATCATTGAGTTATATCTTAACTTTGGAAAAGCCTCTTTATTGTCAGCTGTAATGCAATATTGTCTATTTCAGTGCTTTTTAATTCATTCCCAGTGAAGTACAATTATTGTTTATATTCTTGCATCAGAAACTTTACAAGCTATTGAATGTATTTTTTAGTGTTAAATTCTCCTTTTGATGATATAAATTTTTCTTAGGATACATTTTTAATAATAAAAGTTTTCATAAATCAAAATGTGTGGACTAGATGTATACATGGAGAATTGTTAATATGAATCAAGTCAAAGTCAGGCTTGGAAGCTGGTGCTAAATTACTGAGACTTGCAGAATGATGTGTTGTTATGGATTGCACTCCCAAATTCCTGCTTCCTTTTGGTTAAGCAAATTGGACCTACTAATACAGAGATTTTATATACAGATACTTATACGTGTGAGAGAACTTGTATGTACCCTAAAAATCTTGAGTTCAGATAGATCAACACTTGCAAAAGAAAGGCATTAAGTGTGAGTGTATTCAGTTTTGTTTTGCCCAGAAGATAGGCTGCTTTTACCTCATTTGAAATTAGGTGAGAATGTTAATGTAAGGCTGAGATGCCATTTATAAGTCCTGTTAAATCAAAATCTCTTTAGTTCTCTCACCCTCTTTTCCATTTTTTTTCCAAGTGGTCTGAGGGCAGAAATTTGACTTGATCAAGCGTTTATTAATATGAAGTGGTGCGTATAGCGGTGAATGTATTTGTGAATGCTAACCTTTGGAATATCATCTACTGGAAAGCTGGAAGGCAGTCTCAACCTGGGTTGCATGGACTTTGTGTAATTGAGTTAACTGCTCTGTTCTGTCATTCAATTATAATAAGAGCAGAACTCCATTTATTAACTTGTTTAGAAAATGTCAAATTAGAAAATCAGTGAGAAGGACTTTGAGTCAACATGGCTTGATGGATCATGTGCATCTCAAAAATGGTGCTGCTAATACAGCAGTTGCACAGCAACAATCTGGTATGTTTTCCTTGGATAAAACTACGATGAACTGCTTTCAAAGTTTGAACCTTTGGTTTTCGTAGAACGTGCAGCACCGTTCCAGCAGCAGTGTGAATGCAGGATGACTCGGTTTACATAGGAAATTAGGTGCTTGCTCTTACATATCTGGGAAGACTTTGTCATTTCGGCCTTATCTTAGAAAATCAGTATGCATTAACTTAGACCAGTCCTGTATTCTGAAGCTGTCTTCATAGTATGCACTGGGAAGAGGCTGTGAGGGAAGAATAAGATAAGTAAGATAAGAGCTGAAATATCTTGTGTTTGTCTTAATTTCCCCAGATGCATGTTTTAGCTGATAAATATTCAGGCTTTTTTCTTTTTTTTTTTATCTTTAGCACATTATTTATGCCAGATAAGAGTAAAAGACACTGGAAGCAGAGAGAATCTGAGTGGCTCCAGCCAACCATCATCTTTTCTCCCTTTCCTAGGGGTTCACAGGACTCAGGTTTTCATCCTGTGCGATGCTTAAGGCCAGCAAATGTGTTGTTGTTTTATACCTCCAAATTCTGCCTTTATGGGTTTTGAGCCTCTTCTCCATCTGCTGGGAAGTGTGGCAGCCTGGTGAGAGGTATCCTGGTATGTCCAAAAGCCCAAGAGAAGAACAAGTAGCTGTTGTGTGTTGGGCAGCAAGTCTGGCACTGCGCAAAGTGCTGACTCCGCAGTGCGGGAGTGAGGTAGGAACTGTGTCCTTCTGCAGCAGGCATCATGTGTTACTGCCCTCAGCTATGTCCAGAAAGTTAATACACTGTGTATAATACCTGCATGAGAGTGTACATCTTCACGTGCAGACATACATGGCTGCAGAAACCCAGAATTAAGTGGTCACCCATTCTGCAGTTGGGTTTTCAGTGATGGAAAAGCCTGAGAGACAACCGTGGCTGAGAGGCAGCCCCTGGGAGGAGTGAAGCAGCCACCAGCAGCTCCGTGGTGCAGGTCCAGGCCCGGGAGCAGGTGCGGCTCCCACGGGAACACCCGTCCTCTGCTTGTGCTGATTGACTCCAGGAAATGCCTGCAATCCTAACGCTCCTTCTGTGTTTTTTAAGCAGGCGCTCTAATTGCACCGCCTAAAATAAAATCATCAGGCTAAATTTAAATCTGGATTGCATCAATTGTTGAAGCCTGACAGCGGGGTTTTCCTGCTGATTAATGCAAGATTGGGTATTAGTGTAATGTTCGTATTTCTTTTTCTTTACTACATTCGTTCCTTTCAGGTACAACTGTCTTTAGAATGCCTTTTTTTTTCCTCTCCCCCTAAAAGAGAAATAAATTATTCTGTCTGCTAGAAGCTTGTCTCCCTTGCATTTTTCTCCTTGAAATTGTTGGCAAATTTGCTGCAAATTTGCACCAGTTTTGACTGTGGCTAGGAAAGAGATTAGTTTCAGGTGTAGTGAGATATGCGTCATGAGAAATGGAGATTCCCTGTAAAACACTTTTTTTTTTTTTTTTTCTGGAATTATTGAATATACTGGCATGGGAGCATTGGGTGATGCCTGCTTGTGGGAGACTGCAAAAATGCCCAAATAGCTCTTGAAAATACTATAGAAATGACTGAGTAAATGACATTCGTGGCTAATAAAGAACAGAGAAAGGATAATAGTTTTGTCCCAAAACAGCAAAATCAAAAAAAAATCTTATTCTCTACTTAAACCTGAAACTGTGAAAGGAGGTAAATAAAAACAGTGAGTGAACTTAAGAGTCTTTTGATGTTCTGTTTTTTATCAAGCGATTGTTAATCTGTTGTCTTGAGTGCAGTCGTCTCCCCTCTCTTGCTTCATCTTTCTGCAGTATAAATAATGCAGAGGGCACCTGGAGCTTTAAGTGCATCAGGCAATTCTCATTTCAGAGGGGCAGCAGCGAAGCTTGTAGGCAGTTCAGTTGAGCCCTTTAAAAAATGTATGAACAAACTTTTGCCACTTAAGACTCTAACCAATTTCTTTTATTTTCTGTGACTTCGCTCATGAAAAAAATAAAAAACCATAGCTTTTGTGCATCTTATTGAGTCCTGATCATTCCTAATAAATAAGGTTCCTAATCCCTAATAAAATCCTAACTAAAAAGAGGGCCTTCTAATAGATGCAGAAATTATCCAAAAATCGGCCTCCTGCTGCATTGCACTTGATTTATGGCCATTAAAGGAGAGTAACTGAGGAAACCTGAGCAGATTCTTGCTTGGTATCTGCCAGTTTAAAATAGATTCCTCGGACAATTGTTGCGGGCAGCTCTGGTATAAATTAATGGTTAATTTAATTTGACCTTTTTAAGAAGCATATACCATAAGTAACTCCCTTAAATGTCCTGCATAAATTACTTAATTTACGAAATGCAATTTGCTTGCTTTTATTTGTTTTATTGCCTACTGTGTGCTTTCAAAGCCATCTCCAGCCGCTTCCCTAATGTAATAAAACTGAAATGAAAGTCAGACGACTGTCAAATGACTAGGCAGCTCTGGAGCTAATGAAAATGAGTAGATTTGAGTATTATTTAACTGATGCAAGACAGATGTTCTCAAGCTGTTTCATGATGTTTCCGCAGAGCTTGTTGCAAATCATATTCCTTCTCGTTGCATGGGCCTCTAGGCTTCTTATTTTCTCTTTGTGAAAACATAATATCCCTATATAAATAGGACGAATGCTTACATGGGAAAATTCGTTTTAGGAATATACTCAGTAACTGTTCAATGAAAATTAAGGAATCTTATGTTGATTCTGATTGTAGTTATAGCTTGCGCAGCCTTGTTTACTGATTGCTGTGGCAGAGTGGACCCTAACCTTCCTCAACACGGACCTGGTTGAGACCTTTTCATATATATATATATAAAGACAACGAATAACTGAATTACTTGATCATATGTAATCTGCCTGTGGAGAAAATTATTGGATCTAATAGATCACTCGAAGTAGACACATGGCATTCAAAAGAGGTGGCAGGCCCTAGAGTAGCATGTGAGCTTAGATTCTTTATAAGCTGAGGACTGAACCCAATAGGTTAAGCTGCATTTCTTGGTGTCAGTGGCTGACAAGTAGCGTTATGGGTGTAAGATGTGGATTCTGTTTGGAGTAGAGATTTTTAAGCCAGGTAAGCTTTATTTTGGCTTTCATGTCATTGCAGTGACAAATAGAAAGATTAATAGGTGGCAGTTCCATGGTTATCATATAGTTTGCAGAGGTTGTTGAATGGGTGGGAAGTAGCATGAATTTTTATGCTCATCTCATCTGTGACCTAAAGATCTTCTGCAATTTACCCGTATTTTTAAAGCTTTTCTGCTTTCTCATCTTGATCAGTACTGCCTGCTGTAAAAGGACTTCTTTCCTCTTTTCTCCCAGTTTGTGTAGTTTCTATGTGGTCTTTTAAAAATCTCAGTATCATTTTCATATGCACTAAATAATCTCTCTGTATGCTGCTATTTTGCCTTAAGGCTTCTTCTGCAACTATTTTGCAGATAAAACAGCCATTAAACTTGCACGGAATTGTAAGCTTTATTTTTGTTAATTGAATTCTATGAGATTTTGCTTTTTATTTTGATGAAAACTGGCTGAGACCTCTAGTCTGTGTGGAGAGGAAAAAAACCCCACTTCTGCAGTATTTTTGTTTGGAAATTATTGGTAGTTACGTTAAGCGTATATTCAGCCATTACTTTTTAGTCCTACTCCATCAGTTTTGTTATCAGAAAAATATTTAAGGTATTTATGTTTTAGTTTTGTTGCAGTCTTTGTAGTTTTCTCCAATAGGATTTGAATGAAATATATGAAAGATTTTCTAGTAGCATTTACTGGGACAAAAGTTGTAAAAAAACGATCCTTTAAATCTTATCTGAGCCAAAATGTATCTGAAACTCAAATATTTCCATAGTGATATAAACCATTCTCTACTGATAAATGATTTTTAGCTTTTATTTAAAATAATTCTAATTATCTTTGTCATTTATCATTTCTTGGTGATTATATGTGCTTTATATTATAATATTCAAATTTCTTAGTTCTTAGGAATAATAATAGCTGATACGATGAGCTGGTTCCATCTAAATTGCTTTGTTCATCCACACGGCTTTTACTGATTAAAGAGATTTTGCAGGTTCATTAGAGATGAAAGATCTGTCTTATTTTATTACAGGTGCAGATGAAACAGACCATTAACATGCTCGAGCATGTAGTGTACCAAGGTAAGTGTTCTCTGCAAGGGGTGAAATCATCACTGGCTTTCTCTTCTTGCTATTGACACAGTGACTTATTATTTAAATAATATCTAAATAAAATTCTTGTGATTCTTCTCATTACTTCCAAAAGACATATGTCTAAAATTTTCATGTTAGCAGCTTTTATTTTCCTCCCCTTCCCTGCCCTCCTTCTCTTTTCACAAAATAATCCATTTATGTCTTTAGCCTTTTTAAGTTCTGACTCCCTCATCAAAACTGAATTTAAGCAGTCCTGGTTAATCAGCGTGTAACAACTTTCTAGGTATAACTGCAGAAGGATAAAGGCTGATTGAACCAAAGTTAATTTTGACTTGGCTTTTACCTTCGAATTATTTAGCAGCTCAGCATCAAACCCACTTCACCACAACATGCCTTCGGGGTCCGTCATAGACAGCGCAGAGCTCAGTAGAGCTTAGCTACCTCAAAAGCAATGCTCTAGTTCCAGTGATTTCTGCAGTGTTGGAAAGCTTTGCTGCTCATGAGAGTGCAATGAAAATTATCAATTAGAATACAAATGTGCTAATTAATGTATTAAAGGATTAAAACTCCAGTAAGTAAATAATGAAGTCAACAGCATGCTTGCTGATATGCAAAATTAAGTCCATTCTGAAGACTGAATCTGTGCACATCCCACCTTTAAAATGGCCACTTTTGCTTGGGATTGTATCACTGCACTTTCCTGATGATTTCCACCACCACAGAACTTCAACATGTAATTGCATAGAGCAAGAAGAGATGGAAAATAGATTTTAGTTTGTTTAGTTTAATTTTTTTTGGAAAGGCTAAAGCAAATTCTAGTGGTACCTGTACGAACCCTCAGAATATTACAGAGTCCTTTCTGATGACATTTTCTTTTCATTCGTGACACTGATATGTACCAGAGTGGATAATAAAGAAGACAGAAGAATCTTTCAGCTATGGCGATTTACTGGAAACATAATGACTAATAGTGTTGGGGAGGGATTACTGGTTTTAAATGAATAAATATCGTTCTTTTTGTTAGGGCTTTGAAAGGGTTTTAAAATCGGTGTGATTGTGAGAGAAAAATGTAGCAGTTATAACTTGAGATGGATAAGGGCTCTATTTTCTTCATGTTAACAACAGGACTGTTTATATATCGCTGTTCTGTCTCAAACATAATTCATTACAGTTACAAAGAGTCATACAAGTTTAGAAGTTTAGTGAGACACGCCAAGGAAAACAGCAGATGCTGTTGGCTGGTTTCTAAGTAGTGATCTTCTGAGATAAGTAAATACCATTTCTTGTTTCTGTGTTAAGTGCATCCACATACAGGTATGTATATAAACTCACTGAGTCAAATGTTCTTCTAGTGTGTGTGCAGAAACCAAATGCAAGAGCTATTGTATTTCAGATGCAACATACATTTCAGGTTTCAGTCATTTATTATCTTGAAAACTCTCTGCTATTTTCTGCAGAAATTAATCGTAATTTTTGGAAAATGTACTAATTTGAGTCATTAGAACATTGCGCCTACCTAAAACTCCTGTAATTTCAGCTAATTACCTGTTGTTCACTGTTTGTGTAGCTGTATAGCTTATCTGTATGTTGATTCAAATCTATATGTTGATTAAAACAAACCCACAATCCCCTTCCTCTCCCCTTTCTCCCCCCCCCCAAAAAAAAAAACCCTATTTAATTTCATGGAAGTGGGGGGCTCTGCGATTCTGTGAAATAAGCTGAATTCTGTAATTGAAGATGAGTGGACAAGTGTAGCGTTTAAATATAAGTTTTCAAATTTCTCTTTCAATAGAATTTGATTGTTTTTTAATTAATTTTGAACCTGAAACTTACTGAAGGCTTGGGGAGCCTGAAATACAAAAAATCTTTTTGTTTTACCAAAGGAGTATACAAGACATACATTACTTGCTTATGTAAGTTTTAAGAAAATCTTTAGATTCTCATATTAAAAATTAATATATAGGATGGTAATGATACAGTTTTTCTGTACCAGTAAATGTTCTTTGTGTTAGATCTGTAAAAAGAGGTAAGACATCCTGTATTTCATTTGCAAACACCTGGGTGGCTCTACACAAACAAATCATAGAATTTCCTTGAGCCACTTGGTGAAAAAAAGTATTTGAGGAATAATTTTGAGGAATACAGGGAATATTATTACCAAAAAAAAAAAAAAGTTATATTAAACGCTAATACTCTATTAATTTGTAATGTGTAGAGTACAGACAAGCTTGAAAATCCAGCGTCACTAAAGAGAAAAAATTCTGTAGAAGCTACATTATGGTTTTTGATATGCTTTTACAGGGATGTAGATGGTGAATGATTTAATAGTCGCATCCAAGTCTACCCCTCCTGGGTTTTGCTTGATGGATGTCAGAAGACTGACTATACTGAAAATCCTTGTGGTGCTGTTCAGGTCCTTACCCCTCAACTACTTCAGGGTAAGTGCCTTGTTAGCAGCTTCTGCCTTCTTTGGAGAATTCTTCCACCTCTGCCCCATCAAGATTTTTGGTAGTATCTGAAGTGGTCCATGATGCTGTTACCTGAGAACCTACAAATGGAGAGTGGGGCAAGAAGTGACTGCAGGAAGGCATAGTCTACCTTGAAGGAGTTGTAAATTTGACATTGCATCTTTGTTTCTGTTTCACCTGACAGTAAAACCTGCTAAAATTCCAAAATTAACCAGAGAAAATTAGCAAGGTGTTCCCACCTCCAGAGATTTCTCTGTGAATTTGTATACCAAAGGGAAAAAGCAAACAAGCAAACAAGAACTTAGCTGTTCTGCTGAGGCTGGGGCTCATTCTCTCTTGGCTGGGTTTATTTCACAGACCTCATCAGAATACAGAGTAGCAGCTGTGTGTCCTGTTTGTCATTTCACATCCTCAATCCTGACTTGCAATGCACCCTGACATGAGTATGATGAGTTGGAGTATATGATTTTTACTTTGTGGGAAATCCTCATCCTTAATGTAACCATATTTTTCTAGGTTTCCTATTTGGAAAGCAAGCAAACAAAAACTGGAAGCAGATCCATACTGTCATGTTGTTTTTCAGTGTCTATATTTTGTAATGTTTTATCAAAGTACATCCAAGCTGAGGCTTTGTGCTGTCCTAGAGAAGTCCAGCCAAATGCTGACAATTAACACAATTTATTTCCAGCTTTGAGAGGAAATTCCACTATTTCTGCTCTGGAGGCTTAAAGGGACCCTACATTAAAGATCCTCTGAGACCACTGTTCCTTTTCAGAGAAGGAGGGAAAAGTAGAAATTGCATTTGACAAGATCTTGATGAGATCAAGAGGTGGCGGTGCTGTAACAGTGACTAACAGTTTCTTTCATTCTTTCATGTTAGTACAACTCTTCTGTTTTAACAGTTTTCCACATACATTTTAATTTTAAAGGATCTGAATTTCTGAGTCTTGTTGGTCTTCGACATTATAAGACGCAAAAGAATTGTAGCTTGAATATTGTTTTTTCCAAGTAAGAGGGGCATAGGTCTGAAGAACTTAGTTTTGATATTTCTGACTGAACAACCCAGTAGCTGTTAGGCATTTCTAACTTTTTGGTTAAGTCTCTTAAACTGTAGGAGAAATTGCTAATTGGGATTTAATTGTTTAAGAAAGGACCCTTGCCCCATCAGGGAACTGTAATTTCTTTTTGTAGGTCTTAATGTGGAAGCAGTCTGGACTGTCAACTGTGATTTCTGTGTCGGAAGATGTTAATCAAAGTCAGGCACATCAGACTTGGGGTGACATTTGTCTTATCTTTTAAGTAAAATGTTCTGCCACTGCAGAGTTAGGTCTTAAGCATGATGCTTTTCACAATAATCTCTTGAATCAATCCTGCTGAAAGGGTTCAGATCACTTTGTTTCTCCCTTCAAAACTCAGGAATTCAGCTTGAACAGTGTCACATATCCAGTGTTTACCTCTGTTATTTAGAGAGGATTTTGGAGCAGTCCCTTTGTCACAGTTGTGAAGACAGTCAGCTACACAGGTTGAAATGGGAAAGAGGGTAGGACTATTAGGACTGGGTAAGAGTAGTCATTTCCCTGTGTGATGGAATGCCCTATTGGAGGAACTTTTTCAAAGAGCTAAGGTAAATTTATCATGGAGAATACAAAGGCTGCCAGCATGATGGCAGGGATGTCCTTGGGGGAATGCCCACATAAGGTGTATGGTGCGAGTGAAGATATATATGGGTAGATCTTTAAGCCATAAGAGCTAACATGTAATAGAAAAAAGTTGATATGTGAATTCCTCCCTGCCATTCTCCCCTCCCTCCAAAAAAAAAAATCCAAAAAAACCCAAGAATCTTCTTTCACAAAGAAGATGCAATGTAACTGAGGTCACTTAAACTGAAGAGTTTGTCTACAGAACACCTTGACCTGATGGTGCTGTGAAATGCTGTAAAATCCAGACAGGCCTTGTTTTTAATGCCAGAAGGAAGAATGCTTTATAACATAAAAATGAATAATCTTTCCCTTTCTCCCTCTAGCTAAGATCGTTCTTGTTTGTCTTTTCTAACATCTATTACATTTTGCGGGTTATATCGGTGGAATCATCCTGTTCTCACGAGCCTGTAGAAACTCAAGAATTGTGTATTCTCTGTGATTTCTTTGCTAGATGAACTTCTGTTCAGCCCGTTTCAAACAGCCAAAAGTTCAAGATGTTGGGGGGTACCTTGGGGGGTTCAGGCAGCAATGGGAGGGTAGCCAGGCCAGGCAGTTCTGCATCACTCAGCAAACGCGCTGGCTCGTGGGCCTGCTCGTTGGCTCTGTCCTCACATGGTGGTTACTGACAAAAGCCTGTCTTTGGTCGTTTATAGTGGCTATACGTTGTGGGGTGGTTTAAATGGTATTCAATCTTTTTATTTGCTTAGTGCTGCTGTAGTTAAATTCCCACTGGAAGCTTGCACAAGGCTAAGAGCTGCAATAACTTAAATATATCTCTTTCCTCCTGTGAAGTTCTTATCATTTCAGTGCCTAATTTGTAAAGACCTAAACTGTAGCACTATTCATCTTCCCAAAGGGGACTGTATGAGACCCAGGAGATGAGTAATGGCTTTTCTCAATCAACGTTTTCAAATGCCATTGTCTCGTCATTCTTTGTTCGCACATCAGCACTGCAGTGGGTGTTTTGTAGCACAATATGAAACAAGGGGCTTGCTGCTAAGAGCTTGCGATTTAAACAAGGCAGCAGCAATCAGACAAGGGGCTGGCATGCATTAGCACTTGAGATTCAAGGACTGAATGTGTTGTGCACTGAGGGCAGGTGTGAGGGAGAATGAACAAACACCAGGTGGAGACCAGAGGCCTCTCAAGCGCACCAGGGTAAGTTGCCAGGTGCTGCTCGTAGTCTGTGCTAGCATTGATTTGTACATCCTCAGAGGTTTATGGAGTTTCAACTTGTCCACTTGTATTGCAGTTACATTTTCTTCGACAAGTGTCTTGCTATTCCATAGAAATTTAACCTAGGTTTACTATAACATACTTGGCCCCCTTTTTGTTGTTCCTGCTACACATAAATGTTATTTTTCGGGAGCTGGATTAATCCCCAGATTAAGTGTGAACACAAGATTCACGACACATCACTATTTGTATACAGTGTATTTTCAATACGTGATGAAAACAGCATGAATTTTCTGATTTAGCACTTGTGCAGTGCAGGAAGGAACTATACTAGGTCATGAAATGGTGTTTTAGACATGTATATCTACATGATTCCTAGTTGAACTTTTCCTAATCTTTCTACTCCTACTAACTTTCTAACTCCTGCTCACACTAAGGTCCATGGAGTGAGGCTTGCAGTTTTGTTTGTGTCCTGCTGTTTGTGGAACGAACAGAGTCTCTTTGCCGGTTGTACTGCGGCCTTGCTGGCTATTTTCTGTTTTCTATTTGTGTTGTCTGATTTCTCTTTACTGACTGTAGCACTTTGAACTTGTTATTGAGTTGCATCTTGTTGATGTCAAACTCTTTTCAATTGATCGGATTAATTTTGAATTCTAATTCTGTCACGGAGAGTCCTGACGACCCCTTTTCCATATATACTTCTGATCCATTGTGCAAGCTGTTAGTGCTAAGTATCAAAGAGGAGTGAAGCTGCAGGTGGTGAAAAGTGGGGCGGGTGCTGGGACCCCAGGAGTGCAACATGATTTTTGGTCTAGAGCAGGGAGCCCTTCTTCTGTCTCCTTTTTGCTGCCGCAGGTAGTGCAGCAATAATTCAAACCAGCACTTCATTATCCCAAATCACTTTAAATGACAATAAATACTTTTATTTCCATTTTATAGAGGGGGACAGAGGGCAAAGCGGTGCGGCTGGTGGCGGAGCTGCTTGTGCCCTGAGCAGCACCTGGTGCTCGAGGCTGCCTGTCGCCTTCCCCGTGCCTAGCTCTGCAAAGCTGGTGGCAAAACCTAGTGTGTCTATGCAACAGGAGTGGTTTCAGCCTTGATCAATGCTTACAAAATGCTTGGGAGTAGGTTAGTGTTCCTGATATTGCTAATAGCAAGGAAAGAGAAGGGATAAATAATAATAATTAAGAAAAGATAGAAAATTATCACAGTGTAGCTCTTCAATCCCAGTTTCTGTGTGCTCTGAGGCAATGAGTGGGTGATATACAGCATCCCTGTGCCCGCAAGCTGTGTGTCCACCTCCTCTTTGCTATTTATTACAGGTAGGTGAGAGCACTATACTGCTGATGTCATGACTATTGATTTGAGGTAAGTGAGTGTGTCGCTGCAAGGGGATTTATGTGTTGTCCTCTTCTGCTCATTGCGACAGGAAATATGTTGCAGGGTTCTGAGTTCAAGGGTTGATGCTGGGATGTGAGGTGTGCAGGCAGGGATTGCTCTGCTTTTCCAGGGTGAAAGCAAAGATTTTGGGGCTCCTGCTCTGTTAAAGCTGTTTGTAGTACTGCCTCTCTACTCTCAGTTTCTTTGTGTTTGTATACCCTTTATTATATACCCCCTGTATTCATAATTATGCCCCATGGGCATAATTCTTGCATGAAGACAATGCTTTGATTCTCAAAGCTAAGTGCCTTTTGGGAATGAGCTGGCTATTCAGTAAGAGTGGACATTATTTTAAAGCCAGAGTTAGAATAGGCTGAGCTAGAATTGATCTTGGTGTTTTCTCACACAAGCAAATATTAACAACAAATATTACAACAAATATTAACGCTACCTTATAACTCTTGACAGTCCACTGAAACAAAAATAGACTTGAGGAACAGAACAGTGACCTGATAGCAGTCTTGAAAAGGAGTGTATTCCAGGATTTTTCTTGGTCTTTGAAGGGTAAAGGTCTAATCACAGTTTTAATTCTGTTTCCAAACATTAGCATCTGTGGCAGAGCTTGCATTTATTAATGCTGGGGAAATCTCCAGAGAAAAGTTCTCCCAGAGAAAAGTTTTGATCTGTTGGGCCCATGTAAAAACAGTTTGCAAAAAAGAAGAGCAAGTTCCCTTTCATGCAACTGCAGTGCAATATCTGCAGCTGCTAAACCACAACTTGAAGCTTTCCAACCAAAGGGTCAATGTGGAACAGTTCTTCTGGTGTCCTCAGCTGGAGGTGACATGAAGGGACATCCTTCAGGGGTTTCTCTCTGTGTCTCATTTACCAGAGTTGCAGCATAGCTCTGATTTGTGTTTTTAAATTTGTCCTTTATTACTCAATGCTCAGAGCACTAAGGAAAATTACAATTAAATAGCAAAAATGCAGATAGTTTCTTCTGTTTTGTTACAGGATATTTACTGGATTTTTGGGAGTTTGCCTAGTTCTTGCAGAGGATACTGCAGGCAGAGCTGACCTTAACGGGACACGGACTTTGCTCGAAGGTCTCTGGGCACCCACAGCTGTCAGTCAATTCCACAGGGACTTCCAGAATTTCACGTGCAGCCTAAGCAGCTATATTAAGGTCAGTGACAACCTTGCCTGCTCCTTCTGCCTCTGATATAAAGCGTGTACTTGCTATGGAGAGATGGATGCAATATTCTTATTCCCACTGGACTGGCTTCTTAGCAATTATTACAGCCATTTGCTGTAGGGAATAAGGACTGTAAAACCTCACCTGGAGAAAACTTCCCCTTAAAATATCCCTCTGTTCTGTGAAATGACCTTGTGAGAATAATGTGGAGCTTGAGATGGACGGAAATTGTTCTGTTAGAACAGAGTTGTTTAGCAGGTTTTAGGTTAATATCATTAATGCGTTTTAGTCTGGTTATATGAGGCTAAAGTGCAACCACCAAATTCTTCTCGTCAGCTCTGCAAGGAGTCTGGCAGAAAACAGTCTGTTTTATTTCTGGCCTGTGAATCATGACAGTAGTAAAGATTTTGCAAGTCGTGTGTTATCCCATGTTGAGCCACTCATTTCACTCCTTCAGCTCTACCTGGAAGACTGCTGAGGGAAAGGGGGTGACTGAGGACATGTGGCCAGAGTGGGCCTTAGTCTTCTGCGTTTGCTGCACTGCTGCTAGAGTGAACGTGGTTCTGAACTGCAGGCTGGGAAAATGCTGCTTCTCAGTGTCCGTTTTCAGAGTTTCCCAGCAACAGACACTGTAACCAATGTAAAGAAACAAGAGGGGCTTTAACCCGCTGCCTTCATTTTACAGACTCCGTTGTTTACTTGTTTTACCAATTAATTGCAACCCTACAAGAAAATAAAATAACACTGTTTATTTTTTATCTACAATTAATAATGCTGTTTCTGACTGCCAAAAGGTTGTTGTATTCAACATAGTTGAGAGGAAGCAGTTGAACATACAGACCAACCTCATCTTGCTGTTGTTTTGGCCTGTTTCTGTCCTGAACAGGGACATGTCTACCCTAAAACTTGGTAATGGTTTCATTATTGATGATAGCACATGAAATGATAGCAGGAACATTTGCAGGAGAACTGCCCATTGTTCAGTGTTTTGGCTTTGTTTTCAGTAGCACTCGAGCTGCAGGGTACTGCTGCCTTGACTTTAGATAGGAAACTCTCCAGTAGATATCTTGGAATTCATTGTTCCTCTAATAAGCTGAATTTGTGCTTAAATTTTGCCTACCTGAAAAGCAAAGGGACTTGGGAGCTTGGGTGAAGTGAAATATGCCCCCTGTCCCTCCATCAGCTGTTTTGTTTCAGAGAGCCAGTGCCATGTCCTGCACCAGATCTGTGCTCTGCATGTCGAAGTATCCGAGCTTGCATGAGTGTTCCCTTCACAACGCCCAAATATTGCTTTCTGGTGATTAACCACTACTCTTAGCTCTTTTTTAATGCCTGCCTTGATGTGTGCACATCAGGCATGTGATGCTCTCCAGGATGGTACCAAATACTACCCTCATAAGACTCATTAAGTCATTAAAACTTGGTAATGTGTTGGCATTAACTAGACAGTTACACAGTTTGGTGGGTTTTTTTTTTTTTTTTTGAAATAGAGTCTATATATATCTAAAAAATACTAAATCTCATTTAGAGCTCCATTCAGAAAGCACTTAACTTCATGCCCAGTGCTAAATTTACCAGAAACTAGGTTAATACATTAATGATGCTGCAGGGCCCTGTATTAGGCTGTTAAGTTCAGGATGCAAGCTGAAGCCTTCCCTCCCAATATTTTGAAAGAAATGGCCAAGTCGGCAAGTTTTAGCTGTCCTTCACACAACTGTCCTTTGCCATTTTGCAGTGATATGTCTTGCTGGCCACAGCTGCACTGCAGGGGTCATTCGGTGGCTTCGGAGCGACGAGCTGCCCCTAGGCATCTTCTGCAGCCCATTAGGCACAGGCTCTCTGTCTTCCGTGTCAGTTGTGACTGTCTTGCTGTCTATTTTTTTTCCTGAAAATACACATTTTTGTGGGCACTGCAAGGAAAATTACAGTACTGCTAATATTTAAAACCTGTCTGATGGCATCACCAAGCTGTGATTGAGTGCACTGTGTTGCTCAGCACCTTCAATATTTCTTTTTTTGATAGGCTCCTCTTCAAGAAAACTCGAATGATAAAGGGAAACTGGTGGAGTTTATTACTCTGTTCCATCAGAAGTTTCCTTTTCTCTGTCCCTCTGTGCAGAGGCAGATTTATTTTACTGTTCCTAGCTGGTGAAGATTGAGAATGGCACAAATAGGTTTTTCTTTTTTACACATAGGTCTTTCTTTTTTTTGCTTCAACAAATCTATTTTGTGGAGGTTGTACAATGTCACTGATTCTACCTGGTCTTTGTTTAAATTACTATCTCTCTAATTATCAAACTGTATAGATAGGGTTGCAGTATAATTTCCTTCTAATTGCTTATATTCCCACATTTACTCATACTTGCATTATACAGTTTTCAGGATGAAATAATTTCCAGGGTGCAGGAGAGATTATGTGTGAAACTCACCTCTTCTAGCAGGCATATGAAGAGTCCAGATTAGTGTATTTTCATATTATTTGAAATGAAGATATTTTGTGAAAAATGAGTAAATGTGACAAATGTGAATTCTCGAGTGCCCCTTCCCACATTGGGTTCAGCATATTTTAAAATTTCTAGAAATCATCAACATGGTCAAATTTAAAATATGTTTAAGCTTGATAGTAGGCTTTCACTGAGGCGAGGTACGTAGAGAGAATTATTAACTAGCAACAGTAACCATCTTTTAGACTAAACATATTATTAATGTTGCTTCATCTAGCTTAGTTGGTTTTTTTCCCCATCTTGGGAAGAAATAATCGGGATTTATGTGTGTCTATGCACATGTGTGTGCATATCTGTGTGAGGCAATTATTATAGCACATCACTATATCCTCTTGGACTTGGGGCAATGTGAAATTCTAGCTTATCCTTCCACCACCACAAGTGCCTACAGTTGTTTGACCCTGTATTATATGTTTGCGTAGGGTGCTGGCATGATAGCCTCCAAAATTATTGCTCCATGGTGTGATTTTCAAATCCAGTTCTCCCTTCTAAGAAGGATTTCAAAAATAATTAAATGTAGGAAGTACTAAAGTTCATTAGTAAGTAAATTCTGACACTGCTTGTTCTCACTAGTGATAATTCTCTAAGTTGGAAATAACTTACACAAGAGAAGATGGAATAAAGCTCTTAATAATAAATAGAAAAACTGCATTTCTTGGAGGAAGAGGATAGTATGGGAGCATCAATTCTTTATTATTGTGTTATCAGTTTGGAGTTCTGGCTTTGCTGCACTTTTCTGGAAGAACAGTGTCTTCCAGTCAGACGGTTCTTGTCCTGGCTGACACTGATTTGAAGCTCTCAGGCTGCCCAGCTCTTTTGTTTCTTGCAGAGGTGATAATTTCCACTGCTGAACCACAGCCTGCTCTGTCTTATCACTTATCTCTGTCACTAGGACTCCTGGTGCCTTTAAAACATGCCCTCCTCGTGCTGCTGTTCTTCCCTGGAGTCTCATGGCACTGGGTTTCTCCTCAGCTGAGGGTCTCTGAGGGGACAGATTTCACCTTATTGTGCTATCTCAAGACACATTGCTTCAAAAAAGGGTCACCCCTGCCTGCCAGGGGCTTGAAGGAGACAGAAGACATCATCCCTGCGTGGCAGGTCTCCATGAGCTGAGAGCACCAGAAGTTGCTGTTGCCGTGAATAAACCCAAGTACCAACTCACTACCCAACAGAGGGTTAATTCCATTTAGAGTGTTTATTTGAAAGGAAGTCTACAGTAATCTCCATATGTCCCCGGACTCAATCCTCTGCTTTGCTCGGAGCTGTATGTAAACATCCATTACAGTTTTTTGCCTTCTCTTTCCCTCTGCCAATTTAATTTGTTGTTGTTCTGTACTGGATGGCACTTTGTAGCTCTTAAAACAGCTTTGATGCTTATCTGTTAAGGTATTGTAAAGATTAATGAAATAAAGCACTTTTGTGGGTAGGAGTGGGTAGGGTAGCAAACAAGTTATTACAGCACTTTGTAAGTGATGAAATATCATAGCATAATTTTCTGCGAATTCTGCGTAGCTTGGCAAGGATTTGCCTTAAGAACTATATGTTTTTAATTATGGTAACATTTTGTGGATCCAAAGGCTATTGTTTTCCCAGCTTTGAAATACTGGTTCTCAGTTGTGCACATGTAGATTTTCAACGCGCATATGCAGATTTCTGGCCAAAAGGGCTACGTCTTGAACTGTGGAGAGCACAGAAATTTTGAATTGAAATCTTATTTTCCTTCTGAATCAGACTGAAAGCCTAAAAAAATTAAAAATAAGAATAGTTTCAAGGACTTTCTTTTAATGATAGCATTTTTTATTGGCGTACCTGTTGAATTTTGCTTCACATTGACTTAATATTAGTACAATTTTGATTAAAATATGCATATATAAAATATATTTTGAAAACTCCTGCTCAGCATCCACAAATGCAGCTGTATGTTCTTTCTGCTCACAGTTTGATATTGAAAATTAGTTTTTAACAAGAAAGATATCCAATATGGTGTGTATCACTTTCAAGGGCCCCATAAATTCCTCTAAATGTGACCCTAATTGTTAGGTCAATTAGGTCACCTCCTAATTGAGTGCTTAAAGTCATGGTTCTGAGTGCTCTTAAAAATAAAGCTCCTTCTGGCTCTCATTTTCTCTTCCCCTCTTGTCCCTTTGCACGAGAACATCTGTTCCTTCCTGGTAATTTTCCATTTAATTGTCATCCCTTTTAGGAGTAGAATTTGATGAAGTTCTCCACATCTTTACATCTATACATTTTCTTATGGATCTTATAAGCCTAAACCATTTACCTTCTAAAAACTTCTTTCCTCTAATTAAGAAACTTCTTGTATAACTACATGTTCAGATAGTGCAGAAGCATAATTTAAATTCCTCAATTAAGTTAGTTAATCCCTTCTGAATACCACTGCATCTTCCTTATTGCAGAATCCCCTCAGAACTCTTATTCCAAAATCTTCCTTATTCTCCAGATCAGTTTTTGTAATACTGAAGGATGTTACAGAGAACTATGAGTGGTTTCAATTTCAAACCAATGAGTCTAATCCAAAGACTACGACTGGGAGTTTTGTATTTTATTTAATGGTGTGTGGATACAGCTTAGCATCTTCATCCTTGTGCCTAGCTGTTGTGTAGAGCTTTTTAAAATAATGACATTTCCTCTTTTGCATTTAAAATTTAAACCTGACAGGAAAGCAAGGAAACCCTAGGTTTCAACAGGAGGAGTTTCTCAAGTGTCTTATGAACGGTGGGGATCTCTGCCTGTGTTGATGCCTCCCTCTCCCCATCGGGCTGGGCACGCAGGTTGGTGGGGCGCCCCGGGCACCCCAGGAACTTGGATGGAGCACAGCGTGCAGAAGAGCAGTCTGCTGCAAATCAACCCAATTTGGGAAGATACCCTTTCTGGAGAGGCAAAAGATTGATCCTGAGTTTTCAAGATAACAAATATTTAAGAAAAAATAAGTAGGAAGCAAGTCCAGGAAAGATCACTTAGTGTAATAAAACTGTCTTTTTTTGTCTTAAAATCTAAATGCAAAGAACAAGCATATCTAGGCAAACTAAGGCAGGCTGAATTTTTAATATGTAATATTATAATTGCATATTATATATATAAAAATACACAATATGTTCTAAATATATAAATATACAATGTGTTTTGTATTTTTATTAATAAGAGCTTTGTGAAGATCAGTACTGCTTAAAATATGTAAGTTAGTATTTTAATTTTTAGACAGTTATGGAAAACAGACAATTCTAATTAGAAAAGCATATCCACAGTCAAGGAATTAGACTCCAACACCCACATCTAGATGAACTCTTTTCCTCATTTTTGAGGAGTAAACATCCTAGGAGTTGAGGAATTCTAAAGGCTTCAAGGAAACCAAGGTTTTCATCCTAGTGTGGCGAGTCAACTTGTTACAATGCAAAGTGTTTCCACATCATCACAGCTGAAAACAAATATATTGCTTGAATGAACCCTGTAGTTATGGAGCCCTTGTGCTCTGCTAATATTTTATTTTCTATGAGAACCTCACAACCGAAATCCTATCATTTATGGATAGTAAGACATAGCAAGTGAAGAGAATTTTTTTCCCTTATTTAATCCTACCATAACCTGATAATTTATCTCCCTTATTTTTTTTTGTGAAGCATGTCCCACTTTTTTTGTGATTAGAGCTCAGATTTCTTAATTTTCACAGGCTGCCCTGTCAGCTCTTGACTTGAGAAAATTCCCATGGAAATCTAAGGAAGACATTGTCACTGTAAATCTGCCAGGAGATGTAATTTTCTGGCAGGACTTCCTGCCTGTTGGCTGGCTGTATGCAGTAATGTGTTTTGATGCCCATCAAAGATGTAGGGTTGATGACAGTTCAGGGGCAGCACGGAGAGCCTCCTTCAGCTAGAAGCCAGCCTAGTTTGCTGGAAGGGCCTTTTCTTAAGTATAGTGCCCCAGGCAGTATAAGTTCATTGCTTCTCTTCCTAAGGCCCCTAGACTCTCCCTCAGCTGCTTTTAAAACAGCAGCCTTATGCATAGGGATGTGTTCAGGTGAATGAGCCCGAGCATCCATGGAGTAAAGGAGTAAGGGTTTCTGTAGCAATACATATAGGGTACGTGGATCAGAGGTAAAGGCTGGACTTACTGTTACTGTCATGTCAAGAGCTTGTCAAGTTAGGTGCAGCATTTTGTATTAATAATTGAAAAAAAAATCAATCCGAAATAAACGTTTTTTTTCTTTTTTTCTTTCTCTTTTGGCCAAGGTTGCTGCTTCCGACATTGATGATGAATGGATTAGGGGCCCAATCGTGGCTAATTTTACCGAATTTCTAGAGTTTTTTTTTTTAAAGAATTCTTTGAAAGAAAAGAGAAAAACTTTTTGATCACTGCTATCCATAACTTTATTGCTAAGGAAAACTATATCAAAATCTTAACAGTGACTCTCTTGGAGACCTTCCTCACATTTCAACACCTGAAGGAAAGTGAATATCTTATCTGCAATTTGGATAAAGCAGAGGGGAAATGAAAGGGGAAACCATCTGATTAATATGAGAGCTTGTGCTTAATTTATCTTTGCATGGTAATAGTGTTCTGGGATCCAATTAGATCTTAGTCAAGTGACTTTTCTGGAGCAGTAGTTAGTATGGGGTGCTTATGGCAGGTGCAAAATTATATCTTTCCCAGTCTCAGAAGGTGAAGGATGATCTGACTTCATGTGTTTTTATTTACTTGGTAGTAGTGATTTTCTTTACTTGGTAACCCACCAACCAAAAGCATTGCAAGCTACTTAGCCAAATGGCACCTCTTGGAGACTTGCTCCATCTCCCTTCTGGTCAGCTGCAATGAATCAGGTGAGTCAGCAGAGCTGAGCTCCATTCCTTGTGTGTAGCAACAACTGCTAAGCAGCAGGGCCCGCAGAAGAACTCAGCCTTCCTGTCAGAAAGATAGATTCTTATGTAGATATGATGAGAGTCTGATTTAAATCCGTATAAATGAAATAAGAATTGCCCCCTCTGAAGTTGGCTGGTTGGAACGTTTTTGTGTTCTGTTACATTGCATGCCTTCCTGCAGCAATTTCTGCCTTTGATAAGTGATTGTATTTGACTTAGAAGTAAGGGGAATTTTACATCTTACTACCAAGGTTGCAGACCTAAGCGCCCTGTCCAAAACTGCACATCTGACACGAGGATGCCAGCCAAGCAATTGGCCATCGAAATTGTAATTCTCCTGTGCCAATATGAATATTGCAGCAGGGCTTTGGAGATAGTTTTGAATATTAGATTTCTGATAGAGCCATTATTATCTTAACAGACTACACATGTTTATGCTGAAATAATCTGATTTTTGACATTTTGTCCATTCAGACTGCATATTTATTGGTTCGTGGAGTTGCCTGCATCCTCAAGAAATGGCTCTGATTAAAAATCTTGGACAATTTCTTTCTATATAAAGCTTTTAATAGGCATAGAAATGATTCATGCTGCACATTAAATTTGGTATTTCTGCAAGCGTGGACCTAGAGTGCTGCAGCAATTTCCATGTTTCTTAAGTTTGATCTTCCCTTAAGTTGCTCGTTTAAATGACTGAAACCTCATCTAAGTTATCATACTGTAAATATATAAATGATACCTGCTTGAATCAAATTTTGTTCTCAAATCTTAGCTTTAAAGTCTTTTTTTTTTTTGTGCAAAGTGAGCAAAAGAGATTGTGTGTGATATTCCTCTAGAAGATTATGTGATAAATTAAGGTCGGTCAGAAAGTCTGTGGAGCTGTACGTAGCCAGAAAAAACTAGAACTATGACAGACTGTCTCTTTTATTATTATTTTTATTTTTTATTTTCAATAACTAAAAATAGCAAGTTTCCTAAGGACAGACATTCCAGTTTCTAGAAACTCTTTATCTCCAAGATGTGTCCTACATAATCAGATCTAGAAGCAGGGATGGAAAGAAAGGTGTACAGATGAAGTTTAATGTATTTTGAGATATTTTGCTGGGGCAAATCGGTAGATTGTGGCCGAGGTCTTTAAAATTGCTTGTTTTCTGAGAAGTTCATTTAGATATACACTCATGTTTGAGTCAAAAGTTGTGTTGATTTATCTGCTGAGACTCAGGGAAAAATAGTATGTTGCAAGAATGTGTTATATACACTGGGTGAATTTTGATTACAGGTTCAATGAGAATTCATCCAAGCTTTATTTATTTATTTATTGAGATAATGTGTGCTATATCAGAAGACTTATTTTCAAAGCTCTTGCAGGGTTTTAATATACTAAGAGAAAAGATGAAGAATATTGATTGCTTCTGTAGTTTATTGAGAAAAATGTACACATTCTGGCTAGAAATGAAATCAGTGCACAATAAAAAAGGAACTGCTGATGGTCTATTTAGTGTGCCTGGATAAATTCTGGAAAAGAAGTATAATTTGAAGACTTTTTGAACTAACTTTCTGCTATAAACATGAAACTTAGTTCTTGTTTCAAGCAGGTAGGAGGAAAATGCATTAGGTCTTATCTTTTACTTCCAAGAAAATTAAAAAGTGAACAGAATTACTTGGACGCTTGTGGGTGTGAATGCTGTGGTTGCCAGAGTGTACTCTTAAAACATCTGAAAATACTTATTCTTTATTATGAGGTGGAAGTTGTGAGATTTAGTGTGTCATAACCTGCATTTATATACCAATGTACAGCCTTTTAGGACTGGGATTGTATTAAAAACTGCTTTTATACTGAGCGTTGTGATTTTGCTGCGGTAAGAAGGATGCAATTAGGCTACAGATGTGGGCAAGAGAACTTTACAGCACGTCACACACAAACTGTGAATTCTTTAAAACCTTCTAGTTTCTTCGTAGTCTGTTCTTGTGCAGGGGGAGGAAGAGTTGTTAACAAAAAGATGTGTGTTCCAGGAATTGCATATTTTCATTAGAAAACTATTGATACATGTTACAGAGAGCAGCCCATAAGAGAAAGGTTTATTAAAAGAATGAGAGTAATAATAAAATATGGTCATTTATTTGGTGTTGGTTCTGTGTTCATTATTCTATAAAACATCTAATTTTTTTTTTAATATATGTTCTGATATCTGTTGTTGTGGACTCTTGATCACAGACTGAATTTTTTAAATTCATATTCAATTTTAGGCCACTGTAATTAGATTGTACAAAGTGATGAGTCATTTCTTTATGAGCTTGGATTTTACTGGATGCCCAGTAAAAACTGTTTGCTGGGAGATTTAATAAGAAAACATTTGAACTTCTGCAGTGACGTATTAAAAAAAAATAATAATAATAATAAAGAAAAGAGCTTGTGAGTACTGGCCACTACTAGCATGTATGTTAGGATGCCTGGGCTCGTTTGCTGTTCTGATACTCACTGACACTGGAGAACTGAGCATGCTACTTAGTTCTAATTTTTGATATAATTGTTCTCTCTTTGTTTTCTACTTGTTCTGCTATCCAGCCAGAGACAGCTGTGTATGATATCTGCACTGTTGTTTATTATTTATTATTATAGTAGTCCTTGATTTTAACTTCTCTGGCCTCTTATTCCCTTAGAGGTAAGATAGCAGTAATGACCCTTGTTTTTAGCATTCTGAAATAGCCACATAATGCTATTTTATTTTGTTGGTGTTTTTACAGTTCACAATATATTCTAACGGGATTACTTTCAGAACTGTAAATGAATTAGCTTGCAAAGCAAAGTGTAAGACTCAATAAAATTTGGGGCTCAAAACCGATTTGTCAGCAGGAAATGCACAAGTATCCTTGGCTTCCTCGTGCCATCCGTGTCAATGAGGGATGAATCTATAAGCAGTCAAGTTGAACAGATACTTCACCAATTTCCAAAGAGAGTTCAAGCCATCTTATGTTACATTTTAAAGTCACTTTGATTCTTACATATATACTGCACACATGTATAATATAGTACGTTCAGCTCTGAGAAGCTCGGAACAGTTATAATGTGAAGAACAATTTATTTCACTGAGGATTTTTCTTCTTTTATCCTAGACAGAAAAGCAACATTTCCCATGAGTTTATAAATTAACTCAAAAATTAATGGTTTTGCTTGTAAGATTGGGTGAGTTGGTACCTCACACTATTAATGTTTTCAGTATGCAGCATCCCAGGAACAGATTAACATAGTTTGACATCTTTAGAGATTTCCATAAGAATTTATTTTTTTCTTGGCCTGCTATGATCCGCACACCGTAGATGTCACTCTTATTCTACTTTCCATTTTGAAGTCAGCAGCAAAACTGGTGGCATACAAATAGCAGAAGCTGTGAAAAGTAATCCTGTGTAAATATTTTCACTGGTCAATGTCCATATAAAATGAAAATATATGAGCATAATTTAGAGGATTACATTGCTTTTGCAGAATTAATTATTATATGGATTTCATTCTCTGTCCTTTGCTTTTTTCCCATTAAGAAGATGCATTTTTTTCATAGACATGATTACTATTCAAAATACAGTTTTTTTCTGTTCAAACTGGTTCTTTTATTTTGAAGAAAGAATTGTGTTTTATTACAGGCAAGACTGATTGTTTGTTTAAAATACAGAGGTTTTCAGCAAACCTGCAGTTCATAAAATTAGGGTCAAATGGTGCGAGTGGTCTGTGATCTTCCTGTGATGTCTGACCATGAATCATCATACCAGACTGTTCCTGGAGCCGGAGAGCTGATGTTCAGTTACAGCTGCTTAGCTTTGCCACCTTGCATTGAAAATTTACTGTACATTAACCAATGGGGGAACAAGAAAATGGTGCAGAACTTAAGTTCATTGTCATTTAGGTCGTGGACATTTCGAGCAAGGGTCTGTTTTCATTAGGTTCTTCTATGATAGTGGCATGTTCTGCTCTGTAACAGGAGATGATAGATACATGTGATACTTGTGGGTAACAACAGAAATCAGTATTCATCAGATTTTTGGTACAAATTAGCATTGTGTATGGGCATAACCTAGTAAACAACTTATGGTTTGTTTTTTTTAAAGGAATGTCTGTGCTAAAGCTTAAAACTACAGAAAAGAATTCATTATTGTCATCCAAGCTGTTCTATAGTAACACATATATGTCATCAATTTTTAAAAGCAGTCACGGGACTTTCTTTTCCTGGGTATTATAGTGGGCAGAGTGAAAAAGAAAAATACCTAATGCTAGAAAACACATATTAAAACAAAGCTAAAGCTTGCCAGAGATGTGACTGTGATCTTGACTACTTTGTACACCTCAAGACCACTGTCCATGGCATGCAACCCTGACACCTGCACTAGTGTTAATTCCTAGAACCTTAATAAAACCTTAATAAAAGGAATAGCAAATTACACAACTTTGTAGCCTCACATATGTTTAAGATCTTTGCTTCAAATATATAATTGATTGAAGCTCTTTACCAAATGTTTTGGGGATCAGTCTTTGTTTCTGAAGCTGTCTTCATAGCCAGAGGTTTTAAATGGGAATATATTTTAGAAAGAAAGCAGAGTTTCTGGAACATAATTTTATAGAAAACAGAGAATTATATGGGAAATTATATTGGCATAATTTTCATAGTTCTTGCAGCTCTTACTGGATCCCTTCCATTGCTACTGGTCTTTGAACTATTCTGTTGAATGCTTGTACTAAAGAACAGGAAAATATGTTTGTTTTTCCAGAAAAGACTAAGTTTCATATGCATTCATTTAGGTCTTTAGGTACAAATAGGATGGGATGCAGGTCAAGCGCTGTTACTGTACGACAGTTTTCACAGAAGTTCATCGTTGTTATAATACTGTGTAATATATTGGGTCAAAATCAAAAGGAAATTTCTCATTGTGTTCGATTCTGCTCTTGAATTTTCCAGAACGCTGGGTGTGGATTCTGCAGATCCCCGTTACTGTGGTCTTTGCCAAGGTCCGTGGTGGTTTTTATAAGGGCAATTGTGATTTATCTCTCTTTGGGAACGCTCTGACCTTTGTTGGCTAGACGGCTGTGGACAGCGCTGAGACTCTGAGCAGCAGCTGCTTTCTCTCCCCACCTTTTCCAGTTTGAGCTGCGACTCGTTATACAGCACGAATGTGTAAGCTCTGAAACGAAGTGAAGCAGGCTTTTGGATTTATATACCACTGCCTGGCAGTGAGGTGTTGCCCGGTAGGTGCTCTACAGGCAGTGCGGGAGACACGGGTGTGATTTTGCTGTACGACTTGGTGAGTCCCTGCAAACACTACACGCAAAGTGATGGCATGTGCTCAAGTGCAGCGTAAACTGCTTTCAGCCTGCCCAGTCGTTTGTGTTCCGTGCTGAACCCGCCACAAATACAGGTACTTTTCTTTCAAAAAAAACTTATGTAAGAACTAGATATCTCCTTAGTCGGTATGGCTACTTTCACTCGTTCCCATACAGGAAATTTCTACTGTGATGAATTTCTGAAATTTAATTTGAAAGATAGTGGTATTACCCTTTCTTAGTTGGTTGGCCTTATCAGAGCCTTTAATTTAATGAAAACCTAGATTAATGTTAATCTGTGCTGGCCCATCCTCCTAGATAAAACCTCCCTTGCTTTCCAGAGCGCTGCCCGTGGTGCTGTTCGTGGGAATGGGAGCAGCCTTGGGCAGTGCCTGGGCGGGAAGCACTCGGATCCCTTTTGACTTGAGGTTTCCTGTTTCCTATGGCCTGGTATGGAAATCAAATCTCCAAACATCTTTCTCCCTATAGAGCCACTATAGTTGGTGATTCAGGCTTCTTACACAGATCTCCCATTTGAGATACCTGGAATTTTATTTATTCTACAGTTCCATTCCCTCCTATCTTTGGAGAAGACTGTGCAAGATAGCCAAAAATGGATGCCATTTATATCCTCATCCAGCATCTAGACCCAAAATCAATAACAGTTGGGTGCTGGGTTATACCTGTATATAGTTTTAATTGGAATTTGAACAAGCTATATGATGTGTAATATATATTTTATATGTTATATATGAAATCCTTTCCTGATTGAACTTAGTAGCAAATCTACTAAGCTCAGTATGGCCAAGATGTCAACAGAAATTCATATCATACTAACCTTTTTCCTCTCCTTCCCCTCCAAAATTATTATTGTGTTAAGGTCCAATTTTAAATAAAATATTGAAGTATAAACAACTAATGCTCCTTGCTGTTCTTGTCATGAAAGAGAGAAAATTCAATTCTTAATCACCAGTTACTGATTTCTAAGGCAACTTAAAATTATTTGATTGCCAAATATGTGGCAATGTGTGGTGATCTTTTTTTTTTTTTTTTTTTTTTTTTTTGTACCTGTGCCAGGTAGGGATATATTTTTGAGGAGCTTTTGTCCTTATTCAGAAATCTTGTTTCTTTTCTTCAAAGTAGAGTTTAGTAGCAAATTTTAGAAACCAGGTCAGCAGTTTATTTCTCTACTCTAGCAGTCACTGAACTCAGTTGTCGTTAGTGTTAACTTGAAGCCATCTGCCTTGTATCTTCAGTCTCCCAGTGTTTCTTCCCACACAGATGTCTTGGTATTGAGCACTATATTCAGTGATGTAATTTCCTGGAAATTGGTTCCTCTGAGCAGCTTATGAAATAATTGAAGAACAAAACATTTAAAATCTTAACTGTGACTACCAGTTTACCATTCAGTATCCAAATGGCATTTTATTATTACCTTAAATGCTGTATCCTGTGACAGCAGAGTGTCTTCTGTTCACATTTTCTTCTTCTGATTCTTTCTGTATGTTTTGCTATAGTATGTGGTCCTTCTCCAGATCTTGTCTTTTAGTTTGCCTTGATCATAACTTAAGATTTTTCTGTTTCTTGAGTGTTTTATTTAAAAGAAAGAAAAGTACAAAGTTTACAATTGGAAAGCATTTTTTAGTCTCTCCCTTTTCTAGTGATATCAGAACTATTCAATTGACTGTCTGCTATTCATTTTTTTTCTCCTCATCCTCACACAGGATATTGATAGGAAGATTTTCATCACCATTCTCTCTTTTAAATCACTAATTTTAGACAACTGTTTGGTCTTCTAATACTTCTGTTTTAATCTACATGCAAAGTCATTTTAACAGAGGTTGTTGCAATCTACTTCAGTTCCTTTTGCTAATTATGTAGTGTCAGAACCATATTTAATCGCTAACTGAACTGTATATTTGAAGTTAAGAAGTGTTATTTTCTTAGAAAATGGCATGATAGTAAATAGAGAAGTGAAAAGAGTGAAAAGCTTCTGCGGAGAATATTTAGCCATATTTTCTTCTCATTTCACCTGTCATTCATTGTATATAGTCAATGAAAAGTGTTGAATATGCTAAACATTCAAAGTTTAAAAAAAAAAGTGGCTATAGATATAAGCAATATATGAGGATAAATGGAAGACATAGGAAAAATAAAGGCTTGGCAATAAGCGGGCATGGGAAGAGAAGATGGAAGCTCTGGTCTAGGAGAGCAGGAACACCTTTTTGTCTGCTAGAGTTGTCTCTGAAAATGAATACAAGGCTCACTTCTTGTCTGTGATGTGCACTGGCAGTGGAGAATTAATCATCTTGGGCCAAGAAGCTGTGCCGGTGGAAGAGAACATTTAGCTAATTATTTATATCCATGGAAACTGATCTTGGACACCACGGATATTCTGACAGTTGCTGCGAAATCTTTCTGTTATTAAAAAAAAAAAAAAAAAGTCTTTTAGTGGAATTTGCTGCTAAATATCAAAATTCAGGCATCAATGTTAGGTTTAAATTAGCTCTGGAATAGACAAGTTGTTAGCATTAAACAATCAAATTAGTGGCGTGAATGAGAAGTCTCTGGTAATTGAGTATTGTACATTTAGGGTAATTTGTTTGGTCTGTTTTTTTACTTCATGCAGTTGTAAGTGCTCAAAGATGAGAGAAATAAAGTGAGGAGGGAGGGAGACTGCAGGAATAACACTGAGCTAATGTAATTGGAGCTAATTTAAACTGATGAACAAAATTCATGACATTTGCATTTCAGGCTTTAGATGAAAAGCTTGTGAGCAGCCAATATGGGAGATGTAACTCATCTTTTATGTTCTAAACTGCAAGAAAGTCAAGTAGACTTTGAAGTCCTTGTATTATGACAAAAAAAAAAAAAAAAGAAAAAAAAAAAGATTAAAAAAAAAGGTCCTGGCAAAGTAAAATAAAGGACGGTGGTTTTCTGCACCTGTGTCTCATCTGGGACTGTCTCTGTGTCTGTGCCTATATTGCTAAGTAAGAGGACCAGACATTAATTCTTGTCATTGAGACTGAGCAGTACTGGCTGTTGTAGACATTGCTTAGAGCTTTCTGCCTGGGCAGCAAACTCTGGAGAGCTCATTGGTGCCTTTAAAACAGAGCAAAAAATGAACTGATAATGAAGCAATGTCAATAGCCAAAGGTCTGATACTCAGATTTGCTCCATGGCCGCCTTTTATTTAGCAGCACAGATATATCTTAGGAGATCATGACCCTTGCTAGAGCCTGGATGATATAGAGACCTTGAAGGGGTCTGGTTCCTCCTCCATATTTTGGCATAGCCTGTAGAGCAGGAGGACCTGTCATTTGTCCAAGGTCCAAACTATTAAGGATCTGTGCAGGGATAAACAATGTTTGTCATAAGGATGGTTTTAATAGTGAATATTTTGAGATTTTGGAAAATATCTTTTTCCTTGAGACTGGAAAAGGATTTCTGCAAAATGTTTATTGAATTAAACCAATGCTGTCTCTGGAGTGAGGGCAGCAGTCTAGGGATCTTTGTAGGAGTCTGTACTGTGACACACACTTCATGATGAGGGCAGTTTAGAGTTGCTTGAAATATAGAGAAAACGGTGCCTTTAATGCTTATTCATGTGCTGTATGTATAAGACAGAGTGACTGACCCAACCCATGACTAAAATGGCCCTATAACCCCAAGCAAAACTGCACTTAGCAGTATGGGTCTTCACAGAAAGCAGCATTTCCAGGATTGCTGGATCCCCGAGAAGGAAACATTTAGCACAGTGCGTGATTTGTGTTAACGTAGTTACCATCTATATCTTTATGCGCCATGCTATTCATCCCCAGTGACTAAGCAGAATCATTTTGAGATTTTCTTCTTTTGATTTATAAATACAATGTATAAATATTAATATGCTGAAGACAAGGTTAAGTAGTCAAGTACTGATGCCTAAAATCTCTTGTGTGAGAGGGAGATACCTGACACTGGAATTTGCTTTATGATATAGACAGAAATAACTAGATGAGAAAAAGCAGAAAACAGAAAAGAGTGGGTTTTCCACTGGGCACAGCCTTTAAATAGAACTGGATATTTTTGACAGATAGATACGCTAGTTCATCTGTTGAACTATTTGGCTCAATATGGAAATGACCTGATGACTTCCTATCACTCTTGTTCTTCTACAGCTCGGCCAGACCATATTAATGGGTCCCTTCTGTCCTTCAGGTCTGGAAGGGAAATGTTGTCATCAAGCCAATGAGAGAGTTGCCGACACTTTCTGTGTAGCCAGGAATGTGCCATATGATAGTGTCTATGTGAACTTTGCATAAGTGTCGTACATTGATGGTAGGTCTTTTGGTCCTTTTTTTTTTTTTTTTCTCTTTTTAACCTTTCTTCAGAAGCTGAAGATTTTTAACCTGTAGTGTTTTTCTTTTAGAAAGGTTTGTAAATATTTCTAGTACGTCTCCTTCTTAAGATTACTGAAGTGGCTTGGTTGTTTCTGTCAAAAGACAAACATGGCGTGAAATAGCTGCATTTTTGGAAAATATTCTTCATATAGAATTTTTCTCTAGAATGTTGTGTTCTCAAGTCGAAGAAACAGAATGAGAAAGGGAGAAGAAAAAAGGTTTATACTTTCAAGAGGAAGTGAAATATAATACACAGTGGGAAACACAAACCGTACTACAAACATATGACACCCGCTGAAATGTTTTTCTTACAATTTATGCTTGGAAAAAAAGACTGTTGATGTAGAAAATCTGAGTGTCAGAAACAAAATGTTTTAAAGAACATTTCTTGCAAGCATTGGCAATTGTCATCTTTGATCATTGTGAAGCTTTCTAAGTGTTTGGACTGCAATATGTTAGCATGACTCTCTGGTTTGTAGATCCTGTTTGCATCAGAAGCCACTTTAGGAGACGAAACTGATGTGTCTGAGCGGGGAAACATGAATGTTCAACTTATGGTTTATTGTTGAGCCCCTTACAGCTAGCATTTTATAAATTGTCTGATAAGTAGCTAATTCTGAACATCTTTTAGAAAGTTATAGCCGCATTTTGTCTGGTTAGTTCTTTGTGGGCTTCAACAATGTGTTTGTATGGTAAGAAGATGCAGAAATTTATGGAAAAAGGTGTATAGGGGCCACTACCTCTTGACTGTCAACTACATAGTATAATGGAAGTTGTGATATTTGCAGGCCAGGATGAGGAAATAAAGCAGTAATTAATCACGGGGAGTCTCTTAAACAGCTCTCTGTATGATAGAGATGCTTTGGGCTGTGTGACTTTGTGCCGCAGAAACCAAAATCATGTTTTTATGTCCATGGCAGCAGCCTCTACCACTAGCATCCTAACATGGTGCTTCAAACATGTGCAGATGAGGTGAGAGTTCTTTGACACTTGTTTCTTCTTAGATCTCCCTCTGATCTACCTCCCTACTCTGCTGGCAGAGGTGGAAGAACAGCCTATTACCATGTAAAATCCACACTGAGGAAGGAATTGGGCCTATCAAATAACCACCTTAGCAGCATAGATGTCCACCATTCTATGTAACATGACTTGTCAGTTCCTCTCCACTTTGTCAAAGGAATTTAGCAATGAAATAATGAACTTCTGCGTTTCAGTGTTACTGTGGTAAGACATGAACATCTAGGCCTCAAGGTGGCAGGGCTGGCTTGCCCTGGCCTTTAATTTCTCATGCATATTAATCAAGCACTTAACAGACTGGTTATTATTATAGTATGGTCAGATTGAACGGTGAGACTTAGCCCTATGAAACACTGGAGTTCCAACCTTATGATAAAGAGATATTAATGCATAGGGCTGAGTTTGGTTTGGATTTATCTTATTCTCACAGTTCAGATGTGCATTTGGCAGCATATTATTGACAACTTTACCATTCCTTATTCATCATCTTTGGTAGCAGATCAAGTTTATGTAGTTCCTTTTATTTTTAAATATGTTTGAAAGCAGAGATGCAATGTCCAAAAGATACCCTGGGAGAGTCCTAATATTCTGTTACTCAAGTGTTTGGAGTTGTGGGATACATCGGTCACTAGGCTGAGGAAGAATACTTGAGCAGACTGTTATATGGGATGATCCTGCCTTTTAACGTTTTGTTGGGTGATATCATCATCATCAAAAATCATGTGGAAAAAGCTAGGAATTCTGAGAGGAAGATTAACATTTATCAGATCACAGAGGGTTGTCTGGCCAAGATGGGACTTTGTCCTCCTGACTATTTTCTAAAGGCTATTTTTATATTTAACAGTAAAGTGGCGACTCCACAAACCACTGATCTTGATCCTCACAGGAGTGCAGGGCAGTAGGGTCCTTGCACAACTCTGGAACCAGTCTAAATCAGGATGAAGAAATGAGAATAATACAACTGGAAATGATTAAAGTAGGAATGATTGCATTCTCCTGCATGATACATGGCTGAATCCTTCCCAGATGAGTTGTTAATGTTGCGATCTAATTAGAGAACGTCCCTTACATCTCGCCTATCTTACAGAGTAGACAAGATAATAGCATTTGCTGGTGCTGCAGGGCTAGTAGATGGAGTGAAAAATATTTCATCCATTTCACGAATTTTTGGAACTATATCCAGTGATCAGAAATTGCAGTGTTAACGTAGCAGAAGGCATGACTTCTTGAAAGCCTGTTGATGCATTTTTGGCACAAGTCTGATTTCTAGTTGAGAAATCTTGAAGCTCTTGAAGTGTTAGAGCTGTCAACCGAACTAAATGACCCTTTAATATTTTTACAGAATAGTGCTTTATCACAGAAGTGTCTTTGCCTCCTTCTGCTTAATGATAAGCAGTTTGTGTTTCTGTAATAATTTGCTCATATTGCACACTATCTCATAATTTTCATAATTGAATTTTCATTGAAAATTAGGTGGTGCATTCTGAGTCAAGGGCTGAGAATTTACTATCTTAAAATGGTCTTTCCCACAGCGTTGGTAGAGGTCACCAATATGAATTCCTGTATTGTCTTGTATTCTGGTCATTTTGGTTTGGAGAAGAAAAGCATTTATATTCTGAACATTGCTTACAGCTGGGTAAAATATATCCCTTAATTTACAGAATTTAAAAAGCATTACTGAAATTTATTTCAATGCATTGAATAGATTGATCAATGACTCAGTTGCTTAAACTGGTGTTTCAGAAATTGCAAGAAATTTAGAACCATTTCAGGCTTTTTAATGAACAAGATCAATGCTTATTCATGTGATACCTTTTTCAAACTATTTGGGGAATGTTCATAGTTCTAAATAATTGAGGGAATGTTCATATATTCAAAGGAATGTTCATAATCAGATCTTGAATATCTGGAAAATAAATCCAGGATACTTTGATTTTAAAAATAAATCTAGGAAAAACATTTTGAAGATACAATCTGTATGCTTGGCTGTTTTATTAAGGATTTAAAAATAAAATTTGAACAAAAAAAAAAAAGAACTTTTGAACCAAGGGCCCAAGATTGAACAAACTGAAAAGTCTATTCAGCACATTCTCATTAGCACTGAGTCACTGATGATAATAATAAAAATGCTACGAAACCTTTAAAATATTTTTATCTGGCAAGTCTTTTTTTTAGCAACTGAGATGAATTATGTCAGTGAAAGCCATATAAATAAGTTGATAATGGTCTACTGCAGCCTGGTCATGTGAATTTTATTCATAACTGATTTTTTCAAAGGGAAAAAATAATCTTTTGCTTACATTTTTATTTTATTTTGCCAAAATTGGCCTTTTCTAACAGGAAAAGAAAATTAAATATTTAATTTTATACCAGTTCAGTTGAATAGAAATAACTCTTTGATTAATTAATTGGTTACATTAAATTGCCTGTTCCTGTATTGCCTCAGTATATTATGGGAAATGCATTTTAGGTGCCTTGTTCCCCAGCTGTCAAGGCACCCTCCTAGATATTCCACAATGTTTTAAAATCTCCACTCTGACCAACTCTACCAACTAGACATCCTGTGTTGTTTATGTACATAATTACAGATTACATTTTAAGTCACTTATTTTAAAAATATATAAATCACTATAATGTAAAAAAAAGAGAGCAGGTGTAGTTTTACCGATTGATTGTGCTTCCTGAGAAACCCAGGTAAACACCTGCTAAAAGTCAAGAACTGGAATATCTTAGGGAAAGGATTATGAAAATTGGCATTAGTGTTTTTTTCTTTGCCAATTACATTAAAGAATAAAGGATCTCTGGTTAGGCCTCCAGCCATAAAAGCCCTTAATTCAACCATTCAAATCATATTTAACTTCAAATACATGAATAGTCTCATCAAAGTCAAAACATTATTATTTTATTCTCAAAATATGTGAGTTTTTATAATTGGCAGTTGCAGAACAGGCTAATGAATTAGACGCAGATTTAGAATTTAATGAAAACTCCCATTCAGATGAATAGATTTTGTTAGAGTTTCATGGAAAGCCTGAAAATATTGGCTCTGTCTTCCATGGGTGAGACATCTCTTTGCTGAAATTAAACCAGAAAGCCTGGCCCAAAATCTGTTGATGTAAATATCTTTCCTAGCTAAACGGTTGTCCTGCCTAGGATGTTTTTCCTTCTTGCTTCTGTCTTGTAGTGGAATATCTGTATAATGTGTCTGTTTGCTTTTGGTTGGGCAATATTCGGGGAGGTAAAAAGACAAATTGTATTTTGAAATGTTCTTTGAAGCTCTGATGTAAGTGCCTCTTTGCCCCTTGGTAACCTCAGGCTGCCTTTAATTACTGTCACCTTCCAAATTGCCACTCAGCTGGTCCTTAACGTCACATACAAAGTCTCCTCCATACTGGTGACATCTTCTACCTAAGAGGGCTCTGTTATTATCTGTCTGGTCTTCAGGTTTCCAAAGTAAGATCATGCCCTTTGTCCATCCCTGTATCCTTGTCCACAGCAGCTGTGGTTTGAGATAAGATCTTGCATATGCTGGGTGAGTGGTGTAACTAGTCATCTGACAGTTATTTGGGGTGGTTTTTCTAGTTTGTCTTTTATTAACTTTTCAGGTGGGCTGGGTAGATGGCTGCGAGGGATGAGAATCCATCTGCTTAGTGGTACTTGTATTTCTGTGCAGTGTCTAGAGGCTGTGGGTGCCCTGGAGCCGAGGGTACCTTTGCTAATGGGATGTCCACGTTAGGTGTTCTGTCTTGCTGTTGATGGCTAGTTTGTCTTTTCTCTTTGTTGCTGCTCTTTAAAACACTTTTGGCCTAGTGAGTCTCCTTGTCTGGTCACTCCACACTGGGAATCAGCACTTGTATGTGCCCCGGGATGCCTCATATGGTCCCATCAGGAGGGCATTAGTCCATCCCGCTTCTGCCAGGTCGCTCTTCCGCCAGCATATGGAAAGGTGGAAAGGTGACCTGCCAGGGCTTAACCCGTGGTGTCCAAGTTGGTGTTTGTTAATGCTGTCAGACACTTCTGCTTTAAAACAAGATGTCTTAATTAAAAAAATAAATAAATTATTAAATGGAATTAGTGTTATTAAAATTCTATTGCAACTCCTACTGAAAATTAGTTCCAAGTTCTCAAATGCTATTGACATGCTCCAGGAGCATGCTCAAGTTGGCCAATTTATATTTGGAGGATTTCAACAGTCTGTGCTTTGAAGAAGGGGAAAAAATGGTGATTGAGAAAACTTGGAAGGATTTAAGTCTGTTAGAAGTCTGGCAACTCTTCCCTGCAGCTTAGGAGCGGTGCTCTCAGTGAAGCAAGCGAAAGAAAAAGGCAGCGTATGGCCAGATTGTCTCTGAGCACTGCAAGAGTGTTTAGAGTCTGCATTTCTGGGGCTCTGGTCTAAAGAAAACAATTGGGAAGGAGGGTGGCATTCCAAGAGCTTGGAGATTCATTTCTTGGTGTAAAGCGGGTTCAGTACCCTGTAGCCTGCCTTAAGCTCGGGCACTGAATTTTTATATGATCTGCTCATCCTTCAAGATTATAGATGATTTCTTATTATCCCTTTCAACAGCTTTGATTTTGAAAGGAAATTAAAAAAAAGAGGCTCTTCTTTTGAGCTTTATTTTTATGGTACTTTAAGCCGAATCATTCCAGTAGATGTCACTGTGGGTCCCTGAGTTGCAGTCATCCCATTTTTAGCTCTTGTTTGCTTTGGTGTAATACGCCTAATATTAACAATGTTAAAGCCCTTTGTAATGATGCTTCTGAATTACAGCCTTCCCTGGGCTGCTAATTGCAGCTCTTTGCAGAGCGACTGAGGACAGGTACCGGCCGCTTTGCGTCTCAAACCCTGACAGAGCCGCCGGCACCGGAGTCGGCACCAGCCGCGGTGTCAGAGAGAGCATCTCCATGGAAAACACCGGAGAGGCACTGGCTGCTGTGGGCTGTGCTACCAACAGCCCTGGGTGGATGCACGTGGATTTACTGCCGTGGTGGAGAAGCACTGGCTTTACTAAACGAACTTTACTGAATTAGCAGAAGCTACTATAGCGCTGGAAAGGTGGCTCACATCTTCAAAATATCTTGTTTTCAGGCGTCCTCAAAGGGATTTTTGATTTGATTATTTTATTTGTCAGTCTTATGCTGAGGATTTTCCCGGATTTTGCACAGCAGTATAGGACACACATAAGGTTTGGCAGTATCCTGTAGACTTCAGCGCTTCCCCAAATAAAGCAAGAAGGTAGATATGGTGAGGGGAAGACAAAAGAGCAGGGAGTGCTCTGAAAGCGGTAGCTAGGAGTGGACAAGGCAGGGAAGGAGGAAGGAACTGATTGTAGATGAAATAAGAGGACAATGGAAGCAAAAACACATACTAATACTGGAAATGCTAAATTCTCCTCTAAGTGCTAAAAACTTGTACAGTTTGTTGTTCAGGTCCAGTAGACAAGAAAGTTAAACAACTTTTCATTCTTACCCTGAGGGCTGTGTTTTGATTTTTGATCATAACATCAAAGTATATGGCTTATATTGTTATAAGTGTGGTATTCCACTGCTCGCTCTCTCCATAGCTTTCTTGTAATTGTGTTCATTTTGATTAAAGAAAAGATTACAAGAGAAAGAACTATCTACATTAATTATTAGGAAGAGAAATCCTCTTTCTGGATTGGATAGCTTAATAAAAAACCAAAGGAATTATTCAACTCTCTCTTTTTCCTGTGGTTTGGAGCTCAGGAAAGACTCTCTGGGAACCTCAGCATGTGATTCATATGTTTATATTTGTATCACATTCATATATCGATAAACATATACACATATACATATATATGCATATAAATATATGTGCTCATTGATACCAGTGGGAGTAGATTGGGCCAAGATTCAGTCCTTTACCAAAACTCTCAGCTTTTCCTTTATCTGTAGCAAGATGCTGAATTTTCCCAATTCTATCCTGATACTATGGAAGCGAGAGGACTTTGCATGGTTCTACAAGCAACTGTGGCCCTTGGTGGGCTTTTCAGCTCTGAATACTTAATCTAAGGTCCCCAAAGTGACATTATAGAAGCAGATTTTTCTTTTCTTTTTAACTCATCCAAGTTTCAAGAAGAGGAAATTTATTGTTTGGAGAAATGAGTTTGAAAATTTTAAGGCAAAGAACTTCACAGGCAGGATCTTTACAATAAGTAGATCCGGACAAAACTCGTTACAACTCAAGACTCGCTACAGCTCTTTATGATGGTTATTCATAAAAACATGAGGAAAGAAGGGGTGTTGCTTTGTCCTTAGCAAGAATGGGCACTGGTTGCTCTTGATGTTTTCTTATATCCCTTTAATACAAGTTTGCTTATCCTCACTTCCCCTCTCCCCCCAGCTCTGAACTAGGCAAAAAGAAAGCGTCAGGCTTTGCAGATCTTGGGCCTGCTTCTGCAGCGTCTAACTCGGCCATTTAGTGAGTGCAATAAATTATTAACCGTTGTGCCAGATTCTCAGCTGATCTAAGTCAGCAAAGCGGCACTGACTCCCATGGAGATCCAACGTTACCCAGCCGCTGGAGAGGGGCTCGGAGGGTTACCTAGACCGGAGCACTGTCCTGGTTGTCCGGTTCATGAAAACAGGTTACGTGCAAGGGGACTGAGGTAACTGTGGAGAAGTCATCATAACATTTGGATTTCCTGGTTTTGAGTGCTTGATTTCTCAACTGCAACGTTGCTCTAAGGCCTTTTGTCACTGCTGCCAGTCTCCTCTAGCTGTTTTATGGCTCTCATCCCCAGCATCTCCAAACTGCATCGTGCCCGGAGTCAATGCTGGCTTGCTCTAGAAGAGAGCAGGGCTCCTACGGGATGCCAGATTCTCATTTTGAAAAACACAGAGCTGTGCTGGTTTAGACAGTGCAATTCTAGCTGCTTTCTCGAGCACTTTGTCATAGGAAGCTTATGCTGGAGGTTCTCAACCAGAAGCCCCTGAGTAAAGCAATAATCCCAGCTTGGAGCAGGCGGCCATAGACCTGTCAGTAAAGCAGTGGCATGGGAAATGCTGCTGTAATTAAAGTTCTGCTTTTCCTTTATGAATGTCTGTAATAGAGGCTTGGTGTGCTAGTGCAGCCGTTTTAATTCATGTCATTTGGAAAAGAGGTAGTCACTTTGTCGGCGTCGGTGTGCTCATTTTCCATAAATGTATTTTGTAGAAGCATGCGTAAAATCCTCAAAATGAATTCTTATTGGCGATGCTTTAAAAATAAGAGTCATGATTTTTAAAAGTGCTAACTCAAGTTATTTGGGAAGGCTGTAAGCACAACTGTAAAACTGGGGAGACTGCACACGGAGGGGGAAACTGCAGAGTATTTCACTTGCTTCAGGTGGCCATTATTTTGCAAAATGCTAAGTGCAAAAAAAAAAAAAAAGGTTTAGAAAAGTTTATTTTGAGTGTGATAAACAACATAGGGTTCAAACAACAGTTAATACATGAACTGGCCTAAGGTGCCACTCTCCCACTGAAGTCAGTTACTCAATAGCATTCAATGCAAGGCTTTTAAAACTTCTTAATCTCAGTATTATTTTTTTTATGGCAAGGGGAGAGCGATGCAAACGTGCCTTGCAGTCCATGCAAATGGATGCTTGCCTGCTTGAATGATTTCCATAATAATAATAATAAAAAAAAAAGAGAAATGAAAATCTCTTCACAGTTTACAGCAGGAGAAAGAGTAAAATTTTACCACACATATTAAAAATAGGAGTAGTTCTCCTAGTAGTTCTCCTAACTGTAGGGTTAACATACTGAATTACAGTAAAAAGATTTTGTAGCCTTTCATAATATTGCATCTAGGAATAAGTAGACAATTTTTTACTGCTCCTTCCCTGCCCTGCTTAATGGAGATGCTCAGATTGTCCTACCTGTTCTTAGGTAACATCAGTTAATTGGGTCTGTTTTGTTTTCAAGTTCATATTTATATCCAGCTACAAATTAAAAATAGTGGGTAGCACCCAGTGCTATTTTGTAAGCTGAAATGGTATCTTCAGAGTGAAATGAATTGTAAGGTACTTGGCTCCAAGCTTCTAAGATCAGCGGGAGAAAGAGGGGTTGGGATTTAGGCCTTGGTTAGCAGAAGTTAGCTGTCCAGGTGCAGCTTTACAGGCAAATGCTCCTCATGCATATTGAAATAGAAGGAGGTTTTTGCTAATAGGTGCCTGAACAAATAAAACTATTTGGAGGAAAAGTAGTTTAAAAATGTTATTTTACTCAGCTACACTGACTTCTGCTAATATAAAATACAAATATAAAAATAAATATAAAATATTAAAAAAGGAAAATACAAAAAAAAAGAAAAAGAAGAAAGCTCTGCTAACACTACTGTTTTATGGAGGCAAAGTATTAACAAATATGCTTCCTTGGTACAGCATTTGTAATATGAGACCTGTGCTCAGTATTATTTGGAACTACAAGTTACATCCAAGCTGGAGGGATGAGTTTTGTTTAACTGGAAATGAACTGGGTTATTTGCAAGTCAATCTGACCCTCTCCCCAACACTCCCTGGATTTAAGTCCTTCTTCAATCTGTACATCAGTTTTTTAATTGAAGATTGTTTGGGAAAGGAAAAATCAAAACAAGTGAAGTTCTGACAAAGTTTTCTTTTAAAACAGTGTTATTGACATTAAATAAAGTATTTGTTACTTTGCTAAAAGTGCCTTTTAATTTTACTAGTTGGAAAACAGATTACTTTCAGAATGAAAAATTTTAGTGAATGCATAACTCGGGGGCAAATTTAGTTTCAAATGTCTTCCAGGTGTAACTTTAAGTCTAGAATTCTCTGTTATTTTAGGCTTAGGACAGAAGTTGTTTTCATAGCGTAGCAGAGGTGAGGTTATTGATAATTCCTGTGAAAAATGATTATTTGAATGTAAAGCATTCTCAGCAAAGCTCACAACTCGAGCATTGCAGCATAGTGACCCTGCAGACAAGAAGAAAATCATCTCCGCTCGCTTCTGTCCTGTGGGAAGTGCTTATAACCCTGCAGCGCCTTTGTGGGGCTGTTAGTAAGATCGGGTGTCTGTAAACTCAAGGCCAAGTCATTTAGTCCTTACCCAGTTTTGCAGGAAGTAGGAGCAAATAGAGAGTCCTCTTCCTTTTTAATCTGGTTTTGACTTCAGAGACAAGGAAAAGGGTGATAGATGCAGAGTGCTTCTTGCTGGGGCCAGAGGATAGGGATGAATAGAAGGAAAGGTGGTGATCAAGCAGTCAGTGACTGTACATCCCCTTTTGGTTCCCTCTCGGGATGGTGACTACTGTGCTTTCGAAGGTCGCAGTCCCCACCAGCCTGTGGGCAGCACTGCTTGCCAGCCAGGATTTCTCCCTTAACTGCAAAGTTGACGTTGGCCCAGGTGGGTCAGCGGCTCCTTGGTGCAGCTGAGTAGGAGGTGGCCTTGCATAAAGGAGTCATCACCTTGCATGAACTGCTGGCAAAATCTTGTTTTCCTCTCGGCTCACTCCTGTAGCAATACATAGGGATGTGAAGGCAGCAACTAATCCCCCAGTCGCTGTTTGTGCCTCCCTCCTGGTTCAGTGTGGTTTGGGGTTTGCATGGACCGCCGTGCACCACTACCTCTGACCATGATAACCTGGCCACAGTACTCAAATGTAGCGTAACTAGCGGGAGGCAACGTTCTGCTGCACAAGAAACGTACTGAGGCTTTTCAAGACAAGCTCTCCCAAAGTCTGGGATTCAGATGCCCCAATGGGCTTGTTACTTGCTCTTATTACTTAAGCCATACAAAATATTTTGAAATTAGGTTATGCCTTTTGCTTAAGAACAAATATTGTATGTTTTCTCTTTGCAATTCTTTTATTCATTGGCTTTATCAAGAGTATATTGTTCATGAGTGACCTTGTAGCTGAACAACAGCTTCTCAGCTACTACTATATATTAATTCTTCTTCCAATAGTTTGTATAAATACATCAATTTAATTTAACAGACTAAGTAAATAAAAGGTTTGTTTATTACCATTAGAGATGTGGCTGAATTTTATGATCACCTTGATACTTGTTCAGTCTAGTTGTTCAAACATAGATATGAAAATGAATTCTTCTGAAATGATAGATTTTAATCACATAAAGTCTCTTCATAAACACTCGATTTGCTTTTTAACTTTTTAAAGCGGTTGGAGCATCAGCTCTTTTGAAGGTCTGTATTGCATTACTCTTCTGGCGTCTAAAATTCACCACATTTTAATAGAGGACATGGTTAAAAGCTGCTTACTACTACTTTGAAATGGTCAAAGTCCTGGAGTTAAAGCTACACGTGGGCTATAATTGCCAAGAATCAAGGTGAGGTAAAGAATTATCTTGCAATGGAAGGCTCGTCTGCGGTGAGTGGCCACCTCGCGAAATGAATAACCAGCAGGGTGGAAGCTGAGAAATCAGGGTGAGATCATATCTTTGGATAGATTCTTTCTCATTTTTCCTCTTAAATGAGTTGCGGTCACCAGATGCCAGTGAATGATTTTGTTACGTTGTAGTATTGGTAGCAATCACCAGGAACTGGGACGTTCAAAGAGTTGATAGTTGCAGGAGGGATTTGGAAAGTGCACTGTATTTGATTTATTCATCTCCTTTACAGTAAATTCATGGAATCCCAAGACAAAATTGCATTGTATAGAAACTGTCCAGTTCTGTCATTTCTCAGCTGTAACCCTCCTAAGAATGGCACCGAAGGCAGGGACTCGCAGAGACTTAGTTTTGGCTTAAAACTTCTGAAAAGGGAGTTTCCAAACAGCCTCCATCTCTCCTGCACAGCCAGTATCTGTAGTGAAGTCCAGCTTTTGCAGCCTATGGTCTGTGCAGCATGTATGCATACCTGTATGTGTATGTCTGTGTATCACAGAATCACAGAATGGCTGAGGTTGGAAGGGACCTCTAGAGACCATCCAGTCCAACCCCCTGCTCCAGCAGGGACACCCAGAGCATGGGGCACAGGGTGGCATCCAGGTGGATTTGAAGACCTCCAGAGAAGGAGACTCCACAGCCTCCCTGAGCAGCCTGTTCCAGGGCTCTGTCACCCTAACAGTAAAGAAGTTCCACCTCACCTGGAGATGGAACTTCTTCTGTTTCAGTTTGTACCCATTGCCTCATGTCCTATCACTGGCCACATGTATGTGTGTCCTATTCAAATTTTAGAGGAACAGATGACTTTTTTTTAATTTATATTTTTTCTTTCTTCTTTTTTGTATTTTTTTTTTTTAGTTTTTAATTTTTTATTTAGGGAACTTGTCCATGGCCCAAAACTGGCCCAGGAAGCTTTATTGTCAATAACTATAATAATCTCTATGGAATTCATATGGAGGGACTATATGTGAGATTTTTTTTAACTCTCTTTTGATAAAAACTGACCAAGAAGCAAGTCTTAAAAATGAACTTTTGGGGTGAGCTATGACTGACAGGACTTTAATAGAAAGGAGCTCATAAAAGAAATTGCTCTTTGTTTATGACTGAAGGAAGATGCTGTGTCCAGAACTGATCAAAGGTTTTTCATTGCTTTTTTGTTACAAGTAGGGCCATGGCAAGTGGAGACATGACTCAGGTTTACTGTGCAAGTACTTTATTTTACTACAGCAAGTGTATTATTCTCTATCACTTTTCTTATTTTCTATCTAAGAGGTCAGTATTTCTCCCACTTGAAATCACATACTTCTTCTGTGATTGTTTTAGCTGTTATGAAAGTGCAGTGTTAAAGCAATGTCTGCGTTGTTAGAAGTGGTCTTGGCATCTGTAAATTCAGAACATTCTGTAAGAAAAAAATACATTGAGTTCATGTGACTATTTTAAATTCCTTTGATATCAGCAGGTACCTTTACCCTTCCTGGGTATCCAAAAGCGGGGGGAAAAAAACAGCTGCTTTTTTTTTTTTGCCGGCTGTCACTGGCAATACACAAGCATTTGGAATTGCTAATTTTGCAGTCATTGAATCCTTTCATTAAAAGGCTGTAGTTTGGAGGTAAGAAAAACAGTAATTATTTTGTTTGAATGGTTTTTAGCCATTTGAATCTGAACATTTTCTTTGCAGCTTCTTTGAAATTTTAGTCAGAATTGATGCAATTAGTTAGAATATTATTTGGAAATGCATTTATGTGTCAAATCGTACTCAGCAGAATTTGAATAAAACAACTTCATGTGGGGTAGTGTATCCTGTGGTGCTCTTTGAGAAATATTAACCACCTTTATGCTGCATAAGTGCAAATTATTATTGCAAAGTATATCATTATACCGCATTGCGCCTGTAGCTGTAACAGTACTCAGTGTACTGTAAATGATTGGAAAATACATCTCCACACAATAAGAATCACACTATGGTTTTAATTAAGTGATCCATTTCAATAGAGTATGGATTACAACTGGATAATAGTGCCTATCAGCCAGATAAATGCTAATTTGTAGGCAGGAAATTATAGAAAATAAGCATGTAGGCAAAGTGGTAAACCATTAGCTGGTCACAATGTTCAGTGTCACTGACATTATTGCTATTGTAGCTAACTGCTCATGTAGAAATAAGAACATAAGTGAAAGGTAGTAGCGGCAGGTGGACCTCCAGTTGGAGTAAAGCAGTTTCAACAGCTTGGAGCTGCTTGTAATAAAGTTTTACCAAATTCTGATAGCGCTAATATAAATATTTGAGAGACACAATCACAAGCTAAACAGATTCCTCTGCCTTTTTGAATAAAGATATCAGGTACATCAAAGAGGGGTTATAATAAAGCAGTAATGTAAGAACCCAGCTTTGGAAAACATAGTCACCGTCGAGAGGAGAAGAGAAATGAAGCGGTGCTCAGTAAGATGTATAGAAGCAGAGTCAAACGTGTCATGCACACGCTGCCTTTGTGGAAGCCTGTTTGAGCATGGAAGGAGCGTTAATGAAGTCTGCCCGTGAAGTTAACTAGAAGATATCCTTCAGCAAACCACACTGAAAATAGACCCTTCCCTGAATTACTTTCAAATTACATGCTTTTCCTTTTATTTAACCATTTGTAGCACCAAATCTCTGTGTAATTATTCTTTTACTGGCAACATAAGCCCCAAGATAAGAAATACATTGCCTAGCTGTGGTGCTGCCAAATATGTGAGCACACAGGTGCTCCATTGGCATCATTGGTGCCTGCTTACATGTAGCTATTGAATTTTTGTTTTCAGGAATTTTTGGGAGTATGGAAGAACCATATAAGCCTGACCCTGAGGTGCTTTCAGCTGATTGGTAGCATCAAGCTGATGTCCAAAGCAGCAATCCCTCCACTGGGGCTCTGCTCTACTCAAGAGCCTTGGTCATTGCCAAGCTGGCCACTGATGGATGGTAAAATTGGGGTCAGCACAGGTTAGGAGAGGTGGAATGGCTTTGGGAGCTTACTGAAGGCAACCCAGGACTGGGTCTTGTCCCAGGAGCAGGAGACTGTGCTTAGGACTTGGGTCCTTGCTGGAGCACATGTGTAGCCACGAGTCAGGGTCCTTGTCTGTGGATAGAGCACTGAAAGGATCAGACAGGATTCTACAGGAGAGTGATGTGGGATCCTGCAGGGGAAACACAAATCTCACAGTAATAATCTCACTTCGTGTTTCATTCACAGAAAAATCTGAATAACATAATAATGAGAAATGTCAATCCTACTGAATCTATTCTTGCCCAATAAATGGATTGGAGGAAATGCTGCACTACTAAGTTTTGTGAACAAGTATAGGGAGGCTTCAGTTCTCTGTGATTTGCACTTTGAATCCATTTGTAGGTGTTAAGCTGACCATGCAGTTTTTTTCTTTGTCCAGAGTTAAATGTGAAGTTTTGTGCTAGGCCTTTAAAAAAGGAAAGCACGGGCTATTGGACAAGGGGCTGAAATGTGACAGATGCAACATCTGTGAGATGCCTGTAACTTTGCCTAGTCTCTTTTGGTAGCTGAAACCACAAATGGACAGAGCAATAGCTTTTGTCCATTGTTTATTTGTAGTTTTTAATAAATGCTAATTAAAATGTGTGATATTCTTTCAAATGAAAGATATAGCAACAATATCTGATACATTTAAGCTCAGAGAAAGGGGCTAAAAGAGTAGCAGTGCTGGAGAACTTTGGCTGGTGTAAATTGTCTTGACTGAAGGAAATTCAATCCATGACAACCTACAGGACAGTCCAAGATAAACAGGAATACAATGAGCTGTGCCAGCTACATGGAGTGAAAATTAATTTATGTATAGATCACTTTTCTTAACTAGACCAATTTTGTTTCCTATAGGAATTTTAGAGACATGATTTTGATCTCTTGCAACTGTAGCTATAATGATTCTTTGCTCTTAATTTTTGAAGGGCAGCAAAACTAAATCCAAATTTTTATCTAGACATAACTGTGAGACTCCCAATATCAAAATACACCAGAAAAAAAGCACAGGGCAGCTTGTGTCCAGTCTTGATATGGGCGATCTGTTTCCTGTAAAGTATTGTTGAATAGTATTTAGAAAAGCTTAAGTACACTTAGTGCATGATCTGCTAGTTCAAAGGCTTTTTCTACAACAAGTGATAAACTGTGATTCTTACCATTAGATCAGCAGATAGAGGACACTTGGCATATCTTTATGCTGCAGGTAAATTATTTATTCAGTATAAAATGCATCTAATCTTTATGAGTAAAGCAGTTTTGATTCTTTGAAAGAATCAAAGATTTCTCTGAATTGGTAAAATATAAGAACTATGATCTGTGTGGGAAAACAAAATTACATTTTGGTTTAGCAGGATAGAAATCATTGTGATTTTTTTTTTTTCATTTATGAAATGAACATATGCAAATTGCACAGAACCCGTGCAATTATGGAATGACATATAAGTTGGAAAAATGGAATATAAATGATGGTTATGTAGATTGGCTAGTAGCAGTCTCACTTTTGGTGTATAAACATCAGATAGACAGACTCCTTTATAAATTTCCCTCATTATATCTGGTATTGTCACAGGAATTAAATATTTTAAGTCCCTGAGCTTTGTGAGGTGAGGGAAGGGTTAATTTGCCTAAAAGGTACTATCTGGTAATGTGGATTTGAGACTTCAGGGAATATATTTTTCATAAAGGTGATAAAAACAAACCAGAATCACCAGAATCAATTCTCATTAATCGATATTCCTGAAGGCAAGTGATGCACAAAACTCTGGAGGACCAACTGTGTGTAAGGGTAGCTAAGATTTTCATTATCATGTCAGATCAGTGGAACTCACATTTAGAATTGCTCTTTTTTATTAAAGAACTTCCTTCTGACTTGTATACTTTGACTGCTTCTGCTTCTATGCTATATTTATAGTTTACTATAAATGTTTCCTCATAAATTTGTTAGCTAGCAACAGTAAAATCAATTGCTACCAACTTCCCATAAAGTATTTTTTTATTTGCTCTTAATTTCTATGATACAGGTTTGAGTCTTCTTGAAAACCCTGGAATAGTGGATTATTCATGTCATCTTTCTTATAAAGAATGTTGAAGCAAAGTTATTTACATGAATGAAAGCTTTTTAATAGAAACTTTTATGAAAAGTCCTAACTCGAAATCAAAGCCCTAGAAATAACTTAAAATCTTCAGATTTCAAATAACTTCCTTTTTGTCAGTAAATATAGTTATACTATATTTCAGATGTTACTAAGCTTTCAAATTTTATTGTGATTTCTTGCAGAAATTACACAATTTTTTAAATGTTTACTTCCAATATTTTAAATGTGTTGATATGTTCCACTTATATGCTTATTATAGAAAGATTTAACTTACTTTTGCATAGTTTTTTTTATATAGATCTTATTTAAAGATCTATATTTGCTTAAAGATCTATGTTTGCTTATTTAAAAGCAAACCAAACTTTTTTTTTTTTTTTTATTCAATGGAGTTGTGACCACTGATCAATGCAAGTAAGTAAACTTTAAATGGAGATAAAGGAGCATTTATTATACAACCTGTGCCCCTGTTGATGGCTGTTTCTTGATGCAGCCAGTGGTCACCTGCTTGCTTGGTTGTTGAAAATGGTCTTCTAGTAAGCTTGCTTTTAGATATGTCTCTGGCTTCCTTTTCCTTAATAGCATTCTTTTCTTCCAAAATATAAATGGCTGTGATAGCTTAACTCTGCCTGACAAGCAGCTGTGGAGCTACAAGGAGGTGCCTGCAGGTAGAGTGTTCCATTGCCAATGGAAGTGTTGGAAGCAAATATCGAGTTTGAATTATTTTTATTATGTTTTATTTTGAAATATTTTTTTTTTCTTTTAACTGTGAAAGTCTCGTGTTTTATGTTTGGTGTTAAATACCGTAGGGAAGATGTTAGGATGTGTAGCATTTAGCTGAACTAACAAGCTTTTGTATTCAGGTGACTTGCACTCAACTTAGGCTGTGGGGCATCATTTTGCCTGTTGGGAAGGTGCTCTAAAGGCCAGGTCTCACCAGAGACTCTAAGCACAGAAATTCAAATGTCGTTTAGAATAGAAGCCTAAAACAAACAAAAAACACATTACTTTATAGATTGAGCTCGAGTTGTTTAGAGTCAACTTGGTTAGAAGTGCACTATGTGGCAAGATTGCGTGTGACATTCTCTAGATATGAGAGAAAAAATGTTTAAATTTGGTCCACTGATTAGCAACTTAAAACAGATTAAGGTAGATTAGTGAAGACAGTTGCTCTTTCTCCCATATCCCTGGAATGTTGACTTTTACTGGAGCAGACAATGACATTGAACCTCGGTTGAATCTTCAGGCAGAGAGTTTCTTTTGTTTCCTAAACCTCTAAACAGGTCCTCACTTTCAGGTGGCCTGATCCAAAGAAATGCTGCACAGGTCCAATTCCTGAGGCAGTCATGGCAGATGCTCTGCATCTTGGAAAAGTAGGCACCTGTATTTAAAAGCCAACTTCAAGCACCTGGGTTTCAAAAAATTTGGCCTGCCCATAGCAGAGCATGTGCTATGGAGTTGCAGGAAGGTTAGGCCTATGTCCTGCTTTGGCAGAGCACTCTTTCATGACAGATAGCCCTTATTTTTGGATTTATTAAAGTGGGTTTTTTTTTTTTTTTTTTTTTTTTTTTTTTTGTGCAACATAATGGGACAGTAAAATGTTTTTTTCAGCCTTCCTCTTTTAGGCAAATAGAACCACTGGATATCACACTGGCTTGATTGAGAGGTGAGACAATCTGCAACACAAAAGAAACCAGGAAATTGTTTGCAGTGTTTTATACCAAATGAAGCATTTTACTTATAATGGTGACTCAGGAATTCGATATCATTGATTTTACTTTATTTTCTGTTTAAAATTAATTAGGTTTACTTTTGTTTATTAAAAAAAAACCCTCTATATTTGTTAGGATGCCATAATCTCTTTCATTTTTATTTGCTATGGTAATTAAAACCAATAGCAAGAAGCAGGCAATGTATTTGGATATTAACATTTTTCTTTGATTGAAACTGTGGCATTGCAGTGTTTAGTGCAAACCTCATTTAGGGTAATATCTAAATAATGTGTCAGGCAACAAATGCTGGCTATGAGAACCCGTGGTGTAAGCTGTTGCAGCTGCAGTGATTTTCTTTGGTGATAACTCTGATGACAATCAGGTGGCAATAGAGCGAAGTAGTCTGCAATTGGATTAGGTTTTGAAAAGCAAGTCATCAAAGGAGGAAGGCAGAAGTGCCTTGCTGATTAGGTGAGTGGTTTAGATGAAGGTTTGGGGGCACTGGAAATGCCTGTGCTGTGAAGAGAGAGGGATGTGTACTCTATTTCAAGAGAAGGAAAATCAGTTGTCAGGGAAGTAGTAGCGCACACGGGAGCATTCCTTGTAAAACTGGGATGCAGCATAGGAGGATGCCATTGCCACCAGGGGATAAGGGGAGAATGATTCTGTTGTTGGCAAAATGCTGATGAGAGGGGACCTAAGGAACAAGCAAGTGGGAATTGGCCGTTTTTGAGGATAAGTGAGCAGTCAGTGCTATGACTGAGACCTAGACGTGACATGTGACTGGAAGGTTAAAGTCAAAGGCTTAGAAAGGACCAGGTGGGGAAAAAGTTAAACTGTTTATACTCATCTTTGTTGTATAAAACCCAGAAGTGAATGATCATGAAGGCTTAACAGTTGAGTCCCGGGAAATGAAACACACAGTGTAATAGTAAGTTGGGCTGGCAGCAAATAGCAAATACGTGCTGAAGAAACCTTCTGACTCAGCTGTCTCTGATGTATAGTGGACTCTCCTGTACTAGCATGGGGACTGTGATGGGGAGCATGTTGCCAGTACTAAAATATGTTGAGCTTCAGAAAGTGATCAATGAGAGTTGCATAATTCTAAAACGAGTCAGTCTAACTTTGCAAAATTTTATACCGCAATAGCACTCTGACGTTTGTGTTGGTTTTGTGTGTGCATTTTAGAAGTCTTTCTTTTTTTAAAATAATCCTAGAACACTTTAAAAAAATCCATTGGGGGGAAAAAAGCCCTCAGGTTTTGTCAGAGAGTCAATGGAATTACTGTCAGATCAGTCTGGCATCCATCCCAAGTAAAGTTAGGAAATGGTTGATGTGAGTCTTGATTGATGAAGAGTTTAAGGAGTGGAATATAATGAATGCTGATCTACACAGATTTGTGGGAAATAGACCTTAACAAGTTAGACATCACTTTTTATGAGGTTACATGTTTGGTTGATAAAGGCGTCTGTAATAGATGTCTATAAGGGCTCGAGCTCAATAGTCCGTGACATTTTGATTAAAAGCTAGCCTTGCCATGGCCTCTTTGTGCTGAATTAAAAATGGGGTAATATATCTCAAAATGTAATTGTAAACAGATGGACATTTTTACACATCTGCATTTTTGGTGAGGTCCCCAGAGGGACAACTTTTTGATCCTGTGGTACTTTACAGTCTTAGTTTTGGCCTATAAAAAAAAGTGAAAAATAGTCACAATCTTCTTTGAAGAAGACTCATATTTGGGGGAAGTGAGTCAATAATGAAGGGAGCACTCTGACTGATGCTGGGTAATGATGAATCCCTTGGTAAACAGGTACAAGGAGATGTTTTTTAGTATGCCTGGGCATAAAATCAGACTTCCAGCAAGGAATGCTGGCCACACTTAAAGGCATGGGACTTTCTATCTCCTGAATAAATTTAAAGGGTAACCAGCTGAAAAGGATTTTCACTATGACCTTGAAGGCTAATTTGACGGTTGGTTTTAAGAACAGATGAATACAGAGCCAACTAGAGCAAGTCAGTGTTTGATGTGCAACAGTCAGGATAACCAAACGCTGGAGCATTCTTTGTTCAATGGGTGTATTCTCTGTCACCAGAAATTCATCGAGCTTAGCTGTTTTTCTGAAAGATACCTGTTTCTTATGGGAAGGCCTGATTTTGCATGCAGGCCGAGGCCCAGCTGCCACTGACCAGTCAGACCTGCTGGATGAAAGATTGCTTCTGGTTCTCCTGCTACTGGTTTGTGGAAGCTGGGTGAGATAATCCTTACAGTGAGACTGAAGAGCTGCTCTGACTTGTCAGAGCACTTCAAAGCATGAGTAGAGTGATCCTGCTTTGTCTCCTAAGAGGTAACTTTGCTCTCAAAATCTACATGAGATGTCAAATTAACTCCATGTCTACCACATGGAGATTTGATCTGTCTTGCCTATTGTCATAGGGAAATACAAGTTCTTTCTCAGAAAGGAAATCCAGTCTGTTTCTCATGTCCCGGTGCTGTCAGGTATATCCTTCAAGATGGATCTTCTTGTTCAGTGTTTACTTCTCTTGGTTATTCTACCACATTAGACTATCTTTATAAGCTCTTAAATACTATGCAGATAAAATTTTTATTTAGTCAGAGGCTGCCACAGATAACTTGCACCTGCTCTGCTTTCCTTCAAGCTCGTTGTGGTTTTCAATAAGCCTTCAAGTTTGCCATTGGTAACTTAACCTGTGAATGACAGTGAATCTTTCTTCTTTACAGGGTCTGTTTGTTCTCAGTTCATCACTGATAACTTATTTGGCTGCCTCCAATGTTATCTGAAAACCAATATTACCTGTAGATTTTATAAAGAGCTTTATCATGAAGAGTTGCAAAGAACTTAAAAGAATTTAGGATTGTTACCATTGAACTCTTCCAGACAGATAATGTGCAGTGGTGGAAGTGGTTTTTATGTCTTTTAAAATATGTTAGATACTCCACGTGCACAGTTTGTGAGAATGTTTTTGTCCTGCAATACAAATATTATGAGAGAACATAAAATAGAGAACACTGTATAAAAATAAATCATGAAGAAATTGACAGCAGTAAGGAAATGGCACTGACACCTGATGATGCTATTGGCTTCAGCACTGTGTTCTGTTAACATCTTCTGGTCCCTTTTTGAGCTTCTTAAGAGAGCAAGTATCTCATTTCAAATCTTTCATGAGAGGAAGAGTATATTGATTTATTTTCCCTTAGATTCTTCCTTTTCAAGATTTTTATCTCATCTACTTGTTCTCCAGATTGGACTTGAGTTACAAAACACTTTCCAGGGCAGATTCTTTCAACTTTCCAATGTGTCTTGGGGTACTTTATGCTCGGGCAAGTATTTACATCTAACTAATCAAACCTAGAAACTGAGCCTAATGTATGGTTCCTTATAAGTATAAAATGTTGGCATAATCTCTGTGACCATAAATATATCCTGGCATTGAACAGATTCTTCTCCTTCCTAGAATTCTAGTGAGGACAATCTTTTGTGGCTTGTTGGAAGGAATCAAGAAAAGAAAGATAAAGACCTTTAATTCTTACAGTTGCTTTTTTTCAGGTGAAATTGTGTTAAAACCTTATCTGCATGTATTCAAAGTACATGTTACAAAGAACTGTTGAGAGGACATATATATATATATAAAAAGATATATAGATAGATATATATAAAGATATATAAAAAGCAATAAAATTGTGTAGTGAAGGCATATAACACAATTTGCTCTGCAGAAATTGTCATTGACAAAGCACTGTAAGAAGCCTTCATTTGGGAATGCTTTTCTATTTCCTGATCCTGATTTCCTGAGTGATAATGAGAAAGTTAAGATAGGATATGTCTACACACAAATTTGCATTTTCACAATTTCGTGTAATTCATTGGTTAAAGTGATATGAATCATGGTGGGAAGACTTGGATGAGAAAGACTGCCCATAATTGAATTGAGTTATGCTGAAGGTCTGGCATTAATGGAAATTTCAAAGTTCTACATATTTGCTTGCACTACTTTCGGTGATGCAGTTTAAAATTTAATGGGAGCAAATTACCATGTAGATGGCCTTGTATAAATTTGAACTGGAAATGTGGGAATAGATTCCCAGCTGGTGATATACGCTCACTGAAGTTCTCACCATGTTCAAAGTGGTGTCTTCACCTTATGCATCGTTTCCCAGGTATTTGGAGCAAGCTTGTGTTATTAAACACAAATGATAGGGGAAGATAAATGTCCTGTGAATCATAGGCTTAACATGTGCGGAGGGAGACGCGTTGTGATTCCAAGGCCATGCTCAAATGCTTCTGCATTGTGCCTGCATCTTATGAGGGCAGATTGCAAACTCTGTCCTTTTGCATTTGTGTTCCTTGTTGCTGGAACAAGCAGTTGTGGTTTTGCAGCATGGAATTTTATATATTGAAATGATAGTCACCAGTATAATGCTAGTGGGTTGGAAACACTTCTCTAATGATGCTTTTTCTTAGTCACGTTGACAGTTATGTATATCTGCTGATATGAACAAGCAAACATGAAATTGGTTTGTTTAATTAAAAAACAAGTCTCTTTTCTCTCCAGCTAAAGGAAGCAAAAATCCTTTTAGGCATGTGTGCAAAGTCTCTCAGAACTGTGGACACTTGAATTTATCAGATTTCTCTAACTCTGTAACTTGTGAAACTATGAGGAATGTGTTTACAGGTGTGTGTATATACATTCAGATGCCAAGAACCTTGTTGCGTAACAGTTGCTAGTTTTAGTACATGAATGTACTGGAATGATATATTTTACAGAGTATTATTTGTGTGCAGTGGTTCAGAATGTCTGTATTGCCTGCTCCCAATGCCCTACCTCCATGTACAGGGAAGAGAGACTATGAGAGAAGCAGTTCAGGTATCTGCTCAAATGCTTCAATCAGTTACTCAAGATTACAGCTGTCAGTTGTATAGTTTAAAAATACATTACTGAAGCAGTAATGCCCTCCTCATTTTTAATCATTTTCACCAAAGCAAATCCCACTCCAGAGGTTTATCTACTTTAACAATGCATTCGATACAAACTTCCCTAAGGCACAAAGCAAGATGGGCAACCAATTTGGAAATTATAATAATCCAGTCAAGGTTAAGATTGCCGTGTTCTGCTGGGATATTACAAATTTTGAACCATGTACATACATATAAAATAAATTAGCTGTGGGTGGTTGCTGAAATTTTATCACTCTAGAGAACAGTTTCTTTAAATTTGAGATACATTGGACTTCTATTATCTGCTAATACATTAATTTTTCTGGCATGTATATTTAGATTAATATTGGCTCAAATTATTTGAGTATTTGGGATGAAATGGGGTCAGAAAAAGATATTTTGAAAGAATATAACTTAAAATTCGTGACTACTGGCAAAATGATACTTACATTTTAAACAGAGGAGAAACTTCTGCACTTCTGCTTTTATGAATTAGATTTTTTTTTTTAAATCATTCAGCTGAATCTGATCTAATAGTGAAGGTTATGGTTTGCTATAAGTTAGTGCTATACCTATGTCATTTTAAATATATGCTTTAGATTATAACCTAAATATGTTTTAACTGCAGAAATGTGTTTATTCAAAAGGCATGGCAGCCAGCCCTAATATTTTATGAATGTTCTTTTTATCGTCTCATAGTTTATATTGCATGTGTGTTCAGAAAGAGATAACTGAAAGGCAGGTTAATGTCATGGTGGTTTTAATAACTGAGAGCATACATGAAAGCTGTGACCTGTACACAGGTCACACCTTGGATACCTGTTCTGGTTTGACTTGGGCTCATGTTGCTCTGCTTGTGGTTCCTGTGCCCTCTCCCTAGGGAAGGAGGAGGCAGTCGTGGTGCCTCTGCTGTGAAATCAAAATGAGGATAAAGCACCAATATAACGTGGCTGATTGGATGCACTCTTGGGTGTCCTAGTTTAGGTAAAACTTTTGAGAACTTGTAGTGCTGTGACCAGACATGCAGAGCTTGGGGAAAGAGCAAGAGAGGGATGGGTAAGTGTGTTTCATGTCTCCTTCTCCAAAGTGTTGACCCCTTGCAGGAATCTTTCTGGACATGAACTGGATTGTTGGAGAATATCAGACCATTTCTGTATTTTGCAAGATCCAGACAGCAAATAAGATGGAGATTATTAGTGACATAGTTGAAAGAAAACAAAGGTGAAAGCTGAAGGGACAGCGCAGCATAATAAGGGACATAGCAGGTATAAGCAGCAAAAATAAACAGCTTGTTTTAGGACAAAAAAAGGGAGCAGGATAGTAGTTAGACAAGTGAAACTGAGTAAATGTCCTTATTTTTTGTTTTTGTTTAAGATTGGGTAGGCCAAATTATGGTTGAATATACTGATAAAGAATCTTTGAGGCTGGAAGAGAGGAAAAATGGTCAAGAGGGAGTGAAGAAGGAAGGACAAATGTGGGAAGGCAGAGAAAAGGGTACCTTCGTGTATTAAAAGCAGCTGTCAAAAGAGAAAATTAAAGCTCAAATAGAAGGAAAAATCTTTGCTGTGTATTTTTTTGCTTTTGAGGGAACTAATGAAGTGCTGTGGAGCATGAGAAAGAGCTGATGATGAAGAGGGCTAAAGTGTAGGCAGGAGTCAGTGGGGGTAATGACCTAAGAACTGCAGAGAGAGGAAACAAAAGATGCTCAGAAGTGAAAGAGACAGGATGAGATATGAGTTAGGGAACTCTGAAAGGAGAAGTTGGTGCAGTCATGGAATTTCCCAAGAAGTGCACAGTGACTGCATGAGGAATGGAAGGTAACAGCAGAGGATGAGAAATGAAGTACGGCTTATGTCCTGCGTGTGTGTGTGTTTAGGGTACATGTGATAAATTACTTCCATTTCTCCAACCACCCTGTCTAGCAAAGGGCAGCACAGTCATTTTCTCTAGCTGCTAACTGTGTATTTCTCACTGGAATGTCGCAGAGGAAAAGAGTTGGTGTGGATTCTTCCAATTCCCCAGATAACCAACCCCTCAAAAGCCATCAGTGCAGTCCACTTCCAGCTATGAACAGTAGCAGTCCCTGGGGACCAGTTTTCAAGTCACCTCGGTTTTCAAAACAGAAGTTCCCACAGAATATAATGAGGCTGTTGTTCAGAATTTACAGTCCCCTTTTTTTGTTGGTATTTTGCAATCTACGCCAAGATAATTTGGTATAAAGACTATTTTGCTTGGGGAAAAGTTATTTTTCCCAGATTATACACGTTTATGCATAGTAAGATTTCTGAGGATTGTTGACAGAGAGCTTTGTACATTTTCTCCAGTAGTGATCTTTGTCTACGTATCTGATAACTGCAGTCTCCTAAGCAAAACTGGCCCATGTAACTGGTTGCCCAACAAGTTTGTGCATCCATGAAATCTGTGTGCTCAAGTTCTGTGTTTCATACATGACTTCATATGCTGTTGGAGATGTGGATCCTCAATATTCTGGCATTTAGACTGAGGTACATGGGCATGCTTTTCTCATTGTGCTGGTGGGAAACTCTGTGCAGCTCCATTCATGGAGCACCTTCCCATGAAGGTGCCTTTAATATATAGTTTCAGTGCGATGAGTTTAAATAAAGTTTTGCCCTTGATGTGTCCATCAAACCCTCTCTGTCAGGAGCACTCCATAATGTGCAGCCACTGTAGCAATATGGTTGGATGGAAAACAACATAAAAGCCATAAAAACAGTTAATAAAGTTATATTTAACATTAACTTGAAGATATTTGTCATGTTAAAGTATATTAAGGAGACTAGAGAGCTTAGGTTCATTTGTGCAGGGAGAAGTTCTTTCCCAAGGGCTGCTGAGTTAATTGGCTGCTGAGCAAGAGCATGAGTATATGCTGCAGCAGCAAGGAATAGATGCAGAGCACTCAGACTTGTGAGCCTGATAATCTTTATTGCCCCTTGTGAGATTAGAAGAATTTGTCTTCATCTCCGAGGAAATGGCAAAGTGCAGCAGTATTTACACAATATGATTGGTATTCAGTATATCGTAATGCAGATTCAATTTTACTTCATAGAATTCTCACTGTGTGTTGCTATAACCAATAATCGTAGTAAAAACTAAATGCAAATAGTGTATACAAATATTCTTGCCTCTGTGTCACTTGGCAGTGCTATTTGGGGCCTTGCTGATTTGCTTCCTCATTGGAATCTGTAAATATGGTAAGTTTTAACTTCTTTATTGAATCAAAAACACAGGTTCTCAAGTGGGGAGAGTCAGGGTTGCTTTATGAACAGTTTCCCTGGGAAGTGCTCAAACAGCCCAGTATTTCTTGGGGATGTTCAGTTGCATAGAGGGCACGGAGAAGCATTACACCAAAGCAAATTGATGTCGAGCTAACTTTGAACGTGGCGTTAATCCCTGCTTATCTCACCCCAGGAACGACACTGCAAAAGTCCAACTCCTCACTAAAAAGAGAACACAAATCATTGTATTGTAGGCATAGAAGTACTTGTATATGAGCAAAAGCTGTCAAGAATTCCTTTTTGCTTCAGGAAGGAGACTGAGTAAGGGAATAACACAGGCATATACAAGAACAGTGAGGTATTGAAAAAATAGCTAAGATATAGTAGGAGCTCTTTGTAACACGAGACCAAAATTCATGAGTCTTAATACTGGAGGTTTGTGTAGGACATCCAGTTTAAAACATGGTCAGAAATTCTACCTTAGGGGTAGAATTCTTACCTTCCAATGAGACATAGGTATAAAAATGTCATTTGAACTTTTGAAGTTCTAGCTTATATATCATTAATTTCCTGCTGATTTCCGTGACAGTGCTGTGGCATTGGTAGGACTTTTCCGTTCCCCAGAAATGTTGAGGTTAAGATGACATCATTGAAAATGATTAAGGACTTTAAATCCTTTGCTGCTTTTGTAAATTGAGGTTTTATACTCTAAAGCACAATTAATAAGAGAGTGGAACCCTGACTTGAGGACTGTGATCATAAATTCTGCTCTTCAGTGTATTTGATGGACTTGAGTTACAGGTATGCCTTGCTACTCGTAGAAAGTGCTTGTATTTTGAATAGTCTGATTGCAGCCATGTCCTCCTGTGACCATCTTAACTCATGTCTGGCCTTTTCTGTTTTGGACATAAGAATGCTTCTGGCAGTAACCTTTACCGCCAGTAAACAAAGGCTTTGTTTGCTGATGTATCTCAGCTTGCTACTTCACTCTCTCCGTGCTAGGACACAATGACAGGAATGTACTGATATTCTCAGTTCACAGCACTGTGAATCACTTATCAATTATTTGACTTTGAAAGATGAAAGGAGAATTCAGTAAATTCCACAGTACAGTAAGATCTTTTCTTTCCTAGTGTCACATCATTTTTTCCTTTCTTTCCTCTGTATAACTGATGCCTCATGTCTGAAACAAGTCTTTTGCCTTTTTCATTTTTTTTTCATTTTTTTCTTTACTGTTCCATAGGTACTCAGTATTTAAAGTCTTCAGATTTAGGATTTCTAAGCAAAGTGTTCTCCTCTATATTTTTATTGCGTCTTCCTGTATCTCAGTGTTGTGTTGTGTGACCCGACCTCGCAGCAGGCCCTGCAGTGCCAAGTTCCCAGGCAGGGAGAAGGGGACTGAAGAGGATGGAGGTAGCAGGTCCTTCCTCAAAAGCCAGAGGGAAGCGTTGGCGGGTAGGAGCCACCCTGGCTGGGTGGGATTTGGGCACGCAAACCTGTGCAGGCTGAGTGCAGCGGAGCTCATTGCACTGTTGGTGCTCTACGGCACCCTGCTTGGCTGGCTGCACGGTCACTGTCACTGCTAGCTCGGGATCGCTTCCCAACCGGCCACCACAGGCGCTTTCCTTCCCCCTTGCTCCACTGGTCTGTCCTTGAATTACTGCACCATGTGTTGGAAGCGACTTGCTGGTATGTGCAATCTATGTCTCTTTGCCCTTGTAAATCTGCAGTGCTCAGATTGCAGTGCTGCTTCTTTTTTGGAAAATCTTTTTTACAATGGAGAGTGGGTGCCTGTCTTTGTGGATAGCTTCTGCATTTTATTTCTGCTGCAAATAATGAGGGAGAGCCCTGTAATACCAATGCAGCCAAGGCCAATCAATAGCTTTTAAACTCTAGCTCAGTATCTGTAGTATATTTGTTTGTTTATATATATACTTGTAATAAAATGAAGAAAAAAAAAAGGATTATTAATAAAAGGGAAAGTATTTGTCCTTATTCTATCTTGTTATTTAAGAGAGAGGCCTTGCAATCTTCTCAGATTCATGTGCACCATTTTTACATGCATTTGCAGCACACTTTCAAAATGTTTTTATCATCTCACTGTACAGGGCAATAGGTTGAGGAAGACTGAATATGACTTTTTTTTTTTTTTTCTTTTGAAAACAAAGCAAGCAGCTCCAGCATCAAGTCTGGTACCAGAGAAGGGCAGAAGTGTGTTCATAGGGATTTGTGTTGCAGTGTCACATTGTGCTTGGTCACACCGTTCTGTCACGTCTCATTGCATCGTGTCTGATTTGACACAGCATACCCATAAGTAAGCAAAGAAAAACAATACAATGTGGCTAGAAACCCTTCAAGCCTTTGAAAGTAGAGGACACTTACTTTACACTCTTATTTACTTGTTACCATTTTATTTAAAATCAATGACTTGAATAATAATTTTTGTTTTCTCCTAAACAGACAAGAGGACAATTTATCAGCCCAGTGCAGATGTTTCCTATCCTGTGTTATTAGAGAAAGCCCTGTAGTATCTCTCAAGCATGTGGTGGGTAATTTATATTAATCAATTGAATATTGCTTGTGATTGGGCTTCTAAGGCTTTGTATGAGGTGTGGGACACAGTGACAGGCACAGGGGTTTCTGCAGAGTCCCCTGGGCATGAGGCACAGCGGGAGGATAGAGTTAGGAGCAGGTCTTGGTCGCCTGCTTCCAAAGTTTGCCTTTCTGTATTCTTACCTACCGTTTTTTTGTTTTATTTTTGTTGTTCATTAGTGCTGAAGCACTAAGCATGGGCTAGATGAATCTTAATAAAACCAAGTCAAAAAGGACTTTATTAATACAGAATCTGTGTATTGCACAGCAGTGCTTCCACCTGTAGGTGATGGAAATATGATTCTCTTTAATTAGAAAACAAGTATTTTAGCTGGGATGTTATGTTAGTTGCTTTTGAGCCGTATAATCACAACAGGTAGAGAGGGAGGTTTAATTTATTTTTGAGTTAATAATTTGTTGACATGCAAATTAAACCTTGTGACTGGAAGAAATCAGGTGAGTTTATGATGTCAGGATAGATACCAGAAACATATTTTAAAAATTATGCCCCGTAATCACTGATGAAGTAAATCTGACTCATCTGAGGGGCTTAAGTGAGAAGCTGGTCTCTCTTGCTATCTGCCGTGCACGGTAACTTCTTATTACTTCTACTACATCCAGCAGCAACTAGAGCCTTACTGCATTAGGCACTGTATGTATACACTGCAAGGAGCTTCTGGACAGGCAGAATTTATATTCTGAAGTAATATTACAAGAAATAGAATTTGTGGATACTCCTATTCCTAAGAAAAGGGAATGATGCTCAGAACTTCACAGGACTCTCTGTTGCTATCAGAGCTGGGAATTATGCCCAGATACCTCCTCTTTGGGTACAGTCCCTCAGTACGCTCTCAAGTGTAAACATATATATATTTTTTTTACAAAATTATTTTTAGTATGATGTCAGGTGGGTACAGTTTCCAATGAGTTTTCTGCTTAGCTCCTGTTATTACTTCGAGAAAACTTCATGGGCATCTCCCGCGTTTCGAGAGGAGCTTTGTGGCAGTTCCTGGAGAGCCTTAGAGCTTCTCCTGGACTGACCTCCTCTGGTGCTGAAGGAAACAAGCAGGATTTGTGGCATTACAGTATAAAGGAGATGCATTCTCTGAGCTTTTTGCATAAAATAGAGAATTCAGTTCACTCTGCCTAACAAATGTACTGGAGGTTCTTTCAACAATATATTAAGTTCATCTGAAGAGATTTTCTTTGACCATATTCAATTTTTATGTAAGCCCCATTTGACGCTTTTGACCAACTTTATTCAGAAATGATGTCCCTGTCCTGCTTCTTTCTATTTAGATTCAAATCCAAGCAGCAAGTACTAGGCAATGGAGGATATTTTCCAGTGGCAATGTTTTATTCCTTGGCAGAAAATGCAGACAAATGAGGTAATTGCTGATATGGCTTCAGAAGCTGCTTTTTGTCACGCAGTTCATGTAACGATGAGCTGATTGGGCTACCTTGTCTTCCCTGACACACTTTGGCTTGGATTCTTTATTAATTTTGCAGGAAAACGGGCACCAGTGCCAGTCCTATTCAGCAAGGCACGATCACAGATGACTCTCTACCACCAAAAAGAAAGAGTATTTTCTCCTGGCTGTATGTTCTTTGGGATTTCCCCTTCTGCCTCTCTGTGGAAGTCTGTTTCCCTTGGAGCTGGTGTAGGTAGAAGTTGGACGTTAGAACTCAGCTCAAGAGGGATTGAAAAACTAAAAAAATGGAAAAAATGCTTATTCTAAAAGGAAAAAAATGTCATGTTGATAAACTGGAAATGAAGTAATCAAAAATTCATGATAGTACATAGTGGACTCAGCTAATGTCTTTGTGATGAAAAAGAGTCCCACTGAAAAACCAATTATGAACCTGGAGCTTAGGAGGGTTTGTTTCCAGGAACACCTGGGGATCCTTCAGGGCCTGGTTAAATTTAAATTAAGGGGTTCTTCTGTTTTAAAATAGAAGCAATCAGCAAAACTCCACAACAATAACACCTGAAAACAGCCAGTTGACAACAGACTGACAGACAACAGTCTATACAGTAACTGGACATATTATAAAGCTTACTTACTAAAGTTTTATTATTAAAAGGAGTCAAAATTTTGTTCTAAAAAGAATGAATAGCAATAAGCAATACGAAAGGGGAGATTAATTTGTGATTGTAATGTGAATGTCAATGGCGGGGACAACATCATCTTTGTGAGAAAGAAATTCTGCATTCATTCTTATGCCTGAGAGGCACTATTGAAATTTAACTGACTGTTTTGAGGATTAAATCAGAAAGGTAAAGTTATCTGTTTTATGCTGCCTAAATCATATCCGATTATATCAGTTACTTTAGGAGTTAAGAATATTACAGATGCAGACTTCTAGGGGTATATGTCTAATTTTAACAGTGAATTGGGAAACATACTTTCCAAAGCTAGAACGGATAGAGCAGATGGATCTATAGCTGATAGTTCCTTTAGTTCCTTCCATTCTCTCCTTTTTTCCTTTTTATTTTTTTGTAATCTGAAAGGGAGTGTCAGTGGAGTTGAGGTACTGACCTTGAGTGCTATGTGATTTAGAGGTAATAGTCCAAGAGGACAAGGTGATGGAAATCGCTGGTAAAGATCAGAGCAGACAGTCAGAAATGGTAAAAAGTTGATTGTTCACTATAGGATATGCCAATACTTTCTATTTCTTTTCTCTGTGTTTGTGACAAAGATGAGAGATGTGGGCAATTTGGTCATGCCCTTTAAAAGACTTGAAGGAAATATGTCCTTTACAGGCAAGGCCATCCTGCTGATACCCAGTAAGCTATTCTGTTAAGGATAGCTCTTTATAACTGTTAAGGACAGTTCTTTTTGACAGCAGTCATGTTGACTGCCTGAAGCCCTGAGTGCACTCTGAAATATTCGTTTAGGGAATTCAGCATTAATTAAAGCATTAATACAGAGTGATTCGGTAACATTTAGTGAAATGCTTTGTGCAGTTACATGTAACTGCAATTATTTTGTCTTGTGGGCCTCTCCATGGCAAACTCCTCCTAATCAATCCTAGCTGGAGTTAGGATACCAAGCTTCCTTTATTCCACTTGCATTTCAAGGTGAGCAGCCAGGAATTACCAACCCTTGCTAGGTATTGCCAACCCTTTCCAAAAATTAACAGAAACAACATTTTCAGTTTTCATTTTTTTCCACAGGATATTTCAAATATATATTTCAGTATGATCATACTGAAACTTAATATATAACAATATAGTGTATTTATTTCCTTATCCTTCCTTGTTTTATAATTGTCCATGCTTTTCAGAATGAAAGCATGATATGATTATGTAATAAATTAGTTACTACTTAAGATTCTAAATTCCACATTTGTGCATTTGCATTTTACATATTGACTGACATGATGTTGCAGGTTTATCTGCTTCATTTATTTTCCAATCCTTTCAAAAAATATTGGAAAACCACTTGCCTTAGGCATATTGTAAAACTACAGTTTTTTTTGTTTTTAAGTAAAGATGAGAGAGAATTATTTCAAAGATTTACATTTCTCAGAGGACAATCAAGACCCAACCAATTTCAAGAGATTCTTTAGGAAACTGTGAGGAATTTAAATTAGTATTGTCTGTCCATTATGCCTGCCTGTAAACAGTTAGAAGAACTTGTAAAGTTTGCCTGGCAGGCAGTAGGGTTTTGCTGATAACCTAAAAATCAAAAAACTTTCTGCTCTTCTAGTTCAATTTCCTTTTCTGTCTGTCTCTCTTTTTTTTTTTTTTTTTTTTTTTTTTTTTTTTTTTTTTTTTTTTTTTTTTATTTCCCCCCCTCTCTTTTGTTTAAACAACCAAGTCTTTGGTCAGGGACTTATTACTGTTTTTCTACGCTGCATAGTGTAATTTTAATCTTAACTGTCTGTGATAGTCTGTAGAATAACTTTCAAGTGCTTTAAAACAATGTAAAATTATAGGTTTCACCAAGACTCTCATTCAGCAATGCACTGGTGTGTGTGGTTTCCTTGTAGCCTGTGAATTCCACCCTTGATTATTACTGAGATTTTAAGACTTGGAGCTGAACACGTGCTGAAATGGTTTGTGGTGAACTGTATGTTAGGGCCAGACTAGCCAGAAATGCATTATCAGTGTTAGTTCATCCCAGATCTCTCCCTCTTCTTGCCCCATAGATTTACCTATTTACAAGGAGGAGCTCAAAGCTCTGCTACAGTTGGACTTGTGAAACCTAAATAAAATAAGGAATATTATTTTCTTTGGACATTAAGAACGTTTGTCTTTCACATTAACACATGACTATAAACAACATATTTAGTTGCAGTGAATGGCTAGCCCAGGGAAGGGCCTGTAAGTTATATGATAATACGGAGTCTTCATGTTCTTGTCTACTAGCAAGTCAGCTGTCTTCATCCTATATTTGACTGATGAGGTGATCATTTAGGCTGCGATGTGAAATAAAAGTTCTGCTGGGAATTTTTTTAATATAAAATGCAGAGGAAGAGTTGATTTGTTAGAAAAGCAAAGAAATAAATGTGAAAGCTGGAACAGTGGTGGTTTGTCAGCTGTGACTGGAAGCCTGCTATATTTGAAGAAAACACCTTGAAGAGGAATAAACCAAAACATGGAAATCATTCCAGTGAAACAAAATAAGCAGGACTTGCTTTGACAAACGTGTTTCAATTTGGAGAATGATTCAGTTTATGGGTGTACTCTATTTCTGCATGCTGAAGTTCCATCTCCTGTGCCACACAGCTCTGTTAGCATGAGTAGTACTGACACTGCATAGAAATTATTGTAAAGCTCCTAAACAAATGTGCTTACTTGGCATTTATTTATCTCCTTTCACACTAGGCGTTGGGAGTACTTTACAATCCACAGGAAATTTGGGAAGCTTCCTTGAGTGTCCTGAATCTTGAAAGCACTTCTTATTCTGTGATTTATGATGCAGAAAGGCTGGCCTGCTTACCTTGGTCATGCATAGCAGAACTGGCTAGAGGATGTGGAGCCCGGGCTTAGGGCCACCTATTTTTAAGATGTTGGATTTCATTAGGAACCTATTAAAGTCAATGCTGTAACTTTGAAATCAATGGAAAGGTACCACTGATGTGTATTCTTGTGTATTAGCCAGTATCACCCTCCTTTCCACTGGACATTCAACATTCAACAACATCTAGCATTATTCAACTGCTTTCTCCGTCTAGTCAACCAGCTAAGATTTAGGGTCTTTGCAGCTTAAATGTTTTTATCTTTTTAGGGAGTGGAGGGGAGTTCAGATTGGGATTTTTTTTTCTTCCTGTTTCCAATTTTACCTTTATTTTAAAGATGTTGTTTTATCTGGAATAAGGCTCTGATCTCCTCACCTTCCTTTAAATCCTGAATGCTATCAGGAAGATGTGTTGAATTTTATTGCAACATTTCTTAAATGGATGCTGCATATTCAAGAAAACCCATTTCGGCTAGCTAAGTGAAAATAAATAGAAAGATATGCATTATTTAAAGGACATAATGTGAGTAAGTAGGTAACATGCAGAAACAGCAGAAGAAAAGCCAGCAGATATTGCTAGGAAAATGACTGTTGCGGGGGGGAAGGGAGGGGGATCTTGTCTTCGGGCATATTATATTGTTTAAAAACCAGTTACAAAATCGTTTTTTAACAATAATTGACATCCACAGACTTCACTCGGAGAGACCATCACATTCACATTGTTCTGTAGGTAAGTCTATATAGCGATTGTTACCTTCTTTCATTATGTAAATGGATGAAAGAGATTAATCAGTTTAGTTAGATTGTTTTTCCTGCTGGCTAAGGCTTTTCCTTGAATTTCGTGGCTAGCATTTCCATCTGCCCTAGAAAACGATCAGCAGGCAGCATGGTATGAGTAATGCTGACTAAGAGGATGCAGCCAAACTTTTCCTTACACCCGTGTATTGAATACCTCAAACAGTGACAATTCTGTTGACAATTCAGTGATGTATTTTCTTGATATTGAACTAATGCATTCCAAAAATTTCACCAATTATAGGAGGTTGCTGGAGCTATATCCTGTTTTTGCAGATGTAGAGTGCATTAGCTCATTGCCAGCTGTCTCAAGTTGCTATGGATAAGATGGGGCATAATAAGCTACCAACATTTCTGAGAAGTCAAGGAGAAAGCATCATTTTTTTTTTGTAAAGCTTTAATAGCACTTTCAGAACTTTCTGAATCAGTAAAAAGTCATCAGGAACATTACAGAAAACTTTGTCTTCCTTAAAGGACAACGTATGTGGTGTGCCTCACTCCAGGATGGTGCAGATATGACTTAAAAGTGACATATGTTATTAGCTGTTTTAGGATTTTTGTGAGGAATTACAGAACTCAAGAAAATGGGGTAAAAATATTAAAAGTTCTCAATGAAGTATAAGCCTAACTCTTATTTTACAGGCATCATTTTACCCATGATGTGACAACAGGACAAATATGATTATATTTAAGCACTGTAGGCCTGACCAAAACCCAAGAGCTGCTACTGATTGTGCTTCGTGTCAGATAGGGCTTGTTGAAAAGGGAGATGTGGCAGCACTTGTGAGAAGAAAGGAGCAAAGCAGATCACATTCCTCTGTAGGAATCTGAATAAATTAATGGTTTCTGATGATAAGTAGCTGCAGTGGAGATCATTTATAATACCCTATAAATGAATTCTGAGATGAAGAGATACTGCATTGGAAAGAGTTGTACATTTTTTTCACATGCAGTGGAAAGATACATAATTATATCTTAGTTAACTCATAATAATAAAATTCCTACAGTCTCTTTCCTTGAGTAAGCTGCTAAGGAACTAGCTATCTGGGAAACAGATTTAGCTTGATAAATTGGTTTCATATGACAAGGAAGAGAAGAGAACTATTTAACACAATTCTAAAATCATGTTGCAGGATAGTAAAGTGATACTGCATTAGTAATAATTGTAGACAAGAACATGCTAGTCTTGAAGCTTATAAAATATTTCGTGATTAATATGTGATCTGCTAATAGATATTTTTCCTAATGCATATATTAGGAAATATATTTTTAGGAAATATATATTAGGAAATATGCTGATTTGTGAGTTAATTTCTAGTTTTTGATAGGAAAATTAAAAACAAGCACCTCAAATTTAAAAAAAGGTTTGTTTTTAACCAGTATTGCCCCCAAAAAAGTACTCTGCAGAAACTCTAAAATTTTAATTTAAGCATCTTTATCTTAGTATGTCAGATCTGTGTTACAGTCAATTCTTTATATATTGACTTGCATCTTCTATGAGAATGGTGTTGAAGCGTCAGGGATTCCCATGAGATAGAAACTGTGCTTTCTAGATAACTCTTAAGTAGGTCTGGTTTTGTTCCCATACTTTTTTGATTTCTTAATCTTTTATGCAATTACTCTATATTTATAACACTGTAAATGAGAAGGTGTTTTTTAAACCAACAAACATGAGCCACCTGAGATTTTGTTTTAATTGCTTAAAGGAGTCCTTCACCTATAACTACTTTACCTGCGATGGAGTTGTTTGATGCCCAAGTCTCCGTTCAGTCGGAGGAGCAGTGCATATTACCAGTGCTGCTGCCAACTGAAATGATTTATCAGTGTATCGCTGTGCAATATTGTGTGGATTTTCTAACCCTTCAAATTAACTATGCCTTTAGCTGGCATCCTTAAAAGCTCTTATCTGTGTGCCTGACTTTCCTCTTACTCTGAAGTGTCTGGAGTGCAACTTAGGATGGGTGCCACTGCACACACAGGGCAGATATATCTCATGGATCCTTCTGCTTCACTTGGCTGCTTGAACTACACTGAAAATTTTAGTGTTGGGATAGATGCAGGAGAACAAGCCATAGCGAAGGCACAGTGACTAACAGTTATCTCTTCAGTTTTTTTTTTCATTTCAAATCTGGTGTGTTTGTGGTGCTCAGTGTGTTTGAGAGACAGAGATGAGCGACTTCACACAGGAGATGTTTTAAGAGAAAAATTGTTTAATTTGTATATCTTTCAAGCAGCATTTTAAAAAGATTTGGAGTTGCTGTATTTGGAAGATGGGGAGAAGCAAACCAGAATCCTTTAAGGATGTTCTCAATATTCGTAATTGTTTTCCTGCTGAGCTAAGTGGAGGGATGGCTATTGCCAAAGTGATAATATGGAAGGCTAGAAATACTGGCAAGTAAGAAAGGAAAATCCTCTCTTAAATCGTTAAGACTCAGTCTATCTTCTGAATTAGACTTAGATACTGCTCTTGGTGAAGACCAGATTTTCCCGAGTCCCTTATTTTGCTTAGTTAATTATTAGTTTTTTGCTTTTCCTATAAATGATCACAACTCCTAAATGCCTCCTCTTCTTTCATACTTTATCACACTCATGTGTTTGAAAAGCAGTGATCTATTTTAGATCATTAGCTCTCAAACATCTTAACTCGGACTTTCCCTGTGAGGAACGAGCCCTGGCATTTTGCTATGAGCTTGTCTTGAGCAAAGGCCCTCGTGACACCTGGATCATAGCTGGTGGAGTGCTCTGCTTCCAGATGCCAAGGGGTTTTCCTCTTCACCAGTGGAGATTTGCTTCTGTGCCCTGTCAGCTATCCATGGTACCCCACTTCTTGCCAGTAAGAGCAGTCTGACAACACCGTTTACCCAAGGCAGTGCTTCAAGCTATTTTGGGAATGTTCACTTATACATTGCACTTGTTTTTGCAGCTTTGGCTGTTCTCACAGCTGGGGTATCCTGGCATGGTGCCTGCTTCAAACTACTGGAAACCATCCTTTCCATTTCAGTCTTAAACACAATGTCTTTTCCCTTGTGATTACCATGTTGTTGACTACTTGGGAAATAGCAGTGATATATTATTACTTTCCCTCTGCCTTTTGTATGTAATGTGTCCATTGGGGTTGTTAATACTCCAGTTGGAAATATCAAATTTTCTGGACAAATGAAAGGTTAATAAGTCTTTGTGAGAGCTGTCAAGAAAAGCAACACTGATTTAATAATATCTGATGTCTTGTTGCTAAAATTCACCAATCCAATCCATAAAGCCTAAAAATCTGCATACACATTAACACAGATTCAGTGTAATAAGAACAGCCAGACTGCTGCTGTGAGCTGCTGCTTTAGTAGCTTGAAGTCTTAGTTCAGGTTGCCTCTGATTTCACTTCTGAGATCACTTTTTCTTCTACAACATATCTATAAAAAAAACCCTATTACCTGTTAAATTCAATTTAGCTATTAACTTCCACAGAAATCAAAGGAAAATTCTTCCATTAGTGGTAATGGAATAAGAAGCAAAATGTCAGAAGAGTGAAGAATTCTCAGTGTAGGCGTAGGCATTGCCAACACACAACAAAATGTGTACTGTTTTTACCACAGATTTTCTGTGGCTAATGATGTTTTTTTTCAATACAGCTGTAATAGCATAGCTAATCACCTGTCTGTGTTGTCTGCTACAGGATTTTGTGACTTGCGCTCATAGCAATATCCCACAAAGTTGCAAAAAATTAACTTCTGTAGACAGAGGGATTGAGGAAGGAAAGAGTTATTGTGACACATCAAAGGCACAGAAAACTAGGGTGTGGTGCTTTCATTAATGAGGAGTATGGGGACTGTCATCATCTTTAAGCCAAGAAGAAATGATTAATTAAGACTGGTTTGAAATTTTCTTTACAGGGTTTAAGTCTATTCTACTATTCTTTCTTTCATACTGCTGGTTCAGGGATAAATGTACAGTCTGATAATGTCTCCTCTCAGCAGTGTGCTGGGGTACTCGATGAAGACAGGATCCTTCTCTTCCACTTTTATCTGGATAAAAATATTTCATCAATTGGAAGGGACAAGCATACAGAGTAGTTTTAATAGTTTGCATGTATGTGAGAAGTAGCACAGCTTTGGAAAGCTTTTTAGCATGCTTTATAGAATGTTACTTTATTGGCCATGCTAATAGCTTGATACTATGCTGATGCTTTTGAAAAGTTGCTACGGTAAAGTATTTTCAGTGCATGACTTAATTACATACATCTGGCCACTGGTGTTTTTATTGGAACACTTTTTCTAAATGCAATATTCCATTGGATGCTAACTCTTAACGGACTAACTTTGCTGTTTATCTCAAAAAAAAGTGTGTGTACATATATATAATATATATATACACACATATATAGACCCTAGCTACTATGTCTCCCAAGATAACTTCAGTTGTACATGTCTTAAAGTCAGAAGATAAGGACATAGTCTACTAAAGTCACTGAATAAGTATTTAAAAATGTGTAAATTATCTGTGTTTGGAAGCAGAAAAAGAAAGATCCTGTCAGTTAAAAGAATGGCATATTTCAACAGAACAAGAAATGCGGATGAATCTAGTAAAAAGGTAATTCAACTACTTAATGTTACACTGAACTGTCCATCTAAGTAGCTGGTATATGTAAGATGGCATGTATACATGCATTCAGATTGCTTTGATCTGGGAGAATAGATGGTTTGTCAGTATCTAGTTGTCTACTTCATTTGAAGAAATAGACTTATTTGAGAGAAATATGGGTTCAGAATGGAAGGAGTTTCATTTGGGCTTGCTTTCATCTGGGTGAGAAGTGAAGAAAAGAGTGAAAAGGTGAGTCAGGTCCCGCTCCTTCCCCATTGTCTTTTGAAATTTTTTTCTTTATAGAGTGATATTAGGTGGAGACTGTGCAGAAAATCTCACTGTCAAGAACCAAATGTCTGCAAAGGAGCCAGAGGAGTCCTAGAACTTCATTCGAGTCAAGGGAGAGCCCACAGGGCATACTTGTTTTACAATAACCGAAAATAACCCAAACATTTAGAAGTATGACATGGACCCACTGACTGCAATCCTTGAGAACAGTGTTTCAAGTGGATGGTTGGCAGGAGTGGTGTGTACTGAACACGGGAGAAATTGCTTAACCAAAAAGAAAATGAAAGTTTTGCAATACAGGGAGAAACCCCCCTGCTCCCATGTCTATCTTGCTAGAGTGCTGTTGCCTCGAATGGCCCCCATGTGTCTGCTGCGTACAGAGCTGCTTGGATTACAGGACCCATGAGCAGAACAGTAACCTTTTATGCACTTCTTTCTGGAAGACAGTGAATAAGCATGTTTTTTTTTTTTTTTTTTTTTTTTTTTCTTCAGATGTGTGTTCATGACGCTGATGATATTTGCTTTTAGTTGTGTGATAAGGAACAAGTTAAATTGAGTCTTATGGTTAAATGCAGTCATTGTGACAACAAATGTATTCAGAGTGTGTGGAAAAATATTCGCCGAGGGAGAAAGATAAATTCAGTATGATGAATTGAAAGTTCTATGTGGCCTTGAGATTTCCAATGTTTTTTTTTGGGTCAGTTGTTGGCAGAGAACTGCTTGACTGGTACTGATAACCTTTTTCTTTTTGTAGGTTTGACTAAGGTATTTTTTATACATTAGTCTATGAATTCCTGAATTGCTGAATTCAGCTGCTGAATTCAACAACTGAATTCCTCCTACCTGCTCATGCTGCTTTCCTTTTCTACCTGCACCACCCATAATTTTGTCGTGATGCCATAATTTTTCCTTCCATGTTCCCCTCCTCCTTCCTGCACCTCTCTGCCTATAAATATGTCCTGTGTAGCTGCTAGTGTATTGGCAGATCATGTCGCTTGCAGAGTGCCTGGATGCTTGCTTATAGACTTTACCATCCTCTACAAGTTCTGGACATTTTTTCCCCTCTTTGCTCTTTTTTTAAGTTTTGGAAGTTGCTTTAGCACCTAAATTTTCCATGCATCTCTGAGATATCGGTACATTTGTGTGGACTGCATAGATTCAGTTACTATGAGATTAATGAAGTGAAACCATCCAAATCCAGCTCTCCTGGAATGGTTGAGTGTCCAGGTAGAATACGGCAGAACTGAAATATCTTTGTGGAACACAAAGATATCGACTTTCATAGTCAAAATACAGGAAATTATGGCAACAAAAGGCATGCACAGTTTTATTCTTACTAATGCTAGGAAAAGCATATAATTTAGATAAGTGTAATTGCATTAGAATATTTATAGTATGAAGTTCTTGGTGGAAATTTGTAAAAATGTGGATAAACATGAAATAGTCACCATGCAATATTACTGTCATCATTTTTTAAAGGCAGATGCACTTTGTAATGCTGTATATCTCCAGTTTATTTGTCATACGTAACCAAAAATGGCTTTTAATACCAATAGAAGCAGAAGTGAGAAGCAAGATCGAGCATTTCTCTATGATTTGAAAAATGAGGATTTCTTACATTTACATTTACATCTATTTTTATACAGTTTACTGAAAAAAAGAGGCATTTTCTGACAGCTGAGTGATTGTAACTAATATTTTCACCTCAGACTAAGCTAATATACCCTTTGAAAAGTTCTGGTCGTATTTTTACGTGTCTAATGATCTTGCTTGCTGTCATGTCACTTGTCAGCAACCTACAAACAAAAGGCTGTCTTGAGTTTGTTTAGCCCCTGCACTTCTGGCCACCTCTCTTTCGCTCTTCTGTTGCATCTTTTGAGAGATAAGTGTTTTGGCACTGCTCTAGCAGTGATTTCTGTGTTATTTTCACCTGTGGTGTGCTTGTTTGGATGTTTTTTTGAACATCTCTTTCCACTGCATTTGAATTTTGTCCTTATAGATGGTAGTTACTTGTGGTTAATAACAAACATTTGATTAGGAAAGGGAATGAAAGAGATTAAGAGAATTCTGAACCATTTTTATAAACATTTTATAACATTTTATAAACATTTTATAAACATACCATTTGGTATAAACATTTATAAACATTTTATAAACATACCATTTGGTATGTTTATACCAAATTTAATAGCATTTCATCTTTAAGATGAATTGCAGAGTCAAATTGATCAAAATCAGAAGATTAAATATGATTACCTTAAAATGGGAAATTCAGGACTGATAAAAGGAAATACTTTAACTTGCAACTTTTTAACTATAAAGCTTTCAAGGTCAAGAACATAATATATATGAAATGGTGAAGTAGGTATTTATGCTGGGTATCCATAGCTGCTGTAATTAATGACAAGTTCTTCTGGAAGGTTTTCCAACGTTGAGCTTCAGAATTTAGAAAAATATTTATTGGAGATGAGATTTGGGAATAATTTATTTTCTACTTTGTTCTAGAAAACCAGAGAGGGTGGGTTAACAGTGTGCAATTGTAAGAGAGGCGGCCAGCGGCGTACCAGGTTAGGATCAATGGCCTGAGACAAGGGATTATTTCTCCCCAGCCAACACTAGTGAAACTGTGTCCAGTTTGAGGCTCCTCACTAACAGAAAGATGCTGACATGCTGGAGCGAGTACAGTGGATGCCACAAGGATGTCCAGGGGGTTGGAGCACAGGTTGGAGACAGCCACGGAAGAGGAGATCCTACTGCTATCTACATCTCCCTAATTTGGCAGAATAGAGATGATGGAACCAGACTCTTCCCAAAGATAGTGTTCGAACTAGAAGATGGACAGAAGTTGAAACATGAGATATTCTATTCTAATTAGATAAGTTTTTGTTTTGTTTTTGACTTTTCTTTTTAAGTATGAGGGTCATCAAAGGCTACCTTAAACGTGATGGCTAAACAGCTTGCCCAGAGAGCCTGTGGCATCACCATTCTTAAAAATAATGAAAATATGGCTGGATGTGGTCATGAGCAGCATTATTTAGGCTGATCTTGCTTTGAGTAGGGTGCTGGACCAGGTGGCCTCCACAAATAAACCTAAACAATTCTACGACTCTGATGCTCACCAATGCCTAATCCATGTGACTTAAACTTTCCTAAAATGAGACTAATGTGAATGTGAAAGATTATTTCATCAGAAATATATCCTTTGAAATGTACATGCATGGATTGGATAGCATAAAGAATTAATCTTTACAAAAGAGGCATTTATTGTGGTGGCTGTGCTTCAACATTGAGCTGAATACTGCCAGTATGACAAGATGAAAGAGCTGGAAGACAATTTATAACAAAATTTTCCTTTCTGTCTGTCTAGTGTGAATCCAGTGACTCTGGTTCTTTTTGAGACTTCCTGGAGCTTTTGGTGATTCTGTTCTGTTACTCTCTTCACAATGTTGTTTTATGTGGACCTCAGTGCCCATCAGACACCCAAAAGCATGTGCTGTAGGAAACCTGTCAAGGACTGACAGCAAATGAACAGCAGACTGATGGAGCTTCCCCAAATGGTCAAATGGATGTGTACTGAGTGAGATGTGAGAGTGCACTGACATCACAGAATTTCCTTGAACTCTGCTATTCTTATAACATGGAAAATTATTTGTCTTTCAGAAGATAAAAAGATAAAAATGGTTCCTCTTAAATATGCACTGATTTTTTTTAGGTGTTAGATAAAGTTCAAAGGCTCTCTTTTTTATTATATGGAGAACGTAGGCACTGCATTGCATTCTATGATTTTGTTTGTTTGGTTCCCCATCCTCCCTCCATTTGCACTGTGATTTTAAAGCAATAAACTTTTCCAGCTCTTCTGTTTGCTTCTCCCAGAGGATGAGATGAACTTTCCAATTTTGAGTTCTGCAGTGCCTAAAGTCTACCTGAGCTTTTAAAAAAATATATATTGTCTATTGTGTTAGTGTCAGAACATTCTCAAACTTTCATAGACTTTTCTCAAAAATGAGTGACTTTCTTTGCTTGAAAATTCTATTTGTTGTATTGGGGATTAATCCTGGGCCCTCCAGTAGTGTCTCTTTGAATGACACATTTCAGAACTCAATAACAGTCTGATCTCTTGGCCAGAAGCCAACCCGTAAAAGTTGCAAGGTTGACTATTAGTCCTAAAATTGCTGTAAACTCTTTGTGATTTTTTTTTGCACTCTGTGATTAAAAACCCAAAGAATGCCACAACTGTCATGTTTTGTTTTTACCTGCAGTACTTTTCTAATGTCTATAATATAATTCAAGGTAACCATTTAAAAAGCACTTGAAAAAAACCCATTATTGCTAGAAGTTAAAATGCTTTTCAGTGCTATCTTTATAGTTAGCAGCTATTGCGTATAGAAAAATGCCAAATATTTCCAATAGTTCTACACATTTTCAGGGGATTTTATAAATGGCATGGGTTTTAGGAAGTACAATTTTGAGTTTCTTTGCTCTCTTTTGCTGTTGCGTGTTGGGCATTGACCACTCAGGATGAAGAAGTAGGATGAAGTTGGCTTCATAGAGTGGGTGAAATTTGCAATATGAATATGACAGCTCATCTTAAGTGACTTGTATGAGACTCATGTAAGGGTCCTGAAAGTGCTGCAAAGATTATACAGTGAACCTACAAGATGTCAGTATTGCTCTTGTACTTTCTTTTGTTATTTCTTAAGTAATCTCCTTTAATTATTTTTCCTCCTCTCTTTGAACTTGTATTCATACAGTGCATGTGAGGAGGCTATATTAAGCACTGTTGAAACAATTTTTCTATAATTCTGAAACTGTGTGCAGACTATATTATATTCAGGTTTATCACACCTTCAGATAATTTTAAAATGTAATCTTTCAATAATTCTGTCACCTTCAGCTAATTTTCAAATGTAATCTTTCAATAATTCTGTCACTTGGTTGTGTAACAAGTTGCTCATAGCATAATGAAGTTTATTCTTAGGCAGTGAAAGACAGAACAGCCACCCCCACTGGGCTTATCTCTACCTGCTTTTTGGAGAATGATTCTTATTTGAATGCACCTGGGAGTGGAAATCTTGGGAAGCTGATTCTGGAAATGGTGGTTTTGAAACACAATGGAGTGAGAGTATGAGAGAGAGTTTTGGATACTGGGATACATTAGTAGGGAAAATGAGAAACATCCTGTGTGCTGCTGAGTTGGTTAGTGGGGAAAATAATGTTGTTTTTGCGGCATTGGAAAGATGGAGCATTAATGAACTGGTGGGTTTCACAGAGAACAAGCAAAGAAAAACAAAGGTCATCCATCTTAGGAGCCTTGGAGATGAGATTAATGGAGATAGGCGACTGAAGGAAAATGAAAATTAAACTGAATGTGACTCTTCGCATCATGCCCTGGGAGAGGGCAATTGAACCTATGCAAGAAGATGAGATTTTGTGGACAGTACAGTAAAATCGCTGTAATCAAAGTCTTAAACCCTGATGTACATCAAGTAGAGAAAGATTGCATAGCCATTAAATATTATGAGTAAGATAGAGGAAACGCTACTTCAGTAGCAGAGGAAGTCATTAGTGAGGACAGGACAGAAGGACAGAGACACAGAAACAAATATAGAGATGGAAAAAGACTGTGGAAAAGAAATGGAAAAGAAATGGAAAAAGAGATCTGTCTAAGAAAAGGAATTTGATGTCTGAGTCATCATTCCTTACTGGCACATTTCTTGAGCTCATTTTATAATTAATATTGCAGTGAGTAACATATGTGAGCAAAACAGGTAAAAATACTTCACTAGCCGTTCCAAACTATCCAATGTAACAACTTGTACAGGTAAGACAGTTTCTAGGCTCTTTACCCCTAAAATGTGTAGATTCAAAAGATGAATCTCTACAACAAAACTGGAGGTATACAAAACTAATACTAAGATATGAAGACTATCCTGTGCAATTAATATAAACTATCACCTAAACTACCTAAAACTCAGTTCAGCTATGTACAGACATGAGACACTTGAAGCAGCGGAAAAATATTTTTCCCCAAGCTTTTTTATATTTCTAACATGTTTTAGTATGTTTGCTCTAGTTATTTGAGAGGAATAGCAAATTAGGCATTTCTGTAGTTGCAACTAGATGAAATGCTCTATGTTCATATGTCATGCTGCATTAAATAGTAAAGGTATTAATGACCAAAACTGGGAACTGTATCATTAAGCTTAAGAAGACAGACTGAGATCTTTAAGACTTAAGAAGACAGACTGAGATCTTTAATGAAGTCAGTAGGTAGGAGATAAAAACTAAGGGGACCAGTTACACACGTGCCCTGTTTATTACTTTATAAAAAATTCAGGAATGTGGAAATAGCCTTCAAAATCAGTAAGAATGTGATGTGCATACTATTTGAAATCAAGGAGTATTTGCTAAGCATAAGAGCTTCACTATTGTTTTAATACCATTTAAAGCATATGAAGAGGACTGTGCAAATCCAAAGCCAAATGGCAAGAAAATCTGCATAACAAACTAACTGTATGTTTGGAGGAAGGTGGCAGGGGAAAAAGATATTCTTATGTATTGCTTTTTATTTGTAGTTCTATGGGAGCTGGCCCATATCCAGCTGAACTCTGAAAACACAGTGATGGATTTTCAGACTGTGTGATCTCATGATACCTGTTTATGTAGCTATGATGAAGTTACAGTATAAATGTACTGCCTCAAAGGATAACTCTGTTCCTTAAACATGTTTATATTCTCTTTTACAGTGCATCTGTTTATATTCTCTATAAACTGTTACATAGTTTATTGCTCATGCACAGTTTTTAACGAGATGCTGCATGATTTTATGAGAAGACCTGAAGTACCTTTTTGAAATCTATTATTTTCAGAGAGCATCTAGGGAGCCTCGACACCCACAAATCCATGGGCCCTGATGAGATGCACCCCAGAGTGCTGCGGGAACTGGCAGATGTCCTAGC